>NC_136791.1:52366844-52731844 GCF_951216825.1 Electrona antarctica
ACACACACACACACACACACACACACACACACACACACACACACACACACTCCCTTCAAACTTCAGCCATCCAGACCCATTAGAGACAGTTTCTCATCTCATCTGTCACAAAACCAGGAAGTCTAAAACAAACATGTTCTGAACGTTTGTGTGTGTGTGTGTGTGTGTGTGTGTGTGTGTGTGTGTGTGTGTGTGTGTGTGTGTGTGTGTGTGTGTGTGTGTGTGTGTGTGTGTGTGTGTGTGTCCATCTGTCTTGATGTTAGCAGAGAATAGAGGTCTGTTTCCTCATTAGCAGCTTATTAAGAGGCAGGGCTCAGCAGAGAGCACTCTCCCCAGAGCACCAGGGGCCCAGGGGGCCATTCGAGTCCCAGTGAGAGCTTTGTCTCCGGCCCCGGCCCCAAGACCAACCCTCTGTCCCCCTGCCTGGGGGACACTGTGTCATGCATGGAGGGGACAGTGAGAGCCAGAAGAGAGGGACGGAGAGGGGAGGAGAAGAGGAGGGATAGAGAGGGATGGAGATGGAAGAGAGGGAGAGTTGACTTGAGGTCATCCATCAAACCTGCTGTCAATGCGCCCACCTCCTATGGAGATCACTGTCACTTCTTGACACACAGAGAGAGAGAGAGAGAGAGAGAGAGAGAGAGAGAGAGAGAGAGAAACTGGCTCTCTGCAACAGCAAGGATGGCAGACCAGCTCTCTACGTATGACTTTGTTTGAGTTGAAGTAACTGCTGTACAACAGTGTGTATTCACATCTCTTATAGAAAGGAAACACACATTAAGATCAAATAATTGCCTGCAACCATGTACAATTGTACACACTCAGATGCTGCCAGTAAAATAAATTGCCCTAGTTGGAACGTTCAGAGGGAGTGGGACTGTAGCCAGGGTTCGGACTCAGACCTCTGTGGGGATGGCATAGTGTTTTGCCACACAGGTCAGGTGCCTCTTACTGTAGCTACACTGTATACTCTCTGATCCACATTCTACCACAACAATATATAATAATATAGATTATTTTCACGCAGGCATTTTTCATTGCCCAAGGGTCATCTAACTGCAGACAACTAGCAACTGCATGCTATGTGGTAGCTCACGTGACATTTCATTTTTGTGGCTCTTTAGCTTGTGCTGTTTGGTCAGTTACTGCAATATCAATCTTATCACCATGTGTCCTTTTATCATTTACCTCACTCAGGGCAAAGAAAGGCTGGGGATATCATAATATATCAAACACAGAGATAATCAATTCATTAAAAAAAAAAGACAATATTTCGTCACAATCCTTCAATACAACACTTCAGCACACCTGTGTGCAGTTTGATAAAGGTAGAAACACAGATACAGACATTCCATCGGCATTCCTTAATGCATAACCTATACTGTACATGTGGACACACACACAAGCGCAACACCATATTCCGCTAATTATCCTCACTTTTATTCGTGCCTGCACGCACAGACAGACAGACAGACAGACAGACAGACAGACAGACAGACAGACAGACAGACAGACAGACAGACAGGACAAGACAAGCTGGTCGTTCCTCACGATACTTTTACATGGCAACTGGTTAGCATAGGGTGTAAGAGGGAGGGGGAAAGGCAACAGCTGTTGGAATAAATGTCTGCGGAAAAGGCAAGTCCTCCAGTGGTGAACAATATGGAAGTTCCAAAATATGATAATATATGGCGGAAGACAAAAACACAAAAATGTGACTGATTGACACACGGCCTTGACACCAAAATAACGCTCAAGTCACTTTTGAACCGTTTATAGTACACAATTTTATGAATTTTATTCTCATCCTCTCGTGTATCACTCTGTTCGCCCCCCCTCTTTTCCTGCAGGTCCACCCTTCCTTCCCAGCCTGCCTTGCGGTCCTGGAGGCGCCAGCCGCACCTCGTCCCGTGCGGGCCCCCGCGGTCCCACTGAACACCGTGAAATCGGCATGATTAATAATTACAATTATTGGCAAACGTGCCAGCTGCTCTGTGGCAATGGGCACCTCTGATTTATGGTTCTGTAAACGCAAACAGTCATTGTCCATATTCAGAGAAGAAAGGAGAGGTGGTGGGAGGGTGTCAGAGGGAGAGGCGGCATTTTGGACGCCTGCCCTCAAAATATGATTTTATCTTCCAAAGTCAAAACCACCCCTCCCCTCCCCTGGAAGCATTGTCCTGCTTCCTTCCCTCCCTTCCTCCCCTCTTTCCTTGTATCCATTGGTCTCTTGTTCTGCCCATACTCCTTACCTAGTCCATGGTCCATGGAGCATTGCTTTTTGATCTCAGTGGGTTTCAAAGGAGCCTGGGGCCCACACGGCATTGGCCATTGTGCTAGCAGACTGTCAGCTTTGTGGACAGCATATCGTTAGCATTGTGTTAGATAGAAGGGCCTTATAGCACATGAGTGGAGCACTGAACTGTATGCAGCAGCCACACTGCTGTGCAAGCCGTAGAGAGAGACCTACAGTATGAGTGGAAAACTGTATAGACCTAGGGGAGAGAAGGAAAGGAACACAAAATAAAATGTAAGAGAAGAGAGAAGAAGACCTTAACCCATTTAGACATTTTAAAAACACTAAAGTTTTCTGGAAAATCTTCAATTCTATCGTCTCTGTCGGATGTAAACCTCATCTGTCCAAAACCTTTCAGGATTCAAATTCAAGATCATCCAAAGTAGATCCACAAGCTCAAAAAGTTTCGAGCCTGTTGCTACTTTTTTTTCCTTCTTTTTTTAAGATGACAATGCACACATTATCATCAGATCACTTGACTTGCTACTTTCGATGCTTTTGTGTGAGGCTATAGGGCACAACAAGTTAGAATATGGAGATAAGAAGTTTCTCCCCAACGATATCTAAAATTACTTTCCGTGGAAAAGTCATCCCATGAGGGGAATTCAGTCACCAATAAGGACAGTACAGCAGCTTATAATTACAGGGCAGGGAAAATAAAGTACTGTAGATACAGCATGATGGGAAGACATCACACCATCAAAGCAAGACCATCATTACACAATATACAACACCCTCCATTATTTCACTGGTTTTATATATATATATATATATATATATATATATATATATATATATATATATATATAGTGCAACACCCTCCATTATTACACTGGTTATATATATATATATATATGTTTTTTTATATATATATATATATATATATATATATATAGTGCAACACCATCCATTATTACACTGGTTATATATATATATATATATATATATATATATATATATATATATATATATATATATATATATATATATATATATATATATATATATATAGTGCAACACCCTCCATTATTACACTGGTTATATATATATATATATATATATATATATAGTGCAACACCCTCCATTATTACACTGGTTATATATATATATATATATATATATATATATATATATATATATATATATATATATATAGTGCAACACCCTCCATTATTACACTGGTTCCCAAATTATTTTGTGTGAGACCCTGGGACCCAAACTATAGTGAAAATAGCAGATCTGCAATCTCCACGACTCCTTAAACCTATATATATATATATTTTTTTTTTGTAGAATTTCTTCAATCTTTCATTTCATTTTTGAACACTTTCCTTTGCTGACTTTTTGAAAATGTAAAAGTTTATAGTAAAAAAGAAAATGAGAAAAAAAAAATATATTTACTCATGAAAGCATGAACAGGTTGTTTGGAGATGTGAATACAGGGACGTCCAGAAGCGGCCAATAGGAGTGAGAGTAATGGATGAAGTCAAGACCTGCCTGTGATAATATATACAACCAGACTATTCTTCTAGTACTTTTCTGTGAAGTCAAGACCTGCCTGTGATAATATATACAACCAGACTATTCTTCTAGTACTTTTCTGTGAAGTCAAGACCTGCCTGTGATAATATATACAACCAGACTATTCTTCTAGTACTTTTCTGTGTAATTGCATGCATGGCACTCACTGTGAAACTATTCTGTTCAACTTCAGCCTCTACATCAGTGGTTCTCAAACCTTTCAGGCCGAGACCCCCCAAAATAATCATATAGTTGGGTGCCACCGATATTGTCCCTCATCATTTGACCCATTTAGGCCTGACCTCAACATTTTTAAAAATCCTTCTAAATCCTCCAGTTTTCTGAAATAAATATTTTCACGATTTTTCAAAAATAGCAGACCTACAAGCTCGTAGCGCGCCACTCGGTGGCGCGCTATGAGCTTGTAGATCTGCTATTTTTCAATAGCTAAATTATAACATAATGTTTAAAACACCAAAAGGGGTTTTGCGCAGATCACGCAAACCTCAGCAAAAAGAAAAGGACAAAATCGATGGCCTCCAACTGTATTTGAACTGGGGACGCTCACCCTGACGGGCACTTGAAATTGTAGGAGTTGAGGCATTACATTTAGTTTGACTCGGCCTTATATTATTTGACAATTTGGCCAATGTTTGACCATGCAGTTGTTATAAGTAAAAGTCCGGAATTCAAAATGTACTTGAGCAAAAGTACAATAGTATTGGCATCAAAATGTACTTAAAGTACCGAAAGTAAAAGTGAATATGTTCCATTTGAAGAAGTTTTCAAATATATACAAATGTTTTGAAAATTGCAGATCTACAAGCTCACAATGCGTCGCAACTTCGCAAGCTATTTTCAAATGGCCGAAATGTATATAGGGCTGAAGTGGTTAATGTGTGTTTTGTAATACAGTAGAATAACATCGGCATGATTCAAATATACCACAAAGATAGTCACAAAAACATGTACTCTGACATGGTTTTGCTCCAATGTATTTGTCCTATAATGTGTTTGTGTGTACTCACCTGCTCTGGCGATGATAGGGTCCAGTCTGTTCATCAGGCCCTGGGGGTCTGCTGATGTGTCTGTCACTGACACACAACCAGACTACATATTACCCTGCTCATTAATCACCATCAACCAGGCAGCGCAGTCCACACACACACACACACACACACACACACACACACACACACACACACACACACACACACACACACACACACACACACACACACACACACACACACACACACACACACACACACACACACACACACACACACACACACACACACACACACACACACACACACACACACACACACACACACACACGTTCAGAAACAAGTGCAGGTTTATGCAAGCATTGCCTGTGTGCCACACAGGTATAAGTTTAAGTTTATGCAAGCATACACATGCACGCGCACGCGCACACGCACACGCACACGCACACACACACACACACACACACACACACACACACACACACACACACACACACACACACACACACACACACACACACACACACACACAGACAGAGTGGTTGTGACAGCTACTGGCCACCAACCTGTCCGCAGCCTAATCTCATTAGGGTTCTTTGGGCATCTGGTGCTGCTCTGCTGAGAGATGGCTTGTGATGGAGTGGAGAAGACAAGGCGTTCAAGCGTATAATAGACGTCTAAATCATCTGTCCGGGCCTCAGCCAGCGAGTCCTCATCCTTGCACTGCAGGCACCACCAGGGGTCCTGGAAATATGCAAGGGAATGCATGGAGAGACTGAGACAGAATGGAAACCACAGTGACTGGATATGCACTTAACCACTGTGCTAAACCACAAGAAACTCTGAATACTTGTAGATCTGATTTGTTTTATTTTCACCTATAAAAAGTGGTTAATCTTGGATCTGACTGAGCAAGGGTCATAATTCATAAATGCGGAGATGTGAAGTTTGCAATGTGATTTTCCAAAAACCGAAACAAAGAGGATGGCCCTTGAGATGCAGCATCTCGTTTTAGAGGGGGTCCTATACACATAATAAAACATTACATACAGTACAAATACACAATTTGTATACAAAAACACCAGGTGAAACAACAAACTACACACACAAAACATACAGGTACAGTTAGCTTGCTCACCATCTCCCACACATTTTGACCTGAGATCAGATTCTAAAAATGTCTTCTACATCCTGACAGTTTTCTGAAAAAGCTATATGTTTCTATGTCAGTCGTTCTTCGATTTTTCAAAAATAGCAGACCTACAAGCTCGTAGCGCGCCACTCGGTGGCGCGCTATGAGCTTGTAGATCTGCTATTTTTCAATAGCTAAAGCATAACATAATGCTAAGACCAAAAGGGGTTCCGCCCAAAATGGGTTAACTCATTTTAAACAAACCTAATGGAGAAAACATGCAGTACTATATGACCTGCATCAAAGTTAGAAATAAACGTAAATGCAAGCGGAATTAAAAGTATGAACAGGTTGTTTGGAGTGAATGTGAATACAGGGAAGCCCTGAAGCGAGGCCGAGACCCCCCCAAAATAATACTATTTGAACTGGGGACCCTCACCCTGACGGGCACTTGAAATTGTAGGAGTTGAGTCATTACATTTAGTTTGACTTGGTCTTATATTATGTGACAATTTGGCCAATGTTTGACCAGTTGTTATAGTACAATTTCTTGATTACCTTTTTTATTTTATTTCTTTTTAGGAATTAAAAAGGTCTAAAAAGTCCTTAAATTGTCACTTCACTGTCATCTGGGGAACCCCCCCCCCCCCACACACACACACACACCCCACAATCATGTTGGGGACCCCCTGGGGGTCCCGACCCACAGGTTGAGAACCACCGCTTTACAGAACAACGCAAAGCGATGCTTGGGCTGATGGCAGGCTCATACTGTGACAGCCGTCATACCTATCTGTCTGCCAGCCTGAAGCGGGTCTATCCTGTCCTGGTCCTGCAGTGCTGGGTTGTACCTGTCAGTGTGGTGCAGATGGGCCCCTGGCTCCCCCAGGTACCCAGGCTAAATACCCGTCATTAATCACCACATAAAGCCCCACTCCCTGTGGGAGAGGCCCCAGGTTAGACCACATCAAGAAATAAATTGGCTGAAAAATGGCTCTGGACGGAGTCCCCGTCCCTGGAGAGAGGAGAGGAGAGGAGAGGAGAGGAGAGGAGAGGAGAGGAGAGGAGAGGAGAGGAGAGGAGAGGAGAGGGGAAAGTGCAAAGTCAGGGGAGAAAAAAATGACAGGAGAGGATGAGAGAAGTGTCTGAAACAGCATTCTCCAGCACTCTAAAGTGATCTGTCAACTTGCTACCCGACATCATCATTCACTTGGCCCCAATCACGTTCCCGTGGTGATGACAATCTCAGCTGTTTGCTTTCAGATTTGCACACATTCATCTTCTTTATTTTCCAAAGTAGCCTATGCCTAGACATGAGGCTGAATGCTAACACTTCCAGGGTTTGGGAGGGGGAGTTCAGGTCCATGAGGCTTCAAGTAAGCACTGTTGGAATGAGAGACGCTAGATTAGGTGGACCCAGACAGAACGGTACAAAACTGCAATAAAATGATAGAAGGAGAGAGCGAGGGCTGGATGCAGGCTGGGCCTGTGACAAATAATGTCATATCTGCTGTATATTGTGAGTCATGTCTCCTGCTCTTTCCTGTCTTGCCTTGCACTTAATTTGAAAAATTGTTGTAGTTTATGTCAAGCTGTTTCTCTGTTTACCTTTGGGTTTCTTTTGTCGCCTTTGTTTTTGTTATGTTTTTTGTTTTTATTTATGTATATTTGACTTGATTTCTGTTCATTCATTATTTGGTGGGGATTTTTTTTAAAATAAAAACAAAGTAAAAAAAAAATGCTAGAAGGAAGACTGAGTCAACTGGGTGATACAAAATAAGATTGAACAAATTCTCTTTTCAATCTAGAAGCCAGTATACTCAATGCCTTTTATATGCAATATATTTACCATTGCTGGATAGCTATACAACATTTGACTAATGCTGCGTTCACATGGGCAGATGCAAAACATAGAAAGATGCAAAGCTACACAAGTACACAGCATATTTATTTGTATAGCTTTGTATCTTTGTATCTGAAGTTGAAACCAGCTCAATGTTTTTGCAGCTTTGTAGCTTTTGCAGCAGCTATACAAACGGATGCATCTTTGCATCTTCATGTCGCTGGCTTCCATTGAAAATGAATGGTAGACTGTATCTTTGCATCTGCCCGTGTGAACGCATCATAACATCACAGACGATCACAAACAACCAATCACAGGTTAGGCGGGAACCCCTTTTGGTGTTAGCATTATGTTATGCTTTAGCTATTGAAAAATAGCAGATCTACAAGCTCATAGTGCGCCACAGAGTGGCGCGCTACGAGCTTGTAGGTCTGCTATTTTTGAAAAATCGAAGAACGACTTCGACACAGAAAACTGTCAGGATGTAGAAGACATTTTTAGAATCTGATCTCAGGTCAAAATGGGTTAAGGTGCACACTGTTGTCAGCCTAACACTGAATCCTCCTCCCAATTAATGCCTTCCTCTCAGCGTTCCTACTATCTCAATAAAAAATGTATTTTCTTTTGTCCACTCGCCATTAAAAACAACAACAAACTAAAACATGTATTTCCAGAATAATCCATATTAATCTTTCTGTGACCCTCTTGAGGGTGTGACCCAGTCTTGAGTTAACATTGCTTTAGGGCCAACACTGATGTCAGTAACAGCTGATACCCTAAATTAGGACACTGCCCTTTTCATATGAAGGGTCAAATCAACAGAAGGAACTGTGCTGTCTACTTAATCAATTAATCAATCAGCCACTCAAACATTTTTGAATGACTGACTTGTCATTCAAAATGTTTTTATAGATCACATCCCATACTTGGAAGTTGCAAGCCAACACTCTTATTTGCGATCAACAATCAGGGCATCAAGGCGAAAGCGAAACATTAATAAAAGCGTTGGAACGCCACTGGAAGCCAGCGTATGAATGCATAGATAAGGTCAAGGACACAGTGTGGTTCACTCTCCCAGACCTGTCCACCTTAGCAGAGGCTGTCGTGTGGCTGTCCAGCCCTATGATTAATGACCGGAGCCATTCCCGCGGTCAGCCTCCCAACCTCTGCTCTATTGACACCGGTCCTCTCCTCAGCAGTGACATTCTAGCGAGCCTCGGGGCCCATGGGCTGACTGAGCGTTAAGCCTAATTCATACTTCATCACACGACAGTGTCGTTCGCCCAAAAAATAACTAGCTTTTAAAGCAAACAAGGCTTCATGTTGTGGCAGCCTTCCACACAACAGACTGTCTTATCTGATCGCCATACATCCATTTGTAATGATGTGAGGGCAGGCCTGGGACAGCACTTCAGGCCAGGAGTCTCACTCCTGCCTGGGCCAGCTATAGGCCACCTTGCCATAGAGCAGCATTAGACACTTTGAAAGCAGTGCATGACCACTGAATTTATTAGGAGTAAAACAACATGAGGTGCATTGACTTTAAAGAACAATAAAGATCACACAAAGTTGCAAATGGGATGCCTTTTTATGCTCACCTATTTTTTTTAATCAGCTATTCTATGCTCTGTGTCTTAATGATACAGTAAGTAGATATCTTAGACAGAGCGCTGAAATCCTGACGTCACTCGCCCATCTCCTGGTTCTAAGGGGTTTGCGGAAGTTTTTCTCTATGGAGATTAACATCGGGTCGTCTTAAAATCGTCTCATATAAGAATTGTGGTCCAAAAATAAACAAACTGTCTCTGTATCGTTTACGACAGTCAGTCACTCATAAAAGTCTGTTTCTAGCGAAAATGCAACAAATTCGGCAGTTACTGCTGTTATGCAGTTATGAGGCGATGAAAAATCCCCATATGGGGATTACAATACAAATAAAAAAGCACATGAACCCGTGGACTTAGCGCCCTCTATTGAAATTGACGTCAGACTTCGGTACTCTATATCTAAGCATCTTGATTCTTAACACTAAACAACCATATTTTCCAATAGCACTCCAGTCTATATAAATATCAACGGCACACTGTAAAGACAGTGGTTCCAAACCTTTTTTTCCTTGGAGCATGCACCCCTTTATACGTCTGACAAAGCTGTGCCCCCAGAAATAGCAAGCTTGCCAATCTAAAACTTACTATTACTAACAAACTATTAAATGTAACGTATGTTATTAGTGTGCTCCACGATGATTCAACATTAAGCCTGATATCCACGGGTATGCCACACTTAGATCCTGTCTTGTTATTTAATTATTTCCTTTACTGTCGTAAATGTTATGACAGCTAACATAGCAACATAACATACAACACAGCTAAGTTTGACTTTGGTAACATAAGGTTTATTTTTCCCACCTACAACTACTGTACCACGAACATGAACACCTCACGAAGATTATGTAAACCAACAGTTTAGAGAAACATAGAATACAACTTTCTACATCCATAAAACATTTCTAAAAGTATATTTAGAAATACATTTCTATTTATATATTTAGTGTTCGTTTTTTCTGTTTTCTGTATTTGTAAAAAATCCAAATAAAATACTGATCATAAAAAAAAAGAAAGAAATACATTTCTAAATATAGCTCTACTGTCCAGATTTTCCTGTAAAAGATGTGTCAAAGGAAATACATGGTCACATGAAGAAATAAATGGTTACAAGTACAAATATTTTGAAACAATTTGGTTCATAGAATAGGTCCTTGTGAAATGAAATGTGAAAAGTGCATTTCTTTAGTTTCTTTATCCAAATGACATTACATGAGCCCATTCTTCTCATGCCGATGGCAGAGGCAACCATGCATGCAAATTGCAAGGCACCGATCTGATCACCAGGAGCAGAAGAGGTTCAGTGTCTTGCTAAGACATTTTGGCACAAAGCCAAAGTGGGGCAGACGATCGAACTGGGGACATTTCGGTTCCCCGGCGGCCGTTCTCTCTTTCCGAGCCACAGTTGCCCCATAAAAACATGATCGAATACATATTCTGAATACATTATGAAAAACAAGCGGTACTGTACTTTATGTGTACAACTGCATGTGTGCCTTGTGGCTGACTAGATATTAGCTACTGTGTAAATATGTCACAAGATATTCGACCACTTTTTTCCTTCTTAACAAATGCATATCGTTAGTCTGTACAAGTAGGCCTCTTTCTTGATATCTTTATATGACATTTTTATAGAGGCTCTGGGTATTCATGGGAATTTACTGTGCATTTTAATTACATGGGACACTGCAGGCCATGAATAAGGACGCATTATGCACACATTTATTGACCAAGTTGTTGTGAATTGCTGACCGGCACATGACCTGCACAAAGTTAGTTTTATTCACTGTTTTATTTGTGCTGTGTTTTTTCTTTTAGCTTTATTTAGCTTTATGGTGAGATGAAGCAGTCTCAACTACAAAGACTGTATTTCTCTCCTTTTCCCCCCTTTTTTAAGTGCTTTTCTACTGTTTGTAAGCAAATAAATGCAACATGCATCTCGATTAGATAAAAGACTTAACACTTTACTTAGTTGACTAATATGGGGTTATCTTTGTACCCCCCCCCCCCCCCCCCACACACACACACACACACACACACACACACACACCACCACCTGCACCCACACACCAAATCTATTCTTTGCGACGTGAATTTTTGGCCAATGATCCCCCAGCATAGGGATACTATAGGGTTCAAGTGGTTAAACTTTACTCAGTGGGAAAATAGGCTGAATACAAGTAAATGTAAACAAATATATATATATATATATATATATATATATATATATATATATATATATATTACAACATATATATAATATACTATTATATGTACGATAAACTGAGAACACATTCTTTAACGATATTCACATTGACAGTGAAATCAGTATCTCCGCAACGCAGTTACTTTGAGCTGAACTGTTCCATCATCCCTTATACGAGCGATGGCTTAAAAAGGGCATAACAACAACAGAGCGCCCTTTATGTATTTTAAAAAGAGGTCCATGGGGTGAATGGCCAGGTTGTGCTCCACTATTCTTCTTATTCTTCCCTGACCAGAGGCGTCCGTGTCAATAGGAGATGCCAGGACAATGGAGGTGATCTCTCTGATCTCCGAGGGTTCCATTGTCAATGGACATATTATTAATGTTCATCCCTCAGAGAAGCCATGGCCTCTGCCTCCATGTTTTCTTTCTGGTGCTCTCTCTCTCTCTCTCTCTCTCTCTCTCTCTCTCTCTCTCTCTCTCTCTCTCTCTCTCTCTACTAATATTCCAACATCAACATCCCAGGTTCAGAAATGTTATTATCTTCTCTTGCTGGTATTTATCAAATACTCCAGGGAAGCAAAATCTATATATATAGACATTAACCCATTAAGACCTGAGGCTGATTCTACAATAGTTTTCACACTTTCATGATTTTTAAAAAATGTTCAAAAATAGCAGATGTACAAGCTCGCAGTGCGGCACAAAGTGGCGCCCTGTGAGCTTGTGTATCTGCTGTTTTTGAAGAGCCAACTCAAAAACCTACACAGATTGATGACACAGATGTTTTCCCGCTTCAAGCAACATGTACACAGCTCTATCGTGACTTTGATATTTCCAGCTGAAGTGACAATTACTTTCTTACATCTATCTCCTCTTGGAAGCATCACCAATAACAATATTCATCTGAAAGCTGTATCACTGGCACCATGCCTGCTGGCACCACAGAGGTTCAAAAGTGACAAAAGTTCCAAGTGCGCAGGGACTGTCAACTTAAGGTTTATACCAGTTTTGTTAAATAATATATATATAATCGATGTGGCTAACACACGTAGATGCCCACTCATTCCCTGGCCTTTGTAACATCGCTATGCTTTGATGGTGTGCTGCCCACTCTCCTTTCAAAAACGAATGACCGAGCAGAACCTTGTTGCCCGATTCCATTTATCAGAAGTGCCGTGGCCTGCCCGGGCCTTGCTGTGCCGTGGTTGGGGTCGACGCTCCCTCCCAGTGGGCCCGGAGTAATTATTAATCCACTGGGATTGTCCAGCATGCCCTGCGGTCATCGGGCACCACTGAGGGTCAATCGACAAAGGTTGTCACAAGGCAACACAGTGGGAATTAAAGAGAGAGAGAGAAAGTGAGAGAGAGAGAGAGAGAGAGAGGGATAGAAAAAGAGAGAGGAGAGAGAGAGAACAGAACAGAGATGGAGAAAGTGAGATAAACAGCAACACATGATTCTTCTTTTTACAAGCTGTACTGTACAGCAACATATTTGTGCCAAATAGAGACAAATAGAGAAAGAAAAGGAACTAAAGAGAGAGATTTTTTTAAATGTATTTCACAGTTCCAGATATTAAAAAATGTATATATATATATATATATATATATATATATATATATATAAAATGTACGTATGTTTTCAAGTCACTACATAAAAAAATAAAAAAAACAGCTTCCAAAGATTGCAACTATGGCGAAAGAAAGAAATTAATAATGACCAAACCACAGGGTTGACTTGATATCCTACTAAAAATAATACTGTACTCTGATAAACGTGTACAACAGTTACAATGGGTGTTGCATAACTGGGGCATGCGATCCCAAACGGGTGGTTAAATACTTAATTCCGTCATACAGTCTGGAGCACGGAAGCTCTGGAAATGATCAAACGATAAGGCAGATGTGAAGCCTCCTCCCCCCTCCCGTTTAGTCTTTACAGCGGCACAAATGCATCCTAATATAAAACAAAATGATCTAAGCATAGGCCTATAAATTGCTGCTTGTTTTTTTCTCTCTTTTTTCTTCTTTTTACGTAAAGATATTTTAAAATATATTTTCGTGAACAGAAATGACGAACAGATGACTCTATAGTCTATATAGCATTCGGAGATTGCGGAATAGTTGTGTAGCTACGCGAGACCTCTAACGCAGGGGTTCTCAACCCATGGGTCGCGACCCCTCGGGGGGTTGCCAAATTATTTTGGGGGGGTCCCCAAAATAAATGTAAACATTTTTTTTAGTTTTTTTTTTGCAACTGAATGGCTGGAAAATGGAAATTAAGAGATTACATAGTACACAAAGTGCATGCATTAACTTTGCTTAATGATTATATCTGGTTTCAGTATTTATTTATGGTGTGTATTGTAGCAGTCAATTTATATTGGGGGTCGGGAGTGGGCGGGGCGGGGGTCCCGAGACGTTGCCAAAGCATTTTCGGGGGTCCTCGGGCCAAGAACGTTGAGAACCCCAGCTCTAACAGGTATCGTTCCCATCGGGTATCGGCCTAGTGTAACATAAATCCTATCGTACAGGACATGTGAAAATCACACACAACACTTACAGTACCTCCTACAGTGTGAGTGCGCTGTACAGTCACATCTGCACATGAAACACATTGAAACATTCATTGTTTTACGTAGGCTCTCAACACACAGAACACATCCGTAAATGTTATGTCAGATTTTCACAAGAGAATCAGAGGATTCACATTAAATAATAACCCCTTCAACGTATTAATTGTCCTGCTCTTGCCCCATACTCTTCAGTTGAACCCTTGATTAGATCTTCACTCAAACGTTGCTCAAAGCTGTGGAAGTTTGTCTCAATCTTTGTCCCAAACCTGATAGTAACGAGGAAAAAAAAGAGAAGAAAAAATTGCTGAATCAATTTTAACCTTCTACCCGCCTGGCCGCCTTTGTCCATCACCCACCCCCCCATGAAGGGCCCCTGCATGTGATATAACCTGGGAACCAAAGGTTTAAAGCATGGGAAGATGGGGAGGGTTGGTGCATTTCACCATTATAAAACACACTACCTCTAATCTAACCTAATTTATACCGCTGCTGTGGCATTGTGGCTTACGGAGCTTTTGTGAGGGAGCGCACAACACATCTTCTAAAGATGTTTGGGCTCTGGCGGGCATAAATTTGTCTGGCCTGGTACTATATCATATTCGGCTGGCTTGTCGGTGCCGGTGGTGGTGAATGGGCAGCCAGAGGCCCAGACACTAGCGGGTGGTCTGACACAGCAGGGTTAAATATGGTTGAGCTGCGACTGCTCTCAAAGAGCTCGGCTGTTAAAAAAATAAGTTATGTGGGCTGTACGTCTTCAGGCAGACAGGAAATTGACAATACTGGCGCAGTTAGGCACAGGGCTGTCCGAGGACTGAACTTCATGGTTGACAATCCGACTGAATGAAAAACACAGAAAGAGTCACAACATCACTTGTTTCCGGTGGATTTATTGATGGGTCATCAAAGCCTCGGCTCGAAGAGAGGTGTAAAGTCACCACAATGACATGATAATGGTTTCAACTGAGACAAAACAAGGTGCAACTTGTTTTTAACAAGACAGTGTTACACAACAAGAATAGTATTTGTTACTACTATTTTTGTTTTTTAGATTATTTCCCTTGTATACTGTATTTTTGTCCTAAGAAGTGGCCTAAGGAGGTGGTTGTCCTTGGCCTCTAGGGAGTGTGTATGCAACATTTCACGCATATCGGTGCATTTATAGGTAAAAATTTGTAAATTTGCCTCATGGTGGCGCTATAACAGGCCGTTCTGTAAAATATGGGTGGAGGTTCATCGTTGGTGTGCGCAAAGTTTGGCATCGACCGGGTTAATGGTGCCAGAGATTAGCTGGTAACGGACGGACGGACGGAGGGCAAAACACACTCTCTCCCCATGCCTTCGGCCTGGTGGAGACAAAAACCTGAGTGTCTCTGAATGCGTGTGGGGAGTCGGGATTGAGGATGGCTGATTTGGATGAGTCTTTGTGCATCCATGCACAATCAGAGTCCAATTACTTTAACAGTGGCAAAACAACTGGTGCATGCTCAAATCTAGTTTGTTTGTGTAAAAAGTCTACTTGTTCTGCATGAGGCAGGATGAGTGTATGTGTTGGTATGCAAATTAAAATAAAAAATACATTAATGAACATTTGATGGGTTAAACCACATTTACAAAATAGCTAAAATAGTGAATCTACAAGCTCACCGATCCACTTGTAGATCCACTATTTTCATGTTTTAGGGGAGGAAAAAAAGGGAAAAGGTTTGAAAATGTGGATGACCAAAATAGGGCTAGCAGGTTGAAAGCGGTTAAGACAAGAACAAATCTATAACATATGTCACACGTCACATGTTGACATATGACATATGGACTGGCATGGATTGAGGCATCGATCAGAAATCAGATTCATCTGCAAAAAATGTTCAGAGTACATAACAGAAGAGAATCTGAGGTTAAGTGTGAACACTAGGGGGTGGTAATTGTCATCTCCTGAGACCCTAAATGATGTGAAGTCAAGGGACATTATGATAAATGATTTTCAGAAGATGTGGGAGGTCTGATCTGTGTGATGATATTGCTATAAGTACTATTCTTGATTTTATACAGGAGGAAAAGAAACCAATGAATTAAATAAATAAATAAATGGTACTCCAGCAGGCCGAAGGCATGGGGAGAGAGTATGTTTTGCACACACGTCCGTGTGTTTGTCCGTCCGTCCGTCCGTCCGTCCGTCCGTGTGTGTGTGTGTGTGTGTGTGTGTGTGTGTGTGTGTCCGTTCGTCCGTCCGTCCGTCCGTCCGTGTGTGTGTGTGTGTGTGTGTGTGTGTGTGTCCGTTCGTCCGTCCGTCCGTCCGTCCGTCCGTCCGTGTGTGTGTGTGTGTGTCCGTTCGTTCGTTACCAGCTAATCTCCGGCACTGTTAACCCGGTCGATGCCACATTTTGCACACACACACTCCCTGGATGCCAACGATGAACCTCTGCCCCAAATTTTCCAGACCGGCCTGTTATAGCGCCACCAGGAGGCCGACTTTTGTAAAACACATTTTTTGATATTACTTCTCCAGATCGTTACACAGTATCTCTATAGTCATGTGCTCAAGACAGATCTGTCCGATATTTCATATTCCATCCTAATTGGCTAACATTGGCTTTCAAAGTTTGCAGGATTGGCCCGTTTTGAACAAAAAAACTCAAATCATGAATGCATCGTGCAATTTACGTGAAATCTTTCATGCACTTTCCTATACTAGGCTGAGGAATATATCCCACCCTTTTCACATTGGCCTGACCAACAGGTGGATTTTTGCAAAACACATCTTTGGAACAAAATGCCTTAAATCATCCAATTGCCATCAAAGGCGTAAGAACAAATGGCACCCTTTTCACATTGGCCTATTATAGCACCACCAGGAGGCCACAACCTAACCTGGCCTGGTGGAGACCTGTGCCCAGAGGGGCACTTTTTCTAGTTGTGTTTGAGTCCTTGGCCATGGCTTGGGAGTTGGGAGTTAGATCTTGTGTCTGGGAATTAGAAGGTTTCCAGTCCAATCCCAGCTTCTCTTGGTATCACATTGAAATGAGCAGGCTCAATTCAATGTTATTATTAAGTACTGCCAAATCACAACACGTTTTTGCGACAGTGGCAACGAAAAACAATGAGAAACATCAGGCAAACCCTCATCTACACTTTACCCACAACAGTCCTGCCTTTAGTGATGAAGTTAAACTTGAAGACGTTCTATACTTTACATGCATGCTGCCGTCACTGGAGTTAGTTAGGGAAAGTTAGCCAAATTTGTGACCAATCTGCAAAATAAAATGCTTAAAAAAAACCCTCTCTCCACAAATGTGTTCAACTGTTCATAAAGGTGTCTACTATCACCTCTCAATTTGTTACACATTTTCATTCTGCTTTAAGTAACACGTGACGGGTCAAACTAGGGGGTTTTCATGATTCTGAATCCATTGCAAGCATTTTGTTTTGCACGAACACTCCAACACTCCTTGGGCTAAAAAACGGCCATAGCAACTTTTCCAAATGTGATGACTCCCCTGTTGCCAGGCAGGTACATCTCCATAGAAAAGTGGAGCAAGGGCTAGGGGCTGAGGGAGGGGCAGTGGTTACTGCATGTGTTAGGTCAGGGGTTCTCAACGTTTTTGCCCGGGGACCCCCGGAAATGCTTTGGCAATGTCTCGGGACCCCCACCCCGCCCCCTCCCGACCCCCTTTTGGTGCATTGTTATAATTTAGCTATTTAAAAATAGCAGATCTACAAGCTCATAGCGCGCCACCGAGTGGCGCGCTACGAGCTTGTAGATCCGAGCTTGTAGATCCCCGGAAATGCTTGTAGATCTGCATTTCCGGGGGTCCCCGGGCAAAAACGTTGAGAACCCCTGACCTAACACATGCAGTAACCACTGCCCCTCCCTCAGCCCCTAGCCCAAATTATAATTTTTTTTTTTTTTTTTTTTTTTAATAATTTGGGGACCCCCTAAAATAATTTGGCGACCCCCCCGAGGGGTCGCGACCCACGGGGTGAGAACCCCTGTGTTAGGTTACCTCTGAGAGTATACAATGAAGCCAAATGGACCAATGAGGATTTTACTTTGTGACGTGTATGGCAGGGCATGGTCCCCTCTGTTCTGTGATTTCCACAGTCCATCCTCTGGCTGGAGGTTGGGGTGGGGGTGGGGGGGGGGGGTTATGGGCTGACCAAGCAGCGATGAGCAAGTCGGGAAAAGGGCTTCAAAGTCTTGTGCTGGAGGGATGGGGGTGCTGGGGAAGGGGGGGGGGGGTGGATGCCGGCACCCCACTGCATCCTTGTTCACATAAGAATCAATCTGGTGCCAGCGTTTGATGTGAACCGTAGATAAAAGAAACCAAACAAAGAATGACAGGGGGGAGATATGGGAATGTTGGGCAGATATGGAGAGATGGGGTGCAACGAGAGAGAGAGAGAGAGAGAGAGAGAGAGAGAGAGAGAGAGAGAGAGAGAGAGAGAGAGAAGCACAGAACAAGGTAAGACACATCAGAAGAGACAGATAAACAGTTAAAACAGATACACAGACTTGGGTGTAACCTGGCATGATCTGGCATGTTTAGTTTGTATATGACTCGCATCTTAACTGACACTACTGTCAAAACATTTTTCAAAGCATACCGTGGTTTGTTTCATTTGCGAGTAAAGCACTGGATTTCGGTCATTTTTATGTTTAGCCACCACTGACTCAACTATTCAGGTAAAGTTTGGTAACATTGTATTAAGTGGAGAAAATGTATACAAATGCTGAATCTAAAAATAAAGCCATAAGAAGCAGCTGTCTGTTTACAGTAGATTGTACAATTATATGTCTGAAGCTGTGAATAGACAATAGATACTGTGGCCTATATTGACGCCTGTAGAGTCATTTGAAACACTGGTCCTCAAAGTGGTGTCTGTGGACCACAAGGGTGCTTGAGTGTGTGCCAGGGAGTCCCCGGCAAAATGGGGAACAGTTTAATAACTTTAACACTTTTTTATACTTTGGATATTCAATAATGGCCAAGGGCTGAAAAATCTTTATTTTCCAACACCAATATCTTATTGGGGGACTCTTTTCAGATGACAGTCCGCAACCTAATACATATACATTTGACAAGTGAACCACTGCGCTAAAGGCAGACAGACTCACCGACCGGCAGACTGAAACATGAGAGAAACGCACTAAGGCAGGTAGCTGGACATTCAAAAGGAGAGACTGAAACACAGACACAGAGTCAGCCAGTCAGTCAAATAGGGGCAGGGGGGAGGTTCAAAGGCAATGCGGTGAACATCAGTGTAGCGTCCCCTCTCACAATCGCCACATGACTCCAGGAACCTGCATTAGCATCACAATGCAAACTGCATTATCATCATCGCTATCGCCATTATCATGAAAAATGAAAATCATATTGAGTTTCAGACCAAAGCTTTCACCCAGTTGTTTTTTTCCATAAAGGATTCACCCCTCTGGAATGCGGAGGTTACATCCCCTCTGGGGTCTCGATGCTCATGGAGTGTTCTGCCGCTGAGACCTTTATGGTGCCACGCTATGAGATGTTGTATAGGGCTACTTCTGAGCACATACAGCCTGACAAAGCCATTTTTTCACAACAATCCAAATCCAGGAGTGTACATAGAGGTCAACACTGTACTACAAGAAAAATAAAACGTACGGGTATTTTTCATTTTGAAACCTTGGGACCTATACTGAGAGAAGTAAGCCGAGAACACCTCCCTTTCGCTGTCCATCACCCGGTTGTCAGACGCTTCACGGTTGCAGCATAGGAATGATGTTTGACTTGTGTTGTGTTGAACAGAAAAGCCAGAGCTCTGTCATTGTGGACAAGCACAGGGACAATGGGAGTCGGAGAGAGCGAGCTTGTTTTGGCCTTTTTTTGTTTGTTTTTATTTCAGCCGAAAAAGGGGCTCGAACATGCACGCCCTTTCTGCTAATTAAGCTGTTAGGGGAAGGGGCTGGTCTGACAGGGCCCTGCTTGGCAGGGAGGCGAAGAGTCAATGGGCCAGAGTTGAACAGGAGACATTTATGGGCTGCCTTAAGCCATTGTTTCCTCCCACCGAGGATCTTTTCAGGTCGGCCGCCTCTGTCTCGGTGACCTGTACAATGAGAAGAATGCCGCGGCAAGAAACCCCACGCTGGATACAAAGACCAGGCCCGCAGAATGAGAATTTCACGGCACTGAGCAGAAACCGCTGCTCTGCCAAGATTCCACGGAGAGCACTCGCTGGCTTCTTCTGCTCATGGATCAACTGGGATTCTACACAGTAAAATTATCTAAAATCCTCAGTGATTTAGCTCGGTGTAAACATGTTTGGACCCATGATACTATCGTATCAATACGATACTCGATATATCGAGTATCCTATTTTACTGCGTGTGTGTTTGTGTTATGTGTGTGCGGCAAGAAACTGTATATATGTATATATATATATAACGGCATCCGTGTCTCTCATGCACATTTTTCTTACTGGCTGATGCAAATTCCATGTTTACAAAAAAATCACAATATAGGAGAGATAAACTAGTCCAAGCCTGTAAATGAAATAAAGCTAGAAATTCTTAAAACCTCCAAATAAAATGTTAACTTAATGATAATAAAGTGTGAAAAGTTTGCCTTTGAACAAAGCACTTTTCAAATTGTACAACAGTATTAGTACGCTCATGAATGCCCAGATTGAGGCTTTACCCAACCGTCCAAAACTTCCCCAGAATCTTCTCTGAAAGTTTGTCCGGGAACAGTTGTTTGAGCCACCTGTTCCCTGCTACAGAAGCTCTCCCCGGAGATTAAGGCAAAGCTTTGGACGGCTTGCAGGAACGTCCCTCGAGCCTGTTTGTACGTGTGCATATCTGTGTGTTGATTTGTGAGCAATGTCTTGTGTATGAATGTGCATGCAGCATGTGTGTGTGTGTGTGTGTGTGTGTGTGTGTGTGTGTGTGTGTGTGTGTGTGTGTAGTATATTGTGCGCGTGGCTGTGTTTTGTGTGTGACTCGGCTCCATTTGATGGCCGTCCAAGCATCTCTGTGCATACTTGGACAGTGTCTTTCAGTGGCAAAGACAGGTCCATCCTGTCCCTGAGTCATTCAATTGTGTGGCTGGCTCACAGGCTAGTAGTGTGTGGTCTGCAAAATTGTAAGACATTTATTTTGTATTCTTTTTTTTCAAACCATGGTTTTCCACCGACTTAAAACAACCCATTTCTGTGTCAACACCACCTGCTTGTGTCTCATCCGCCTGCCAGTTTCTGCTCTCTTTAGCAGCCGCCATGTGTTGTCATAATGTAACTCCATTTTCCACAAAGTGTTGAGCGGCGCTTGCAGACGAGCCAGCACCTCGCACAACAAAGCGGCCCAATTATAGAGCCATTTATGTGTTTGTCAGGGGCTTCGGAATGGGCCACTGGCTTTCTCGGCGGCAGCCATATTGACGAGGTCAGGCCGAGCGTCAGAAAAGGTGGGCTTTTCTTTTTTTTTTAGTCTCACTTCAGTCGAAGACCCGAGGAAAAGAAAGAAAAGGAAGGGTGGAGGGGTGAAAAAAAGACAACTTTGTACTTTGCAAGTAACAGTTCGGTTGTGCCCAGCCTCTCTGGCTGCTCTGCGGAGCTCGGCAGCATGTGTTTCAGGGATTGTTCTGGAAGGGAGAGTGCAGAAACAGCAGGGAGCAGAAGACAAACAGGCAATTCGTGACTCATTAAACGCGGCGATGGTGGCCAGCGTGGCAGCGGAGGGGTGTGAGGACCCGCGTTCCAACCGGGCGATAAACCCCCCCCACCACCACCCCACCACCCCCCGTACCAGCTGGAGCGGGCATCTGTCAGCCGCACGCTGCTCCCCGCCACGCCACAGATTATAAGCGACAAGCCATATCTGAGTGGACCGGACGCCGGCGTTCTCGAAAACCTAACACTTACATAACAGCCCTGATTGGCTCACAGGGGACACGTTGGACCGGGCGGTGACACAAGCTTAACGTTGTAAAGTTACAAAGGTGTCGGAGCAGCCGGTCGACTCAGCCGGACGGGAGGGCAGGGGAGGAGGCAGAGCCAGTCCCAACTCTCTCTCTCTCATACACCCTGGATGGTATATCACTAGCCAGAGCATGTCATGGTGTCATTTTGTCACAGGCAGCAGGTTGACAGGTTGGTTGAGGAAGGTTGCCTGGTAAAAGAGATGCCTTTTCAGTCAATGGAATTAACAATGTCCCATGCTGTCTGAGAGATGACCGCTTACACCAATGTATATATTATTTATGTACAACAGTCTGTACCAAGGACCAGCGGGAAACATTTTCTAGCATTTCTGCACACCCTGACACAAGTCTGTCTTGTGCATTACAGAATGCAGCCCTTATAATAAACAGTAGGCCAGGGGGAGACTGGTTGTAACATTGTTGGGCTTCTTCCAGGCATGAAGCAGGGGCGTGCACAGATAGACACTATAGGTGGTGCTGGAGCACCTGCCCTTTTGCCCTCCGAACAGCAAAGTGCCCTTTTGAAAAGTTTATATTTTGTAAAGTTTGTTTTATTATTTTATTTTTGATTTATACAGTGTACAACAGTATGTGACACATGGTGACATCGACAAATTCTGGATTAAATGCTTCCAATAGATTATTTATGCCCCAAAATCTATAAATCTCACACACTGTTAATAAAGGTGCCCTTTTTTCACTTGAGCACCTGCCCCTCAAAATGTCTGCGCACGCCACTGGCAGGAAGAATACTCTCAATAATATACTGAAAACCATCAATGGGTACAAAAAAAAAAATATATATATATCGTACATTATCCCCACTGATATTAAGTTTGCCTTTTTCCTTATCTCATTTCATACCAAGGCCCATTATGTATTTGGCATTTGGCTCTCAAGTGCATAGATATATATAAACTCTAGATAGCTCACCCGCGCTGTTGGCCAATGGAGAGCGACGTCGTTACGTGGCGGCCATCTTACCTCGGGACACATAACATTGTGTCTATGGGGCATGTACTCTTAAATGACCATAACTTGCTCAATTTTCAACCGATTTTCAAACGGTTTGGTTTGTTATAAACGTCAGAGACGTCCGCATACGTATATGATTTTATACGACGTTCATATAAAAAACATAAATTAAGCAGATAAGCGTCCTGAATCATAGCCACGTTGACAACGTTTGTAATAAACCAACCCGTTTGTAAATCCGTCAAGATTTGAGCGAGTTATGACTGTTTCTGTTTGAGCTGCCATTGAACATACTGTACTGTAGCCCCGAAGTAAGATGGCTGCCGGGTGAACGACGTCAGACACTCCGCCTTGAGCCATCTAGTGTTTATATACTGTATATCTATGCTCAAGTGTACCAGTTGGTTGCCAACTCTCCATCATTTAGCTGAGGACCACCTTGAATCCCTTCAAGGACCACAGGTGGTCCCGCCCGGTCCACTGGTTGAAAACCACTGTCTTATGGTATCAATACCATGCCATGTTCACGTCACTACTCTGTTACAGCTGGATCACCAGGAATGTATGCTGCTAATCTGGTTGAAATGTTAGAGAAAAAAAGCTTGAAAGATGAGAGGCTAGACCTGGCGTATTGTCAATATGTTTTCTGTATTAGACTCTATACCGTAACTGTAAGTCCCTAAAGCAACAACATCATACACTGTAAGTGTTCATTTAACTGAGAGGTTAAAAGGTGTGAACGTGCATATGCATACAGTACTACTATGCAATGTTTAGGAGAACTACAAACAAGTAGCAGCCTTGGAAAGTCAAAACCCAGCACGACATTCCCCAGTGTTTTTCGTTTTGTTTGTTTTTAGCGGCTCATCCCTATGATCTTAAAAAAATACAAATAAAAAGAGAGAAGGTTAGCCTCTTGATGAAATAATGTGAAAACAAATAACACATACATAACTCTAACAGCAACCGAACTTACGGCACCATGAATGCAAGCTAATCAAAACTCCGCCGTCGCCCGTAAAAGCTCGACATCAGCACAACTTTGCAATGAGGTAAAAGTTGGCTCTCAATGGAATTTACCGAGCCCGCTAACTGCCTAATTAAACCATGAGAGGAGATAAATGCATAAAATATAGATAAGCTGGAGCCACTGCTCATAGCTCTATAGCCCACAGCCCCAACACAGAGGAACAGGGAGTATAGAACAACTAAACTGCAGCCCTTACGTCTGACTGACCCCACCCACATTTTGAACGTTTCTGCTCGGCGTCACTCCATCATGCGAGCGGTAAATAAGACTCCATTGTCTGCCCAACGTAAAAAAATAAAAAAATAAATGAATTAAAACTGCCTGCCGTTCATTGGAGCGTCTGTGTTAACCCATTCAGGCCTGACGTCGAAATTTAAAAAAATGTATTTTTAAAATGTCTTTTCTGAAAAAACTCTTTTCTATATCCGTGGAGCTCAATATTTCATGTCAAGGACCCAAAAGATTATATGTAATATGCCTCCGGCCCCCATCTGAAAATATGTTGTTCCAGGGACCCCCCCAGAAGCAAAGATTTGAGTTAAAAACGTTCGTTCTGAAAAAATATATATTACAAATTTGCGGCACATTTTCACGATTTTTCAAAAATAGCAGACCTACAAGCTCGTAGCGCGCCACTCGGTGGCGCGCTATGAGCTTGTAGATCTGCTATTTTTCAATAGCTAAATTAAAACAAAAAAAAGGGGTTCCCGCCCAGAATGGGTTAATGGTGCACTTCAGAAGCCCGTGGCACTTCTCAGGACTTAGGGACTGAGGCTTTAACCCATTTTGAGCGGGAACCCCTTTTGGTGTTAGCATTATGTTATGCTTTAGCTATTGAAAAATAGCAGATCTACAAGCTCATAGCGCGCCACCGAGTGGCGCGCTATGAGCTTGTAGGTCTGCTATTTTTGAAAAATCGTGAAAATATGGCACAAATCTTTGAATATATATTTTTTCAGAGCGAACGTTTTTAACTCTATTAAACTATTTTCAGGCCCAGGCGGTGGCGTAACCGTCTGGGCACCCGACTGGTAATCCAGTCGCAGTGTGCCGCGGGTTCGACTCCCGAGCCCGACACGGCCTTTACTGCATGTCTTCCCCCATCTCTCTCCCGTTTCCTGTCAGCCTACTGTCTGTCCCTTGAAAAACCAATAAAAGGCGTAAGCCGCAAAAAAAAAAAAAAAAAAACTATTTTCAGATGGGGGTTGGTGGCCAATTACATATCATTTTTGGGGTTCTTGACATGAAATATGGAGCACCACTGATACAGAAACATCTTTCAGAAAACTGTCAAAATTTAGACTGTTTCGAAGTCAGGCCTGAATGGGTTAACAGTGCCACCGGTGTGACAGAAGGGGCCTCGCTCTCGCCTCGCCAGCGGTAGCCGGGGTTGTAATTCTGACTTTAGTCTGTCTTTATGACTCCCTCTACTCGTTTCTCTGGAATATGAAAACATCAGCATATGGCCGCCGACAGCACCGAGGCTAAGGAGTCAATTTCCCCCATGTAACATTGGGACAGGGGTGACATTCACTCCCACGCTACTACCCCCCTGGCTAGGGAAAAAAAGGACAGAGCAAGGAAGAGTGGGGAGGGAAAGGGTGTAAGAGGAGGGTGTAGGGGGTGGTATAAGGAGAGAAATAAAGAGGCGCCATGGGGAGAGAAAGAGATATGTGAGAAAGACAAACAAGAGTAGAACAACATCCAGACAGAGACGTGGAGCAGACCAAGAGAGGAGAAGAAAGACAGGGACAGATAAAGATGGCCTTATTTTCACTCCCCTGCCCCATCAGGCCTTCACATGTATGGTACAGTGCACAGTGTTTCATGTGGACGCCAGGAGCGCAGAATATGTCCGTCAGCTGCCAAAGGCTCCAGCTCTGCTCCTCTGAGCGCTCTTAAAAACCCGCTGTTTCACACCCATGAATTACGCTATTTATGGCCCTGGTTAAAACGGGCATTTTCTGGGCACACTGCATATGTGTGGCTGTGCATAGAGTGTGTGCGCGCGTGGACGAGCGTGCCATGCCCACGGCAGATGGGAGGCAATATGGCGTACCTCTGCCCAGACAGATGTGGCACAGAACATCACGGCGAGCCGCGAGAGGGATTGGAAACCTCGGGAACATCTGGACCTGTGGCAACCTTCACCCCCAGCCAACAAGCTAACTTTACCTAGCTGCTAGAAACCTGGGAGGAGAGGAGAGGAGAGGAAAAGAGAATTTCTCTCCAAATTCAAAACGCAAACATAACTCATGTCTACACTTTAAACGCAAACAGGGCATCTTCATGTCCCCATGCCCACTTTGATTGATAGGTGGGGAATTCCGCCCCCCTCTGTGAGGCCTGTCAATCAACTGATCTATGGTGTGGAGAGTTGAGGCCTGTCCCTTCATGGGACTGTCACGGCCTGCTGCCCAGGAGAACGTTCCCACCATACAGGGGGGCAGGCAGCCTCCATGGGATGGGGCTAACATTAGAGGGGTAGCCTCCATTGGATGGCCGGATGGGATGGGGCTAACATTAAGGGTTGAGAGATGGAATGGTGGTGGAAAGTAACTTCATACATTTACTTAAGTACTGTACTTATGTACAATTTTGTGGTACATAATCCAATATCCAGTTTTACTTTTACTTCTACTCAGCAAATATTGTACTTTTACTCCACTACATTTATTTGAAAACTTTAGTTACTTTGTAGATTTTGATTATTATTACAAAACATACATTTTAAGCTTGTAGTTAAGATTATTATACATTTGAAAACTTTAAATGGGATATTCTGCACAATTATTACTTTTACTTTTCATACATTTTGAAGCCAATACGTTTGCACTTTTATTCAAATGTGTCGAATTCCGGACATTTACCGGACATTATATAGTATTTCTATATTGCAGTATTGATAATTTTACTTAAGTAAAAACTGTGAGTACTTTTTCCACCACTGCATGGGGTTGAGACAGGGTGGGAGGGAATTTGCGAGGCAAAACTGCTTGGGAGGAGGGCGGGAGAAAAGCAGAGCGGACTGGACTGGGTGGTAGCCTATATTCTAGTCTACAGTATAGGAGGAAGGATTGGGGTAAGGCAGGGTTCAGAACAGAGAAATGTGTATTAATCAGCTTAAACACATTATGAATTTGTTATTGTAACACAAGCAAGACACAGAGACAAGCCTTTAATCCATTCAGGCCTGACATCGAAATTAAAAAAAAAACGTTTCTAAATCATGACAATTTTCTGAAAGATTTGACGCACATTTTAACGATTTTTCAAAAATAGCAGACCTACAAGTTCATAGTGCGCCACTCGGTGGCGCGCTATGAGCTTGTAGATCTGCTATTTTTCAATAGCTAAATTATAACATAATGTATGTAACCACCAAAAGGGGTTCCCGCTCAAAAAAGGTTAAAAACAAAAAACAAAAAAAAACTTGAAAAAACAAAGATTGGAATATCCAAATGATCTGAAACTAATTCCAAAATTGGAATCAGTGAATGTATGGTTGAGTCCGTTTGAAAAACAAGGCCCCCTCCTGTCAAGGCTGATGACAAAATGGAATTTGCTGATATGGATTTCACGGATAATATTTAGCATTAGCTAAGACATAATAACATAACAGCCTGCAAAGCTCAATTAAACAATCACAGAACAATTTCACAGCAGAGCAGACAGCAGTTAATTAGCTGACGTTCCCTACCGGGAAGGAGGCGGAACTGAGGACAGCCAGTAGCCAATCAATATCAGTGGGGGAAGAATTACTCAACATTTTTACTTGAGCTGAGACCATTTTGACCTGAGATCAGATTCTAAAAATGTCTTCTACATCCTGACAGTTTTCTGAAAAAGCTATGTTTCTATGTCAGTGGTTCTTCGATTTTTCAAAAATAGCAGACCTACAAGCTCATAGCGCGCCACCGAGTGGCGCGCTATGAGCTTGTAGATCTGTTATTTTTCAATAGCTAGAGCATAACATAATGCTAACACCAAAAGGGGTTCCCGCCCAAAATGGGTTAAGTAAAAGTATCAATACTACAGTGTAGAAATACTCTGTCACAAGTAAAAGTCCGGAATTAAAAAAATGACTTGAGTAAAAGTACAAAAGTATTTGTATCAAAATGTACTTAAAGTACCAAAAGTAGATAGTACTCATTATGCGAATGTCCCATTTCAAAAATCCTTTGAAAATAGCAGATCTACAAGCTTGTAGATTGGCTATTTTCAATTGTCCAAAATGTATAATAGTGCTGAAGTGGTCATTAATATATGTTTTGTAATAATCTACAAAGTAACTATAACTAGTTATTAAGTTTTCACCACTGCTTACACCACTGCTCAAGATGGTCGGGAGTCATAACATGAGCGAGAGAGGGGAAGCAGTGAGAGACACAAAATACTAGACATCCCATAGATAGATAATACACAGTGGGAAAAGGAACTTCAGGAAACAGACATGTGTGGCTTTCTTTTTCTCTCTCCAAATATGCAGGAGCAGAGTTTGCAATACATTCTCCCCTGGGGATTTATTTTGTTGCTAAGCCAAACGCCTCCGCTTCAACAAGCCTAATTGTGTCTATCAAGCTAAGATCAGAAACTGACATTTGGTGAAGGCATTCGCTATCATCTTTACTGGACACGCACGCACGCACGCACGCACGCACGCACGCACACACACACACGCACACACACACGCACACACACACACACACACACACACACACACACACACACACACACACACACACACACACTAATCTAATTAACCACACGAACCTTAGCATCCATATTCTGGGTATGTCAATAGGTTAATGTTCTGCAAAGCTCAAAACTTGTCACATTGCGATGCGTTGTGAACTGAATCTGTTATTTTGAATATGGATACTGACTGCATTATGCTAATGTTTCTGCTACCTATCCACAGGTCCGCCTGCAGTCCTTCCTCATACCACTAGGGCCCAGTGCTTCAACATTGGAGCGCCTCACTGGCCCCTTGGTGTGTCAACACAAACAGTTGTACCATTGTGTCCTGGAGGCTGCACCCCACAACGGTCACAGCCCTGGGACCTGGGTAGGTACTGCAATCGGGCCTGGTGGATATCTGTTCTCAAGGGTTTGGGGTGTGCATATACAACTAAAGGAATGTTGCACAAGTATCCCTAACTAATAGACTTAAGAAACAGAGACAGGCACGTTTTGTCATTATCCTTCAATGATCCCAGCCTTAATTAATAATGAGTCAATCAAACAATGCAGTATTTATATCATACTGTAAATGTCAAAAGCCACATGTGGACATACTGTAGGTTAAAGGGGGTTACATGCACATGCCTTACACTGCTTACAGGATGACTTCCCGCTGGAATAGTATTATATTAAAACTGTATTAGACTATTGACCATATTCACACTGCAACCATTACTCATTAAGTTATACTGGGGGTTTGCTAATCAGCATGAGCTTTCCTTTAGGTTCATTTTAAATCATCACATATCAATTTGGCAGCGGCAGAAATATATCAATCATCACACCGCTTATCAATATGAAATTAATCCAATATTCTATCCACTCCCTGATTCATCCGGCTCTGATCAATTTGCATAATCTGAGTTACACTTTTGTCGTTTTGTGCATATACACACAATTCCACACGCGTGTATATTGTATTGTTTTGCCATGTCATGAGGGCTGTCCGGCCGGATTAAGAAGAGACATATGTTGGACAGAGGTGCCTATAGACCAGTGCCCAGATGTCTGTCTGTTCACGCACAAAACGGACAATATGGACTTTCCCTGGTCTCACTTCAACCCATATTATTATCCTTCACTCAAGCCTAAGCAAATGAATGCAGTTTTCTTATGTTGCAAGATGCAGATGTGTCTTCTTTAAAAAATATTGTACAACATAAACTTTGTATACATACTACACTAAATACATTGTATGAATACACATGTACTGTATATACTTTAGGTACTGTGCATGCCACATGTATTGTGATATATATATGTGATATATATATATATATATATATATATATATACACATATAGTGTGAACATGTCTCCCCACAACTGTGTTTCCAGGTTCCTGAGAACCTTTGGAACCCACACACAGAGAGAACCGGGGGGGGGGGGGGGGGGGGGGGGGGCAACGCATGCACACCTTCCTATGCCCCCTCTCTCTCCCTCTCCTGACTCTTTGAATAATTAGTGATGTGTGTCAATATTGCGGCCCATAGTAACCATATGGTGGGTGCAGGCAGACAGGCCATTGTTGGGAGCTGTGAAATATTGTGTCTCCCTGCGAGGGCTGGAGCCAGCGGAGGCAGGAAGTGTTGTCGGGACTGACAGGGACATTGTGCGCCTGAATGGGCAAGTCCTCCGTGGCAGGGAGCACCGCGGACCCAGACAGAAAGTCTTGACCCTGGCGAGAAAGCCTGATTAGGCATGGTGCTGCAGGCCTCTCCTCCATGCACCCCCACCCACCCTCCTCTTACCAACCACATAACCACAACCCCCTCACCACCGGGAAGCCATTACAGAATACAACTATAGGCCACTCCTATATAGAAAGAGAACGTGACGTCACACATCATTGAAAGTAATAGCTGAAAACCTCGCAAGATGGCGCCACCTGTCCATTGTGCCACCAATCCATTGAACTCAAAGGGCGGTCGCTGGTTCAAAATATTCATGTCAGGGATGGAGAGGAGAGCAACAGTAGCTTTCTTCTGGCAGGAGTGGCAAATAAAAGTGTGTGCACAACTGCAAAATCCTGCATTCTGAGAGTGTACAAATAGATTAACTTGGAATAGAACAAAGCTCTATATGGCACCATGTCGAGGATTCTCACTCAGATAAATGTATTTTCTTGTCTTTCAACGGTCCCTAGTTACCATGGCACTTGTCAAAAATGTGTTAAAAGTACACAGTACAATGAGTGTCTTACTGTAGCCTACATGTGGTGTGCACACAGGACAGATTGGAAATGAAGGTAGGCTTTAGTTTCATGGTCCTGAGATTACCACGGCATAATTACACAAACACATTAGTTCAGATGTAATAGACAAGAGGCTAACATTACCCAGTCACATTATCAAGCTGTGAGACGCAGGAGTGCTTAGCAACGACTGTATCCCAATGGCCTGTGATGCCTTCAAATGACTATCATTTCCCCAACAAATATACAACTCTTTTACCAGTCTTCAAACATTTACATTCAGCCGTTTCGTCCAGAAATAACAGGTTTTTGAATCAGATATGTAATTGTAACAAGTGATTCTACAGCCAGGATTTCACACATTTTTGGAGGAGCATTACATTGCATAGATAACAGAGGTGACAGTTGTAATTGGCGATGTCCGATATTATCGGCCTCCCGGTATTAACGGTCCGATATTTTCATAAAGATGTAATATCAGAAATGATCTTTATTGGTTTTAATTAATTTCTCCCAAATTTATGATATTGTTTATTTTTATTTGGAAAACCTTACATTTGTGAATGCATCCAGCTGGGCATCACAATAAAATTAGGCATAATTTTGTGTTAATTCCACGACCGCATATATCGGCATTGGTTGATATTGGTTGATATCGGTATCGGAAATTAGGAGTTGGACAATATCGGGATATCGTAATATATGTAAACACTATCAAAGTTAAATATCACACCAGAGAGAGCCAGCACCCCCCCCCCCCCCCCCCCACCCACACACACACACACAAAAGTATTCTGAGATATCAGTTGAGATATGACCGACCCATCTTGCCAAATTGTGATATCCAAGAAGATGCCAATCTTTTACTTTAATTAAAATATAGTTTATATATTCCCCAAATACTGAACATACTGAGTTCATATCATATTTATTAATAAAACCTTTCATAGTGGTGAATTGTTATTGAGACCGATTCGGCGCCGTAAGAACGAACATGGACAACTTTAACTCCAAGGCGATACATCTGTTTGAACCCATTTTGAGCCGGAACCCCTTTTGGTGGTTACATACATTATGTTATAATGTAGCTATGGAAAAATAGCAGATCTACAAGCTCATAGCGCGCCACCGAGTGGCGCGCTATGAACTTGTAGGTCTGCTATTTTTTTTTAAATCGTTAAAATGTGCCTCAAATCTTTCCGAAAATTGTCATGATTTAGAAAACTTTTTTTTTTAATTTCGACGTCAGGCCTGAATGGGTTAATTCACCATGGGTGAATGTGACTGTGGAGAGTGGTGACATGTTTCAGATTCACCACCGCCCCCTGGTTCTCTCGACCTGTGATTCCCAAACCTTTTAGCTCGAGACCCAGAAGAGAAATGTGACGTCTCCTTGAGGACCCAAACTAATGAAAGTATAGCAGATGCTTGTAGATCTGCTACTTTCATTAGTTCACTAACGGATCAACGGTCATTTTCACTACTTCTTAACCCATTTTGAGCGGGAACCCCTTTTGGTGGTTACATACATTATGTTATACTTTAGCTATTGAAAAATAGCAGATCTACAAGCTCATAGGCGCGCTATGAGCTTGTAGATCTGCTATTTTTTAAAAATCTTTTTTTTTAAATTTTGACGTCAGGCCTAAATGGGTTAAACGCTTTCATTATTTATGAAATACTTTTGAATTAATTTAATTGATGACATTTGAGTTTTCATATTTTACATATTTTTTAATGGAAGACAAAAAAAATGAGATTTTTATTTACTCTCGACCCGTAAACATTGGGTCCCGACCCGCTTTGTGCTCTAGAGACTGTAGCTATACTCCATATTATGAACCACACATCGCTCCATCCCGTCTCTCCATCCGCTCCTCTCCTCCCCTCTGCCAATTATCCCTCTGTCAGTCTGTGGCTCTTTGTAGTCTAATAAAGGCGTTGTAAATTGATGCCCAACCCGCCTTTATCCCTCCGATAATGCACGACAATTAAGGCCCATGTCTCTTTGCTCAGGCCTTTGAAGGCTCACAATGCAGGCTGGGACGGCAGAGAAGCCAGACACAAGTTAACTGGCAACAGACACAGATATATACGCACGCAAGCACACACACGCATGCATGCACGCACACACAGATGCGACCACGCACAAATACAGTACGGACGGACAAGCATACATGAGTGCATGTGCACACACACGCGCGTACACACACACACACACACACACACACACACACACACACACACACACACACACACACACACACACACACACACACACACACACACACACACACACAGTTATACAGCAAATCTAAATTCGAAGTCCTTTGCACGTCTGCGGTGCGTGCAGACAAAGGCGATCTTCAGGCTAACAATGCGTTAAAATAACACACCCTATGGGATCAAGCAGGCCCTTGGTTCAGTCCTGTCACTTTGTCCACAATCAGTGTTTGAACCATCACCATGATTTATATGTCTATACTGACCTGCTGTCCAGCCTCTGAGGGCCTCGGGCCAATCACTGCACGCACGCATGGGCGCACGCACGCACGCACGCACGCACGCACGCACGCACGCACGCACGCACGCACGCAATATATTTCTATACTTGAGAGGACAGCATTTTAACCGTTTACCATTTTTGTGTCAAGTTTTGCCATTTTAACCCTATATAACCTTAAAGCCTGAGTTAAACTTAATTATGCGAAGGTGTCTGGAAATAGCTAGTCTACAAGCTCACAACAACGTGACGCGGTGTGAGCGAAACGAGTTCTGTTACAGCAGATTGGCTACTGTTGGTGAACGTCACCCTCACGCAACTCCCCAACATCCCTTTCAACCATAAAACAACCATTTATTTTGTGAGGACCAGGAATATTGGCCTTGCAATGTCAATTTCTCGATTTGTACTATACTTATACATTTAGCCTTCACACACACACACACACACACACACACACACACACACACACACACACACACACACACACACACACACACACACACACACACACACACACACACACACACACACACACACACACACACACACTTCCTCTCTTCTTCGATTCCGTGTGTGTCCAGCCTCTGCGGTTCTGTTGAGGGCCTGTTGACCTGATGGTGTGTCTGACAGCGAAAGGTCGCGGTGGGTTGAAGGTTGGGGGTCGTTCCCACTGCCTGACCGCTCTACATCTCCTGGGTAAATGATTGCCCCCCCACCCCTCCCTCCCTCCCGCCCTTAAGCTAACAAGGCATTGTAGTGACTGCTAACATTAAGAGGGGAAATGGAGGGGATGACATGTCAGTACGCCCACACAACCCTGAGGGGGAAAACACACGCGCATACACACACTGTACATAGACACACACACACACACACACACACACACACACACACACACACACACACACACACACACACACACACACACACACACACACACACACACACACACACACACACACACACACACACACACACACACACACACACACACACACCCCAGGTCTTGTCCCTCGGGGCAATTACAGAACGACACCTCTAACAGGAGAACACATAAAAAATGTCACTTTTAGTGACATTACAGACTTCTTGAGCCCTAAGGGGCCAGGTGCGGACCTGTGTTTTGAGAAGAAAAACGGTTCAATTTGAGCCAATACTTTCTTATGGGAAGATGATTATTATTTTATTTTATATTTCATGGAAAAGACTAAATTGTTTCTGAAATGTTTGATTACAATTCCAGCCAAATGTGATGAATCATAATATGTACCTGGGCTATCACAGAATTGCTCACTGAGAAGAAGGCATAATTACCATGCAGCAAAAATAAAAAATAGAGATGCTTCAGCAAATAAAACATTTAAAAAACACAGTATGATGTCTGTAAGAATGTTTGAACATGTCTTTGTACTTGTATTTGTTTATAGAATTATGCTTACTACTGTATGCTGTATTCTCTATTGTCGGGCGGAAACGTTGTGTTTCAGTAAATTAAAAAAGTGTTCCAATGAATGCATAATTTTGTCAAAAGTAAAAAATAAATAAAAACAAATTATAAAACCCATAATCAGACTAACTGTATCCACTTTCAACCTGGCATCCCTATTTTGGGCATGTCATCATGCAAAAACATAGAATCTAAAAGCCACTTTCATATAATGAAACAATAAAATAGGGCATCAATTTATGGAAGAACTGAAGAAAACGGAGATACAAGGTCCTGCCCGACATCAACAACATGCTACTAGGATTTGAACAATCATAGAACTAGGCAAGGGTGAAGGAAGGCTGTAGACATAAAGTCATTTAAATCCAGAAACGGTCCCTGAGGGATTTCAACTGAAAGAGGTGTAACTAGCTGTGTGTGAGACATGTTACGGTGCAGGTGAAACAGTAGGTATCAGTGGCCTGTTGTTACGAGGTGTTTGACACAAACAGTGTTGCTCAATATTTCATGTCAAGGATCCCAAAAATGATATGTAATTGGCCACCGACCCCCATCTGAAAATATGTTGTTCCAGGGACGAGCAGAAGCAAAGGTTTGAGTTAAAACGTTCGCTGTGAAAGAATATATATTCAAAATGTGACACATTTTCACGATTTTTCAAAAATAGCAGACCTACAAGCTCGTAGTGGCGCGCTACGAGCTTGTAGATCTGCTATTTTTCAATAGCATAAAACACCAAAAGGGGTTCCCGTCCAAAATGGGTTAACAAAGTAGTAAATAGAAAAGAATACCAGCACTCACATTATATCCAATAGGATTCTTGTTTATTTTATTATTATTTTATTTTATTATTTTATTTTAAAATGTCCCCCCAGCAGCAAACAACACATGGACGTTTGGGCCCGGAGGCCTTCCTCAGCGTGTGTTGTTTGCTGCTGGGGGAAAATTTAAAAAATAAACAAGAATCCTATTGGATATAACGTGTTGGTATTCTTTTCTATGGACTGTATCTACCAGAACTGTGCACCCGTCACATATAATTACTTTGAACTATAACTGAGTGCTTGCTTCTCTTCCTTTTTGACAAAGTAGTAAACCAGAATAATATAAATCTGTACAGAAAATTTGACCCATTCTGACGTTGCCGGGAGCTGGGGTGGCATTTTTACAATATCTTTTGATAATGTCACAACATGAGTGACATTGTTTCTCTGATTATGTCCAATTTTATCTGAGAGCAGGTCAGCCAGGCCAACACGCTTTCGTCTTTCTCTCATATTGCAGTGGTTTTGTTTTCTAATTAAAATCCCTTTATATATATGAATAAACAAATACATTAATATACTGTATACAGAACCCCCCCCCCCCCCTCCCCCGCACACGCACACACACAATTTTATATGAACACTTAAACACTGCATCACATACTATATTTTTATCACAGATCCACACAGATAATGAACTCCCAGTTGACAAACATAAAGTGAATTTAGATAAAAGCAAGGTAACATTATCCTTACTGTTCCCTGGTGAACAAAGACTAACAAACTCTGCAGGCTCTCTCTATCTAACTCTTCAAAACTCTCACTTTTCTCTCTCTCGATCTCATACACACCGCGCGCACACACACACTAACTCAGCAGTAGTTACCTGGGAGCCAGGACCCTGGTGAGTGAGTAATGTTGCTGGAACAAAAGGCCTGACAGCAGAAGTGTGGAGAGAGTGATGAGAAGCCCCGCTACGCTGCTAGCTGGCCTGCCCTCGGAGCCTCCTCTTTGGGCTTTCTCTTTCAGCCCCGTGGCCCTCTGGGCTTGGATCCGAAATAGCCCCCCCCCCCCCCCCCCCAACCCCCCGGAGGCCCCAGAGTCCCGGAGAAGCCGGTGACTGGTAATCTCACTAACAAATATTGTACTTATGTAAACCATGTGACTTCATGTGATCCATGAAAGAAAGACAAGATCAATTGTGATTTGAAAATGATCAGTTTCCAATAATTGCATCATACCCATGTACTGCAGATATAATGCAGTTCTTAATTTTGCAATCTGTATAGATAGCAAAATTCTACAATTAGAGTCTACAATGAACATTATTGTGACTTGTGAGTATGTCCTTCAGTATATTGTTCACAAACGAGGGAAAAAAGTGTTAAAATAAGTGTTATTCCCTCTGGAATCATTGTCTTTCCAGCTCTTTAGTAAACAGAACATACATTTTCAAGTCAGGATATACTATTTACATCCAATCAGGAGTGAGAACTCATACTGTACATCACAAACATGAAATTGGAAGAAAGATAATGAGCAGACAAAATTGGAACTGGAACACTATAAAATTGAAGCTGATAATGCAGGGCTTAATGCCTCAATTTTGCTTTATTTGTTACGTTTTTGAAAAAAATACTCTGTGAACGCTTAAGACCCAATTTTATTCAGAGTCAGACAAAGGTTCAGCATAAAACTCAAAGGTTAGTATTTTGTTCTTGCACTGGGACATCCTGGCTTTAAATGTTTCTCTCATTTGATTGGTTATAGTAAAACCAGGAAGTGGGGTGCCATTTTAGGACCAGTGGTGGAAAGTAACAAAGTACACTTACTCATGTACTGTACTTAAGTACAATTTTGAGGCATTTTTACCTTACTTGAGTATTTCCAATTTTCAATACTTTTACTTCTACTCCACTACATCTCAGAGGCAAATATTGTTTACTAAACTACAATTAGGCTATTTGAAAACTGTAGTTGCTAGTAAAAGTAACTGGTAAATGATACATTAACCAGGCCTTTATATACTTTGGCTAATTGAAAATAGCCGATCTACAAGCTCACAATGTGCATTGTGCATAGGGGCGGCGATGGTTCAGGGCTAGAGTGTCTGGATGGCAACCGCAAGGTTACCAGTTCGAACCCGGGCTCCCCCAGAGTTAGTGTCAAAGTGTCCTTGAGCAAGACACTGAACCCCTAATTGCTCCTGATGTGCAGGTTGGTGCCTTGCATGGTTTCCACCGCCATCGGTGTATGTGAATGGTTGAATGTAATGCACAAAGCGCCTTGGATAAAGGCGCTATATAAATGCACCATTTACCATTGTGATTTGTGAAATCGGACATTCTACTTTTGCTTTTGGTACTTTAAGTAAAAAGTATATTTTGATAACCAGACTTTTACTTGTGTTTCTACATTGCAATATTTGATACTTTTACTTAAGTGAAAGTTATTTTTTCCTCCACTGGTTAGGACCAACATGTCTTTGAGTCCTAACCTCTTTCCCAGCCCCACCGTGTTGCCAGGGTGAATGTCATGGTGACCATGGGATCAGTTGAAGGCTCAGAGGGGAATCCGGCTGTGACAGGGTGTGTGACATGATACACGACAGTCAGACGCCATGACAACCCCGCAACAATGCTACTGATGCAGCCATCATCACAAGCAAAGTGAATGGACAGTCAGAGAGGTGGGAACAATGTTATTCCCGGTGGTAAATATAGAGGTGCGACAAAGGCTTGTCCCACTCTGGACTTGGCTTAATTTTAATATCTGGCCTGTATATGTTCGGTTGAACATTAATAATGGCATAGCAAGATTTCATAGACCTAAAGATTCTCATTATCTTATTGTCTATATATCCACAGCCTCTGATATTTTAGAATGTAAATAAAAAGAAAATACAAGGTCAGATTAGCCTGATTGTCAGACTCTGAGAACCAGTGCGCTCAGTCGAGTGGGCGGGGTCTATGGGCTGGAAACCAGGCTAAGGTCAGATAGCTATCTATCTATTCATTATCATGTGATAAATCAATACCTGCAGTATCTGTACAACATCCAACAATAAGCATCAAAACACAACAGTACGAAATACAGCAACCATTACTGATATATTAGTTTATCTAAACGTATTAAAAACAGTATAGCAACTTTCTAAAAGAAGTGAAGAGAGAGAGAGAGAGCACCAAACAATCTCTATAGAAAATGCCATACAAAAAGAGTCTCTCTGCATGGTCTGTCAGAACACTTGACTAGACTATATGGCAGTCGTATGGAATCTGTACTGTATGCAACTCCATTAGGCTTATGCTGCCCTCATGTGGTCTTGTGATGAAAGGACAAGTCATTGTTGTGGAGCAGTGGAGCTCAAATCAAAAAGTCACCTCTTCATAGCTAGAAAGTGAGTTCTCTTTCATTTCCATGACTTCAATGTGTTCTGTACCACCAGGAAATACAAACAGCTAGAGATGTACAGATACCAGTTTTGATATCCGATATCAATTCCGATAGCCATAACTTGAGAATCGGTCGATACAGAGTATACCAATCCGAGACCTGTGTGTAATTCAAGAAAGAAATCTAGGACAGTGGTTCTCAAAATGGGGTCCAGGGACTCTCCTTGAGGGGGTTCCAAATGGACCCTTACAGGTCTGTTAACTCCGAGTGTACACATCTGTACACTCTCAGAGTTATGGTGGTCTTTGAAATTAAATCGTTTGAGAACAACGGATCTAGGAATAACTAAAAAGCGCAGCTACAAGGTAGTAAAATAATAATGTATATAGTACAGAAGTATACTATAAAACAGTAGTGCAACATCAACTGAAGTATTCAAAAATATGACTAAAAATGAAACATCGTCATCATGTGATAAATTACGTGGTATCGTTTTGGCATAGACTGGAATACTCACAGATACTGATACCAGGCAGTATCGGAAGCTTCCCCCCCCCGATACTGGTATAGTGGTATCAGAACAACTCTACGAAAAGCCAGGCATCATGTGCACTAGTTACTGAACCCTATAGAGCGTCGCAGTCCCGGCCCCTACCTAGCCTGGCTAATAAGCCTGATTCGGTCTGGTTTATTAACCAGGCTAGCCCCTACCATGGCCCAGGAAATGATTCTCCGTTCATTTTCCTCATAGACATTTCAGAAAGTATTTATTTAAAGACATTTACGCCGCGGACAAAGCCAACTCGAGTCGTGACAAATCATGACAACACAATTTTTTGGGCCGAACAAATAATTAGAAAGAAGAAAAAAACGGCAGGTTACAACACTTTTTTTGTTGTTTTTCTTCTTTGTAATTATTTGTTTGGTCCAAAATATTGTTTGTGTTGTCATGAGTTGTCACGACTCGAGTTGGCTTTGTCCGCGGCGTAACCGTCTTTAAATAAATACTTTTTGAAATGTCTATGGGAAAAATGCATTGGGATTAATTTCCTGGGCCATGGTAGGGGGCGGGATTGATGTTGGCAATTAAAACTATGACGAAAAATGTTTGTCGACAATCTTCTTTCACTGACGAAAATGAAACACTATGCCTTGAAAATCTTATGCTATTTAGTCGACTACAACTAGACTAAAACTGAACTATTATGACTAAAAAGATTATTCACTGTGTGAGCCCATAAACCATGGCTGTAGGCATAGTCATTAATAACAATATTTCCTTTTAAAATGAGAAATAACAAGACAGAAGGCAAGTGCTTCTGTTCCATATGCCGCTGTAGCAGAGATTAAAGAGATTTGGGTTTTCCATATACATTTTTTATAAAATATAATTTCAACTTTATATTGTTTATGGCAGGACGTGGTCTTGTCTTCTTACATCCTTCTTCCTGATATGTTGAAGGTATTGCAGGGAATCGGGATTTTCTTTTGCTAAACGTTCATTTAACATGGTGCATGTGCACATGCTGGTGAGATAGATGTATTCACATGATACCAGGGATGGAGATTGTGTGTGTGTGTGTGTGTGTGTATTAATAATGTAGGGGATTTACTTCCTTGGACTAATGGCAGCTGGCAAAAGAAATGTAGTTTTATGAGAATATCCACCATGGACACAGACTCACTCTTCTAGATGGCTTGCCTCCTTCTAGACATTCCAAATGTTGCACTCCACTGCCAAAGCCCGAGGTATTGCATTTGCAGCCACTATACAGGCCCATGACACTCGGCGCTAGACTCAAATCACAACTGTAAAAGAGCTGATATCCTATCATGAACACAAATGATCAGTTATTAAGACAAGCAAGACACAATACAAGCTTGTTCTGAAGGACACAAATCAGTTACCTTACCAGTCAGTTTCAACACAAATCGCCCTGCAGTTGCTGTACACGTTATGATTGGCCCAAGCACTACTATGGACGGAGTGAGCCATTTCAGAACCATGGACAGCGCCATAGCAGTATACTTACAGTTACAGTACACATTGACCTGCTGCTGATAGATAGGCTATTTCAGGACGGGCACAATCATGTCAGGCAATGACATGAATCCAGTATGACAGAATGCTGCTGCGTTCACACTGGCAGATGCAAAAGATTCAAAGATGCAAAGCTACACAGCGTACTTTGTATTAGCTGAAGTTGAAACCAGCCCAACTTTTTTTGTATAGCTTTGTAGCTTTTACAGCAGCTACAAAACGTAGGATATCTTTGTATCTTCATGTCGCTGACTTGCATTGAAAATGAATGGTACTGTAGCTTGTATCTACCCGTGTGAAGACGCAGCACAATCAAGCCAAACACTTATTAACCCACACAAGCTGTGACTAGAACAGACAGACAAGTATGCAAACAATAACCAATCAGACCCGGCGGTCTACAATAAAACACGTACAGCCTACGTAAACGTCAAGATAAATAAGTATGATGTATCTATGATTTAAATTCAATTCATAAACAAATAATGAATATGAAACTTACCAAAGATGTTTTCATCCAGCAGCTGCCATTTTGAATCCAACCGAGCAATACAAAAATAGCTACATGGAAAAAATAGCCTAGCTACAATTGAAGAAAGTGTCAAATGTCCTATGAAAAAAACCTAACAAGTCTGAACACTTCAGTTCAAAATCAATCATATTCCCCATAAATGGGATTTTATAGCAGACCTTCATTTCATCACATCAGCCACTTTGTTCTTACCAATAATGTCAACGTGAGTCTGGCCTCCGTGCATGTCCGTGATAGTTTTTTAATTTACTTCAGGTAGTCCTGTACCTGCCTGTAGACCTTCTCGCAATTTGGTGTTGGGGGAATTTCTCACTTGAACTGAGTCAATGTGTCCCTAGACATGAAAAATCAACGAGGTGCTCGTCCGCCATAGTGCCACGAATGGCGCAATGGCCACATCAAATATGGCCGCCATCGGCTATGATGAAAATACAGCTTTTTTGTTTCTGGGTGTATTTGCACATGTAATACCTCCATTCTGACTAATTGAGGCATGTGGAATTCATTTCTGATACTATTTTAATCATTGTGGGTGATATTGACCTTGAAAGGTCATGGTCAAGGTCATTTAGCTATTCCAAAGACATTGGCCATTGTTAGGAGTAAAAATAAGTGCAATAAGTCTATTTCAACTGACATTTATAATTAATTTCTGATATTGTTTTGACCATTAAGGATCATCTTATCATTGAGGTATCAATATAAATATTTTTATTCAATAACTCAATTACGATTTTTGTCTTTACTTTCACTTTTATTGTATTTCTCGTAATCATTTGTCTTATTTATTATATCAAAATACATGAACATACAAAATATAACAATTCTAAATGTCCCTCATTAACTTTTATTTTAATTGAGTGCTTTAATTAGAATATAAGTATGCAGAAAATAAATGTTTTATACAAACAAAAATAATAACACAAAATAAAATAACACTTTTACTCAAAGTGCACAATTGTGTGCATGCCAGTTAGTGTGATGGGTTTTACATGCATGAGACTCCAGCAGCACGGCAGCCACATCGGCATGCCAATTCTTTGGAGTTTGGCTGGATCATCAAGAATGCTGTAGTCTCCAAAAGAGATGGAAACTGGAATCTACATGTGGCTACTATCAACGACTCTATGCCAATCTTTGCAGAATGTGACTGCATAAAGTACCTGGCATGGCTCATGGTATCTTGAACAAATAAAGGTTCTAGAGTTCACACATCCTGAGCTCTACAGGCGCTTCTATGTAGACCATTGAGTTGTTCAGGATCACCCAGGCTGGTTCTGCGCTGTAGGAGGTGACATGAAGGTCGAGCAGACCATTCAGTGAGTGTCAAAGGGTCCAGGTGGTCACTATGTAGTAGGAGCCACACACAATGCAAATTCTGTGGCAGAATTTCTTGTTCCACAAGATTGGGTCAATCACCAATGTCCCCAACATTCTCACCAACAACCACACCATGAAAGACACAGAATGCCATCTCCCACATGCACTGAGCCTTACATTCAATCGTAATGTGGCGAAGCTGATGGACTTTGTGCTAGAGCGTCAGAATCCATACTCGATAGCGGTCAATGTGCCTGTGACACTGCACAATCTGCTCACAAAGCAGGCTGTTGACCGAGGGGTCGCTGCACGCTTGCTAAACTGTCTAAAAATGGGGAGCGTGTGTACTGCTCATACAGACAGGAAATGTTAGTTGGGAAGACCAAGACATTGAGCACAACCATACCAAAGCGGAAGATACTTCATTTCAACGAGCAACCACAGAAGACACCAACAACCATTCTGAAGGAGTAGAAGTTAGTTTCGTCCAAATACATAGCCGAGGCACATAGGAGTATGGACATTGCTAAGGAGCGGGGCATGAATATCCAGTAGATACTTACTCATGATGTGCTCTCAGCATTTCCGCTGCTTGATGGTGACCTTCCAGCTCATGTCGACAAGTCAAAACCTGCCAGTGAGATTGAGCCTGAACTTGATCTCACCCAATGGAGTCCAAAGTCTACTCTTGCCACTCATGTTGTAGTAGACTTCATGGCGAAAATGCAGCAGATGCCACTAGCACAATTCCCTACTTTAGGTGCTGTCTTCAATACCATCATCAGGTCAACATCATCCCAGAGTTCATCCATATCATACTCGATTCTTACATTGAGTTGTCTCTAAAGGAAGGGGTGCGCATGCGGCGGCACAGATTCAAGAACAGGAATCGACATTGTTGGCATGAACAGAGACTATCCCTCAGCAACTTGACAAATTCTGGGTGTCTGAGGAAAACAAACGGAATCTCCAGCTGCTAGTTCGGGATATGGTGTGCCATCAAGTCTATGGCAAATTTGGTAATGCTACCATCATTGTCAGCTTTGTTGTCTGTGATGATGAGGTGCTCCCAGCAAGAGTTCCCAGACCTCTTGAACTGGATTGAGGAGGCTGACACCAGATTGGTGGTGCATGTGGAGTGGGCTGTTCGAGTGAAGCAGAGCAAGAGAGTTGTCATACAGACACCTGTTACTGCTACACTACACCCCATACGTCCAATCACTGGGGTTGAAGGAGATCTGGCAGCAGTATTGCACTGGTGAGAAGCTGTGCATGCTTCCACTGCATCAAGCAGTCTCTCGTCTTGGACCACCACTAGCAAAGACAGTGATCAAGGCACATATCCTGACTGGAGAAGACTGCATGAGCAAGGTGGGGACCAAACATGCAGCTATGGCTTCTGACCCAGTAAAATATTTAACTAACTGACACCTTTACAGAACGAGATGCAGCGTTGGCAGAGAAGTACTTGGTGCGTGTCTGGACGGGGGCCAGGTCAAGTACAACTGCTGAGACATTTGATGACCTCAGGGTGGAAAGCTATACCAGTGCCAGTGCTGAAATTGATGCTCTCCCTCCCACAAGTAGTGTGATCAGAGGTCACATCCAACGAGGTGCTTTCTGGTGCATAGGGCTTGCCACCTGCTTGAGACAGCAAAGGAACCCAAGTCAAGACTAGAGCCAATGGAACATGGATGGGAGGAGCACTTTGGTACACTCCTGCCATCAAAATGTCTGAAGCCCTTACCACCCAGTTTGCTCACAGTATGCAAGTGTGCAGGGAAGTGACACTTGACGATGTGGCTCCTGTGCTGATGGAGTTCCATGCATAATATTTTGCCATGGAAAACCCCTCATGTAATAAGTAAAAACCCATCACACTAACTTGCATGCACACAATGGTGCACTGTTTTTTTTTGTTTAGATTTTATGGGGGACATTTATAATTGTTATATTTTTAGGTTCATGTCTTGTTATAAATAAAACAAATTGTGGAAAAAATACAATAAAAGTGACAGTAATGACAAAAATCGGAATTGAATTATTGAATAAAAACATTTATATTGATATCTCAATGACAAGATGATCCTTAATGGTCAAAATAGTATCAGAAATGAATTGAAAATGTCACAATTAGTTGCATTAGACTTATTGCACCTGTTCTTACTCCTAACAATGGCCAGGTTATGGCCAAGGTCTTCGGAATGGCAAAATTACCTTGACCATGACCTTTCAAGGTCAATATCACCCACAATGGTTAAAATACTATCAGAAATGAATTCCACATACCTGAATTAGTCAGGATGGAGGTATTACATGTGCAAATACACCCAGAAACAAAAAAGTTGTATTTTCATCATAGCCGATGGCGGCCATATTTGATGTGGCCATTGCGCCATTCGTGGCACTATGGCGGACGAGCACCTCGTTGATTTTTCATGTCTAGGGACCCATTGACTCAGTTCAAGTGAGAAATTCCCCCAACACCAAATTGCGAGAAGGTCTACAGGCAGGTACAGGACTAAGGTGGCTGAATTGAATACTGGACATCTCACCCCGGTGAGTTGTCTTCACTTTCTGACATGTCGGGGTGAGTTGTCTGTACTTTCCGCTGGGGCGAGTTGGGCGAGAAAGTACGGACAGCTCACCCCGAAAGTCCAGACAACTCACCCCGGTGAGTTGTCTTCACTTTCTGACATTGCGGGGTGAGTTGTCTGTACTTTCCGTGGCACCCATTACAGTAGGCCTAATTCAATTTCGGATCTAACTATCGGTTCCTACAGACGTGCGCAGTCACGGCTAATTATTTATTTATTTAACAGTAAAATCCGGTGAAACACTTGTAAGTAAGGAGTATAGCGTCTCTCTCTCTCACTCTCTATGCAGCATACCCAACGCACGCATACTTATACCCCCCCAACAACGATGATGATATGGCTACTGCTAGTTATACATTAGCATGTGAGAAATTACAAGTGACCTTATATAACCATTCAGCCATCTGGAGTAACCAAATTAGGAGGGGTTCAGTTCACATTTCTTCAGAAGTTTAAAACACACACACACACACACACACACACACACACACACACACACACACACACACACACACACACACACACACACACACACACACACACACACACACACACACACAGATGTATTTCTAAAAAGCTTTTATGTTTACCTTTTTTCTATATTTTTTGTACAAACTGATGTTTTTCTAAAAAACGTTTGATGTTTACCTTTTTTCTATATTTTTTGTACAAACTGCTGTTTTTCGAAAAAAAAAAATTTGTTTACAATGTTTCTATATTTAAATAAACGACCGTACATTTGACTCTTGTGTTATATTCTTGTGAAATATTCAGTAAAGTATTATTGTGCAATATTCAGTAAAGTATATAAAAGAGCTCAAAGGCTACATATTCAGTCAGACAACTCACCCCGAAAGTGAAGACAACTCACCCCGAAAGTGGCCGAAAGTGAAGACATCTCACCCCCGAAAGTGAAGACATCTCACCCCTGGTGAGTTGTCCGGACGTTCGGGGTCACCAAAAGAGGCAAAAGGGGTGAGTTGTCTGTCAAGGTATGTTGAAGGACAGACCTTGCAACCAATAGGAATGCTCTGACGTCATTGACTAGAGCCAGTGTTGTATGAAGTCAAGTGTGGTTGAGCGGTCACGCCAGACACACACACATGTTATAGCCTAAGCTGTTCTATCTATCCTGTCTGTTGTTCTTATAATAAACCGGGACTCCTGTGGGGTTACTGAAGCAAAGCCAACGCGTTCGTATACTTGACATGGTGTCAGAAGTCTAAGAGAAAGAACCGAATACAACAATGGCGAAGTTTGGTCCACCTGGTCCACCGGAAAGCTTCAACTTTGAGCGACCGTCGGAATGGCCCGCCTGGCGAGCGAGATTCTCCAGGTACCGGTCGGCTACAAAGTTGGGGGCTGAAGACGGGGAAGTCCAGGTTAGCACGTTGATCTACGCCATGGGCAACGAGGCGGAGAATATCTTCAAATCATTCACCTTTGCTGCGGGTGAGAAAGACGATAACTACGACACAGTGCTAGCTAAATACGACGCCTATTTCATACCGAAAAATAACTTGATACACGAAAGAGCGTGCTTTCACCAACGAACACAGAGACAAGGAGAGGCAGCAGAATCATTCATCAGAGCGCTCTACGAGCTGAGCGAGAACTGTGATTTTGGACAATCAAGAAATTAAAACATCAGAGACAAACTGGTCATCGGCATCCGGGACAAAGAACTCTCCAAACGATTGCAGCTGAGGCCCACACTCACTCTAGAAGAGGCAATACAGCGGGTGAGGCAAGCGGAGGACGTCGAGGTGCAGATTAACCAGCAACAACAACAAGCGGCGTTCAACGTACAGGAGGTGACACAGCGGCGGTCGTGGAGAAGAGGCGGGAGACAGCCTACCAGGGGCAGATGGGAGCAAGCCCAATCGGGAGACAACAGATGTCATCGGTGCGGTAAAGAAAGACATACTGACCAGGCCAAATGCCCAGCATCAGACACAGAATGTAGGAAATGTGGGAAGAAAGGCCACTGGGAAAGGTTATGTTTTTCTAAGTCAGTGAGAGAAGTCACTCAGGATAATACAGAGGATGAGGGAAGCTTTTACCTGGGGGCAGTGAGCAAAGTGAACCAGGGCAGCACAGATAACTGGTCAGAACAGATACAAATAGGGCACACTCCAGTTAAATTCAGGATTGACACAGGTGCCGACGTTACTGTGATGAACCTAGAAACATTCAGTGCACTCAGACCCGAGAGACAGCTAGTAGAGTCAAGAGCGCCACTGGACAGCCCGGGTGGGGCGCTGGATATAATGGGACAGTTTACAGCCAGTGCACTTCACAAGCAGAGGAAGTATATTTTTAATATATACGTAGCAAGAGGGCCTACAGTTAGTAACCTACTAGGCAGAGAGACAGCTGTAGAGATGGGCCTAGTTAAGAGAGTACAGCAGGTCAGAGCAACAGAAAGTCTTCAGGGGACACTGAAGACCGACCCTGTTAGGATCCACTTGAATGACGGAGCCGAACCGTATGCTGTACACACTGCCAGACGGATTCCTCTACCACTTCTACCTAAAGTCCAAAAGGAGCTACAGAGAATGGAGGAGCAGGGCGTGATAGTGAAAGTCACGCAACCTACTGACTGGTGCGCACCCATGGTGCCAGTCATGAAACCAACAGGCGCAGTGAGGATCTGCGTGGCGCTCCAAAAACTCAACGGGAACATCAAAAGAGAGAAATATCAAATGCCGACGACAGAAGAGACCCTGGCCAAACTATCAGGTTCTACAGTCTTCACGTCGCTGGATGCGGCGTCCGGCTTTTGGCAGATACCGCTACACGACGACAGTAGTCTCCTGACAACCTTCATCACACCTTTTGGGAGGTACTGTTTCAAGCGCCTGCCGTTTGGGATAAATATTGCATCAGAGATTTTCCAGCGGAAAATGAATGAACTGTTGGAGGGGCTTGAGGGCGTGGCTATATACGTCGATGATGTGGTGGTCCATGGAAAAGACATGAATACACATGACCAACGCCTGCAGAAAACGCTGGAGAGAATGGAGCAGGCTGGTCTCCAACTCAACAAGGAAAAATGTGTGTACAGACAAACAGAGCTGCGGTTCCTGGGCCACATCGTGGATGCCAATGGAGTGAGAGCGGACCCAAACAAAGTCAGTGCCATCAGCGAGCTAAAGGAGCCCACTGATGTACACGAGTTAAAACGTGCATTAGGCATGATTAACTACATGGGCAAATATATTCCAGACCTGGCGTCAACAGCAGGTCCTCTGTATGACCTACTGAAAGAGAAACATATGTGGACATGGGACCAGCCACAACAGCGGGCATTCCAGAAACTGAAGGAAGCCCTTATCACCTCGCCAGTCTTGGCCCACTATGACCCACAAAGACTGACAACTGTTTCGGCGGATGCAAGCAGCTATGGGATAGGAGGCGTCCTGCTACAGCTACACAGTGGGGAGAGCTGGAAACCTGTCGCCTACTGCTCCAGGAGACTGTCGGATACAGAGACTCGATACGCACAGATCGAGAAGGAATGCTTAGCAGGAGTATGGGCCTGTGAGAGGTTCCAGAAATACCTGGTTGGCATGGACAGTTTCCGACTCATCACAGACCACAAGCCACTGGTGCCATTGATAAACAGTAAGGACTTGGATACAGTGCCAGTGAGGTGTCAGCGTCTCCTGATGAGGTTGATGCGCTTCAACGCCAGAGCGGAATATGCACCGGGGAAGACACTGGTGATTGCAGATACCCTGTCACGCAGTCCTGTAGAGAACAGGGACAACACTACAGAGAAGATCGTCGAATGTCACGTGGATGCTGTCACTCACAGTTGGCCAGTGTCACAGCACAAACTGGATAGGATCAGAGCCGCTACACAGGAGGATGAGCAGCTACAGAATGTATGGAAGCTGATCGCGGAGGGATGGCCAACAAAAGTGAGTAACACACCGCTCAATACGAGAGACTATTATGCAGTGAAAGACTCATTGTCATTATGTGAGGGCCTGGTGACATTGGGCTGTCGCATTGTGATTCCACAGTCCATGAGACGAGAGATACTAGAGCGCATACATGAGGGACACCAGAGCCTATCAAAGTGCAGTCAAAGAGCCCTGGAGACCGTGTGGTGGCCCAAAATATCAGGGGATATCAAACAGAGGGTGGAAACATGCCGCTTTTGTCAGACCAATAGACGCACACAGCGCAAGGAGCCACTGAAACCTACGCCCTTGCCAGAACGTCCGTGGCAAAAGTTGGCAACTGACTTGTGTGAACATAACGGCAAGTACTACTGTGTGGTATCGGACTATTACTCACGGTACCTGGAGATATTACAGTTGACCGCTACGACAACAGACCAAGTTGTTAAAGTACTGAAGGCGACCTTTGCCAGATTCGGGGCCCCAGAGCAAGTCCAGAGCGACAATGGCGCCTGTTACACTAGCGAGGCCTGGAAGGACTTTTGTAGACAATATGACATTGAACACATCACATCCAGTCCTCACAACCCGCAAGGAAACGGTCATGCAGAGCGCGCTGTGCAATTGGCTAAGCGCATACTCAAACAAGATGATCCAGTGTTGGCGTTGATGTGTTACAGAGCAACACCGACGGCGTCGGCGGGCGTAAGCCCAGCGGAGCTACTCATGGGACGTAAGATCAGAACCACACTCCCATCACTCAAGAAGAATCTGGTTCCCGGGTGGCCTGATGCGGACCTCATCAGACGCAGAGACGCAGAGGCCAAACAACAACAAGCGTTCTACTTCAACAGGAGACATGGAGTAAGGGACTTGCCACAACTACAACCGGGAGACAATGTCCTGCTGAGGTTGGACAAGGAAAAGACATGGAAAGGGCCGGCATCGGTCGTCCGTGAGAGCTGTACACAGCGCTCATATCAGGTGAATACACCAGGGGGCGGAGAGTTGCGAAGGAACAGACGGCATCTGCAACGCGTGCCGCAAGCTACGACAGGGAATACAGAAACTGTTGCTACAACAGGGAATACGGAGACTGTTGGACTGTCACAGACTGTAGGATCGGACAGGGCTGACATGCAGGGCCCTCCTCAGGGACAGAGTGAAGACAATGGACCTGACAGAAACGCACCAGAAGGTCAGGTGGTGACACGGTCGGGTAGAGTGTGCAGACCCGTTTTGAGGATGGATTTGTGAGCCAAATGTATAAAAAAAAAAAAAAAAAAGGGACATATGTGAAAGGCATTGTAATGTTTTGCAGGTTGACGAAGGAAAGATGAATGTCGTATTTTGCATTTTAATATTGGTACTGGAAAGTGCACTGTTTATTGATTTGTTTCCCCACACACAAAGGAAAAAAAAAAAAGGAAGGGAAGAGGAGTGGGGGATTTGGTGATTTGTGATTGATTTGTGATTGATGCTCAGTGACTGATTGTAAACTTGTTATTGAGAGGGATGATAACTTGAAGGGGAGATGTCAAGGTATGTTGAAGGACAGACCTTGCAACCAATAGGAATGCTCTGACGTCATTGACTAGAGCCAGTGTTGTATGAAGTCAAGTGTGGTTGAGCGGTCACGCCAGACACACACACATGTTATAGCCTAAGCTGTTGCTGTTCTATGATCTATCCTGTCTGTTGTTCTTATAATAAACCGGGACTCCTGTGGGGTTACTGAAGCAAAGCCAACGCGTTCGTATCTTCGTATACTTGACAGTCTTGTTACCCATGCGCCTACTACAGCTTTCTCTGGAGTCGACATGCAGATGCATAATTAACATAACGGCAATATGGACGAAGGAAAGTTTTATATCGTTTACAAACTTGCGCGGCTAACAGCCCTTTTAGCTAACAGCCCTTAAAACAAACAATAATAGTGAGCTAGGCTATAATCGAAAGTGAAAGTTCAGGCAGCAGCACATAATTGCCGGGGAACGACCACGCAGTCTTCTAGAGTCTCACAAATCAGCCTGAATCCGTGTGGATTGGAAAAGACAGACCCTGCCTGGACTGGACGCCCTGCTTTATTTCATCTTGACGTTCACTTATTTGCAAGGTAGCCTATCTATGCATTTATTGAGTGGTCAGATTTTGATTGAATACTTTATTATTATTAACAGTTTGCAGAAAGAAGCAAAGGAAATTACAGTTCAATACAAGGTCTGCTTTTTTGACAACCCTGCAAGAAAGCCTATAGGCTTGTTTCCATTGGGGTCCATTGAGGATGACTGCCTATTTACTTTTATTGTCTCCACCAGGCCGAAGGCATGGGGAGAGAGTATGTTTTGCACTCCGTCCGTGTGTGTGTGTCCGTCCGTCCGTCCTTCTGTCCGTCTGTTACCAGCTAATCTCCGGCACCGTTAACCCAGTCGATGCCAAACTTTGCACACACACTCCCTGGATGCCAACGATGAACCTCTGCCCCACATTTTTTTTAAATATGTTTGTACTGTACAGTATCACAATCACATACATGTATTGTTAGTAGCCTAGCCTAAGTAAAAATGTTATGACAATAACTATAGTCATGTTAGTATAGCTGCAAAATGCAGCAAAATGAAGTATAAGCGTTATTATAAACTGCCTGGCACGTCTGTGGGTTGACTGGTTTTAGTAACCGCGGGCACTGCTTACTCTATGGGGCACTGTCACTGGACACAATATGTATATATCTTCTTCCAAGCCAGAATGAATGCTACAGAATGAATGCTACAAAATGAATGATTTAAGCCTATATGGGTTGCAACATACATGTTCAGTTTCAAGTTTCACCTATATAACATCAGTATTATATTGTTGTGAAAATGATGAATGTTAGTGAAGTTTATTCTTGAATCATATGATTCGGTTCCCGCATTCCGTCCTGATCAGGACAGGAGGATCATGACCCTCAACTCAAGGATTGTTTGTCAAAAAATACATTTAAAGTGAAAGTAGACGCTGAAGTGAAATGCTGCATTTATAAGAAACGAGGCGGGTTCTGGTAACCACACAACTACCAGTTGCCATGTCTGCTTATAATAAGCGACTTTTGAGCTTGTTTTTCTGTAAAGTTTCTTGTAAATATTGGTTTGATTGATTGATTGATTGATTGATTGACAAATTTATTAACAAATTACAGTACAGTACATTTCAGCACAACTCAATACAAAACTGTTAACTGTGGACGACACCTAAAGTATTACACTTGTTTACAATAGGGCCCACCATGTTCAATTCATCATAACATTAGAGACTGAGGGTCTGATCGAGGGTAGCTACTGGGACGTAAATCGGGACTTGATCACCCCGGCTGGGTCACCCGAGTGAGGGGTATGATGTTCGCGAGACCCGAAACCCCGATGACCTTGGGATACATCACTGAGGATACGTCCCAGTTGCATCCATGCGATGTATTTTCGTTCTGAGACGTACAAATATACTCTTCTATATAGCCAAAAACAAGAAATCATCATAGGAGGTAAAAAAAACCCCATATACAATGAGGGGAAAAACGGGTGGATGGGGGATTCATGTTTTACGGGGGCCAGTTTCGAATTGCAGCCGTCCATAGGTGTCCTTTGAGAGTGGTTTTGAAGGAGTCAAGGGATTCGCATGTCTTAATGACTGTTGGTAGGGCGTTCCACATTTTGGTGAGCGAAATTAATTTGGTAGGTGGTTGGTAGGCTATTTGGTAGTTGCAGGTCGCTTAATTGTTGCTTATTTGGGCTTTTGTTTTAATGTTGTTTAAAACAGTGGTTCTCAAACTCTCATTTTCATGTAAGTGTTCAAGGACCCCCAACTTATTGTATTTGACCACAGACCCCCTATCAAAAATGATATTTTGTGCCCGGCACACCCATACCAGATTTGTGTTGTTGAAACGTTTCAAAAAATCACACATTGTGAAGTAAGTGTTGCAACTCCGTGTGGGGGTCCAGACCAACAGGAACGCACCCAGGGTGCCGGCCCGATTCCGGTGAGCCGCCCCGCATCCGAAACGGTTGAGAAATGACAGAGTTACCGTGTGGAGGTCCCTCTACTGTACCCTCCACTGTACTGTACTGTCACTGTACTGTACTGGCACACCCGAAATCACCATATATACAGTTAATATGTGCGTGTGTTTGTGTGTGTGTGTTAGGTTGCGCACATGTGGTGAAAAACAACCATGCTGTTTTCGTGCTCAGACGCACCCAGCCAGCCAGCCACCCACCCACCCACACACTATAGTCACTTAAGGAAGTGGTTGCACCACTTAAAAAATATACAAAATATTTTGCTTTTTTTTTTTAATTATTTGAAAATGCTTATTTCTCTCGCAAAATCTGGCGACACTGACAACTATTCTTGTGGGGCAACAGTCTGGCTTGTAAGACAGGTTCTAGTACTTAAAGGACAGGTTCATGTTTTCTGTTGTTAATAGAGAAAGTAAAAGATGAGTGTTACTTTTTCTTCATTTGCTTCTTTCTTTCGTTTTAGGGATTTTAGCGTTTTTTGACTGGGGGGCGGGGGCATTCGAGCTAGCCTGGCTAATAAGCCAGACTCAAATCACACTGTCGTGTGCAGGCAATTTTGTTTTGCCAACGACTGATTCGGTCTGGCTTATTAGCCAGGCTACATTCGAGCATGGGGCTAAATATGTATTTTTGAGTGGTGCAACCACTCCAAGGAACAGCAATGTCCGTGTTCACCTATGTGACCATAGACATAATACGTAGACACCCTTTCCGGCTCTGAGGCGCGTGTCACCATTGAAGGCACAATTTTCCCGACATTCCTTGCAAAGCATTAGCGGAAGCTTGTCGAGACATGGCTTATACTGAGGCCAACATTATAGCTGTTCACAAGTATCAATATGTGTTTATGAATTAGTTACAGGAGCCATTGAGCAATAATACAGTTTGGTCTGGATTAAGCCTCATTTTGGTGGGGTTTAGCCTCTTACTTCATACTTCATGCATAAACGAAAATAGTATAAACGATAGATGAACTAACAATAGATGAACTTGCTGATAAAAAAAGAATGATCGGGGCTACAGTGAATGATACAGTTTTCGTCATATTAATGACTCATTGTATAATATTTTATTTACACCATGAACAACAAGGGTTATGACATTTAAATGGGGATTAGGGATGACCTTGTCCATACAATATGCCAGTGATGTGGGATCATTTAGAACTCCTAATTATGAATGTTTGAACTACTGGTTATGTGCATGGGTATATTGGGAATAGCCTTAGATCTAACATTATGTTCAAAGTATTTTGGACATATTGAGTTGGGGGGTGATTTATTTTTTCACGCTGTTTTTTCACTCTCTAGCCTAACAAACTTAAAATGTTATAATCCTTATCAAGAAAAGTATGGGTTAATTGTGTTAACATTTGGTGTAGTATTATACACAATGGTAGTGTTTAGAATATATAGTGTGAATTATGTAATGTCATTGACAGCTTTACCCCACCATATTACAGTATTTACCACTACATGGATTTTACACAATGCCATTTTTGAAACATTGAACATCCTTTTTGATATAGTAGATATTGTCCACCAAAGATTGAATTTCTGAATTTCAGTTTTTGTTGAACCCCCATATGACCATATTTATATATATAAATCACTGTAGGCCTAAACAATAACATCTGTAACATATAAGATACAGGCTTTTGAAATACTATTTGGCGTAGGATTTAATCTAAATGCCTCTGTTCATATAGTGCAAGTTTTACTTTTGTTTCTAAAAACGTTGGAGGTTTAAATTCTGAAGATGCATTGGATAATCACGTTACAGTTTTTAGTATGCATAGTATGACCAGTATGAACCGTGTAGATACCCTTTTTCTTACACTGTAAGGATAAGTATATGCATAGTATATGCATCATGTACAGTGTAGATACCCTGAATAACAGGTTTCTGATACTGTAAGAATGAGTTTAGCTACTTTCTTTTTCAAAATAAAAATAAATAGAAGAAATAATAGTAGAAATAGTAGAATAGTAGAAAAAAGAATTCAAGAATAATTGACCTTTAGCGCTGTACCTTTTGAGATACAGCGCTTTGAAAATCCTGTTATAATGGAGGCTCATTATTGAGCTGGATTTAAAAATCACATAGCTGGTGGGGACGGAGGCTACAAATACTGTACAGTATCGTTGTACTAGATTGTACTACACCAGATACCAGAGAGGATATAATTAAGATACCTGTATATAAGATAATAATAATAAGATAATCCAATAAGTAACATTGGTTTTATAATACATACATACATAAAAATATAGTATAATAATAAATAATACATTTGGATGCATCCTGCTCTGTATACAATATATAATACAATTCTAAATGAAATGTGTTTCAGTATACCTGACTGTATTGTTGTATGTTATTGGTGATCAGACTCGCATCGCAGACATCACAAACAACCCCCACACAAACAACTATCTTTCTTTCACTACAGATCATGGCCTCCGTGGTTGGAACATGTGTGCTGCTTTTGGCCATCGTACCTGTCAGTGCAGGTAATGATTGCTTTTTGTCCTGAACTCCAGAATTCCAATCTGACATTTTACTGTTTGACATGTTGCTGTTAGTTGACTTGACGATATTTTTTTTCTTTCTTTCTTTGTTATATCTCACTCTACAGCCTCCTTTGTAAAGGTAGACTGTACATCTGAAAACCTTGGTCAATATGGCCAGGATTCTGTCCTTAGATGTGGCATCAATCCTACAGAAGAAGCATCAGATGCAATGATCACATATGTGAAATGGAAGAAAACAGGGGAAAACAAAACATTAGTTGTTTTTGGCAAAGATCATCCGAATGAACCACGTTTTCGGTTTTCTGTGGAAAGCTTGACTGGCACAAGCAGGGATGTGTCCCTGTTGGTCAGCAACACTCAGATTAATGACGGTGGAGAGTATGAATGCACAGTGAAGACAGACAGTGGTTCAAAAGACACCATCAAAACCAACCTCAGTGTCACAGGTGAGAGCCCCATATTGACCATATTCACACAGTGGCCACTTTGCTTTTTCACATCATAATGGGGGTGGAGGGTGGTTATAAATTGTCACTGTTGTCTTTAATGTCCTCATGCCTTTTCTCTTTGCAGCCAAATATAGTGCACCAGTAATCATAGCAGAGAAGGACACAGACACTTCTCTGATTTGTAACTCTGAGGATGGTTACCCAAAAGGTACAATTCAATGGTTCGATCAGGAGGGAAAAAAACACACCAGCATCTCTCAACAGGAGGAGCCTAAACCGATGGATGATAAGCGCTTTAACGTCCTCACCAGTAAACTGACTTTGAAGAACTCAGCTTCCTCCCAGTACACATGCCAAGTGTACAACGCCAATGGAGTCAAAGAAGGAGAGACTACATTTAATCTATCCCCCAAAAGTATGTTTTTATTGGATTGTTCTGGGTTTGATAGCTTGACACTGTCTTTATGCTATAGTACAGTGTCATAGGACAGGAGGTAGATTCGTTTATTTTGGACACAAAGGTTACATTTAATATAATTCAACTGAAATAGGTGTGATGGCACTTCATGGGTTATAGGTAATCTCCAACCCGTGACAAACTGCAGCCCTATATGTATTTACATCCAACAGTTTGCCAAATAACTTTTCTTAGATGAATGTTTTGATTAACCATTAACCATATCATGATCTGTTAACACTAGTGCAAGCTGTGTACAGCCTACCTGTACCAGGTGCTCATTTTGTGGTCATGTTTTTGTTCTTGAATATTTGTATGCAGTGGTGGAAAAAGTACACTTTTTTTTAGTTGGTTTTAAAAGTACCAATACTGAAATGTAGAAATAGTGGAAGTGGAAGTCCAGTGTTCAAGATTGAGTAACATACAAAAGTATTGGCATCAAAATACTTAAGGTACTCAATATGTACTCAAGATTCACAAGATTTCAAATGTCTAAAATGTATAAAAAACCCTTGGAACATAGCAGATCTACCAGCTCACAACACGTTGCATTCACGTTGTGAGCCTATTTTCAGATAACCCTAAGTTTATAGGGCTGAAGTGGTTAATTCATGTTTTGTAATAATAATCAAAATCAACTAAATAAGTTTTGGAAATTTGAAATAGTCACAAGTTACTATCCACCAGTACTTATGCATTTCAAATGGACAATTGGACATTGCTGTGTCCTCACTCCTCAGTGTTAGAGAGAGAGAGAGAGAGAGAGAGAGAGAGAGAGAGATATGTCTGTCTTCTACAAAACAAAACAGGAAAACAACGTATAATTCCTGCCAGAGGCGTATATACAATAAGGCGCCAAATCCATTTTCTGCCTGGCCAAAATCCATAAAATGAGAAAAAAGAGAGGACAAAAACAAGACCTGAGAGCTACAGTATTAGTGGACAGCTGATTGGCCGTTGCGGTAACACGCAACCCTCAATCACCCATTGGAATGTAAATGCATGCCTTTCAGCCTGTATCCTACTTGTCTGGCAGGTATATCTTTTTACCTAAAAACCTAAAACAGCTTTTAAACATTTTCAGGCTATGAGGGAGTCCACAAGATGGTCCAGTATGGAAAGGTTGCTGCGTCCAATATAGTAGCTCCTGTCGTGGTCATTGGTTCATTGATTGTAGGACTCCTGATAGTATTGCTGTGGAGGAAAAGGCAGTCTGGTAAGCACACAAACACATCTCTGTTTGGTTATTGGTGGTATGTGTGCTGAAGTGATGTGATACAGTATGTGTCCTTAAAGAAAATATCAATCTTACGGAAGTACATATAATACGGTAACAGGTCCGCTCGCCCCTTTTCCATCTCGCCCCACTACTCTACCTAGCTGTAAATAACAAACATAATTCATTTTTGTGATTATTTAAAAGGTATTATCATATTAATTTATCATTGTTAAGTTCACTCTGTATATCCACGGGCATAACAGCATGATGATGCCATTACAAAACATGGGCTACATGGAAGAAATGTTATTAATAAAACGAAACTAACTGCTAGAAGGTCATAAATTAACTTAATTAAGCAGTCACCGTCTCTGTGACATGTTGTTCTTTCTAAATTTTACAGAGTATAGAGATCGACTACTATGCAATCAAATACATCAGTATACAAGATAATTTCAGATTTCAGAGAGGGAGATAAATACTAAATTAACTGTTAACTACATTTTAAAAAATCGCAGGGGGGGCGAGTTGGTAAAGGGGCGAGCAGTCTCGTATTCTAAAGTCAACCAAAGAGCAATTTACAGTATATCTCTATTTTGAATGGGCACCTGTGGCAGGGGATATGCAGCATACTGTACATGCGCATGTTTTCTATAAAGTCCCTGAGTTTACGCTGAGGCATAATTGTAGGTTAAATTAGAAGATGCATACAATATCTTGAAACCTGTAGTATCGGGTGATTGTTGGTTGCACTGCATGCACTTTGCATGCTCTCAACAGACTACAGGGAAGTAAATTAAAGGAGACTTTGACAATGTATTTAGCTGTTGAATACTTTTGCTGTTGAAGTCCAGTATCGGGAAGTGACAAACACCATAGTAACGTACACGCCAATGCATTTTATACGTCTCGAATTCGCATCCCGGCCAACGCTTATATGCCTTTTCTCGTGAGTTCATTCAAACGTATCTTCAATGCCCCTCCATGTAATTTATGACACAGCCTCAGTTTGTTACTACTAATATACTATATACCATACTTTTCAGTGTACAGCATTGACTGCATATATTCAAATATATTGGCAGACGATTTGCAATATTTAAACTTATCATCATTCACTATTAAAACTGTTTCTGTACTATAATGTTACTGTACCATTTACAAAGGCATTTAGTAGATGCTCTTAATCCAGAGAAATTTACAATTACAATACTTACAAGACTTGCAAGACTTACTTGAAATACATACATCCAACGCAAAGAGACAGTTTAAACTTTAGTGGCTCAGTAATAATACGATCATAGATAAACCTATCATCAGTCTAAACAGTATAATACAAAACGTAATAATCTGTAGGCCTATATTACTATACAAACCATAGGATGCCAGGTAAACAAATGAACATAGCATCTGAATAACTAAATTACATTTTAACCTTTGCATGAGACTGATATTTGTGGTACTGTATACTGACCATACAGTATTGAGTAACATATTCAACTGCTATGTAAAATCACACTGGTGATCATGTGTAGTAAAGAAGTACAGTTGAGTCCTCATATAAACCGTAAATTCCTCAGTGTTTGTTTAACTCACAGGTCCATAAATGTTATTATGGGATAACTCTTATATGGACTCTTAGCATTTTGCTAGTAGCAGGGGTCTAGTACAGTGTTTCCCAACCTGTGTGCCGCGGCACTTTACTGTGCCGTTTGATGTGTCCAGGTGTGCCGCCTGATTTGACCGAAAATAACACTAACCCTCCCCCGAAAGCAATATCATAGCTACTGGGCTGCAGGCTTCCTATTGTTGCGTCGTTGTTGTTGTATACTATATACTAGACTCTAGTATATAGTTTCAGTCGAGCAGATGCATGTCAGGACAGGCCAGGCATATTTATCAATGCGCACGACTGACACAGTTCCCATGGCTATATGAGTAAATGAGTAGCTTACAGTTACAAGAACAAACGTCAATACGGTAAAAATCATTAAATCCAACCCTGAATTCAGAATCGTATACTTACGTTACACCTTTGACTTTCTGCGCAGATGGTTTCAAATATAAGGGGAAAGTATGCGTTGTCACTGTTTTTTTTAATAACAATGGATCTCACAGCCAATTGGCTACAAATACAAGTTCAAACTCAATTGATTTGTTACAGGTGGCCATACACCAATTGACCAAGATGAAGAGAAGGCAAACTGGCAAGGTGGTGAGGCTGCAGCAGGAGGTGAGCTCCTGATGTTTTCTTCTGCTGTTCCTATGGTGACAATCATTTTACAGATTTGTTTACAATTCTATATAATTGTATGATACATCTTTCTCTATAGGCAAGACATGTGAACATAGTGAAGAAACAAACACACTGGAGGAAGAACGATGTCAAGCGATGATTCTCTTATCGGCAGCTCCAACAAATTAACACATGTTATCACATTAACCCATACGTATGTTGATCAATATGGGTATTTCTCACACTCCTCTCACCAAGATGTGTGCAACCAAAACACTGTTACTGAACCTTTTCAACTCTAAAGAGAAACGTATAAAAATATTATGAAGGAACAAAAAAAGGATGAAATGATGAAATTAGCTGATCCACAAGCCTTTACATCTGCTATATATATCATTGATTTAGGACTATGTAACAGCGTCATAAATCAGCAAAAATCAAAGCGACAGACACGGAAGAGAAATACACAGGTACATACTGTAAGAGTCTCTAGCTGTAAGGTGTGTAAAGCAGATAATGCAATGTAAGCCTTACACACCTTTAAGGTGTGTCAAGCTTTTTAGATAGTAGATATAGAAGCATTACACTATCACTGAGGCTGTTGATACGTACCCTGTGCTACAACTGCTGCTGCGACGACTCCCTAACTCAGGAGGGCATGGGTGTGATCTATAGCATGTGTATATGTACAGTAATATATGAAATGTACTACCACAGCCTATTCTAGGGCCACCCCCATTCTACCAATAGACCACAGAAGTAGCACCACTATTTCTTTATTTCACATTTCACATCTTTTGAAATATTTTACTTTATTTTTAACGTGTTCTGGGTTTGAAATATTTTATTTGCAACATTTTCTGGGTACTATTGCACAAGTTCAATTATTGCACCACTACAGGCTACACTATACGTCACGGCCATTTCACTTACTAGGAAATGTGGAAGTGATTATTTGGAAATGTGGAAGTTAAGTAGAGTTAACAGATACATTTCATCAGCCATTGTGTAACACTGTTATTCAATTTTGGCACCAAATGAGAAATCTATATATATATACGCCTTAAGGCCTATATGCTCAATTGCTCATGCAGGTTGTTGGGGTGGGTGGGAGAGGGTGAGCAAGCTATCTGTGTATGAATGTATCTGTATACTTGTATTGTATGTATCTATGTCTTTGTTTTTATGGGACCCCCTCGAGAATGAGATGCTGCCAAGGGGCTATCCCTTCAATACAAATCTGAATGTGAAATATTTTTGGCTTCATTCTTAATTACTGTAGAATAGCACTTTTATCAGGTTTAGGGTATGTCTGCATGGCTTTACTGAAACACTGTAGAGTAGCCAATAGAAACCTATTGAGGCCTTCTTACTTCCTTATGGTCATGAAGAAGTATGACTGTAAACATCCAACGCCTTCACAGAGCCAGTGTAATAATAGAGAGTGTGTTTTGGTAAATATTTGATATCAACACTGAGCAAAGGTTTATCTGATAAGAGGTGAAAAAAATAAATGATTAACCTTTTGATGAAGGCAGTGCTCAAGTGTATATGTTATTGTCCTTTTAGAATCTGTTTCTTTTGTTTTAGTATTTTTGTACTGTGAATTGAATTTAAAATGTGGCTATAGACGCAATTCATACTGTTTTTATTTACGGTTTTTATAGGTAACACGGTAGGCATTTAAAATAAAGATTTGAATGATAACAATAAAGTTCATTTTTCTTGCTTTGGTTTGGGTAAAACATTCAGATGACCATATTCATATTTTTATACCTTTCCAGTCACCCTCCCACATCAACTGAAAGAGGCTTGCTGTCTATAGAATTGGCTTACATAAAATATTGAAGATTATTTATACCTAATGAGTTTGTTTCATATGACAGAAAAGGACCAAATGATCAGTTTATTAAGTAAGATGAGTTTGTTATGTGGAAATGCATATGGAAAGTGGGGACGGAGTGGAGATGGAGTGATACACGGATATTGAATATCCCCAAAATATTTGACTCTTAACATGCAAACAAATTGAAATAAGGTTGACTTTATACTTTATACTTGGCTTTCCCTTTTTTCTGATTTTGATTCTGGAAAGTTATGCAAATTTGGGCATATCTTCCTATATTAATGACTCATTTGCATATATAAATGTACAATTTCAGAAAAATTGTAATACAATAAATCATTGTCTTCATTTGGGTTATAAGTAATCAACTGCATGGGGAAGTTTGGTGATAACTATATTAATTAAAATGTGTCATCCTATTCACCTATCATGTAGTTGAAAATAACAAAATGTGTGATAAATATGAAAAGGTACTCCTGTGGAATGGTTATATCAATCATACATGAATTGACTTATATTGGCCCTATAGGCCTATAAACAATTTTGCCCAAGCACTCATTTCGAATACTGGACAACTCACCCCGGTGAGTTGTCTTCACTTTCTGACATGTCGGGGTGAGTTGTCTGTACTTTCCGCTGGGGCGAGTTGGGCGAGAAAGTACGGACAGCTCACCCCGAAAGTCCAGACAACTCACCCCGGTGAGTTGTCTTCACTTTCTGACATTGCGGCGTGAGTTGTCTGTACTTTCCTATGCTATCATGCCTTGACTTAATTATACGTATATATTATTGTAGAAATTGTTGTTGTTGTTGTAAAGTTCTGAAAATAGACTACTTCAATATCCAATAGGAATTATGTCACCATTAGTTCTAAATTCACGCCTTTTTTCCATTACTGGATACATTTTTCCCTTTATTTATTTAGTTCTTTATATGATGACTTCCTGTTTTCATTTCATAGAAGTGTATATCTTTACGTCTGTAAATGTTCTGATAAATTTAAACCGAAAGACCCTAATGTAAACAAGTCTTAGTGCTTTTTGGTCTGCTTTTGTTTGAAATGTACCCTAGTGTGAAATAACATCATAATAATGTATGATCAATCAATCACAGTTCTAATATTCAGTAAAGTATTATTGTGCAATATTCAGTAAAGTATATAAAAGAGCTCAAAGGCTACATATTCAGTCAGACAACTCACCCCGAAAGTGAAGACAACTCACCCCGAAAGTGGCCGAAAGTGAAGACATCTCACCCCTGGTGAGTTGTCTTCACGTTCGGGGTGAGTTGTCCTGACAACTCACCAAAAGAGGCAAAAGGGGTGAGTTGTCTTGTTACCGCTGAATTAAACTGCGTTCGCGTTTGCACAATTTACTGTGTAAAATAACCTTACTCTCACTATACACTAAAAGGGAAGATAAGGACATTTTAACACGATGTGGCAGAATTCCCCAAATCATTATTTTACTGAAGGCCAGCTGCCTTGGAGTCTTGGACACAGTTGCATTAAAGCAACAACACAGACACAGTAATTGGCTAAACACGGTATAACGTCATAAGTGCTTTGACATTTTCAAAAGTTGCCCTTCTTGCTTTGTGATTTGTTTGCCAGGTGAAGCCCAAGCCTGGGACATAGGCTAAGAGAAAATAGTCCAGGATAAGGCTTCACCTGGCAAAAACAACCACAATATGAACAATTTGAGTGCATTGAGTTTGTATAAAATTGTATTTATTAAACAGCATACATGATTAATTAATAGGAATCGGTGCATTATTAACATTATTTAAAGTGAAGACACTAGATTAATTTGGGTTTACTGCATTCCTTGACCACATCTCGCCAACACATCATTAGCCAACACAGTCTTCTGGTCCAGTCCGTTCCTCGTGTTGCCTTTCACAGTGCAGTTTGACTACAGTGAACTAGAACCGACAGCGGCTGACTCCTCTTCTTGGGAACACTAAAGACAGTGTGATACAAGACTGTGAACTTGTGTCTAATGGTACCATTATGCTGACAGAAGAGTCCCATAAATTCTGCCCTTTCACCTGCTCCACATGGTTATTCTATGGAATTCCAAGGATTCATTGACACCTGAAATCTAAACGCCACATGGTCCACTTATATCTGATCTCTTAATTTTTGCCCAAAGTGGTGATAAATGCACAGAGGACACAAGGACAATGATCCCCAATAACCAACCCTTCCTGCCGCCCCATCAGGATAGACAGTGATGAAAACGCCATGGCCGTTTCCTTGGTTGTCAACAGAAGGGAGGGAAGGCCGGTCTGAAAGATCCGGTGGAAGGGAAGACGTGGAGTTATGGTCCACAGTACAGCAACAGTAAATAAATATTATTTTTTTTGCAGTAGGAGACAGAGAGGTGGGGCGTTGTTATTTCTTGATGACTTCCTCTTTCAGCTTCTCAGCCAGGTGTTTTCTCTTCTGGAGCTTCTTCCTCTCCTCAGCAGTGATCTCCTATGGAGACGGAGGACAGGAAAACCAGTCAAGACACAAACAAGAGTCTCACCTGCCGAACTGAGCTCCTCTGAGCCTCATCACTAGTTGATACTGGGATGCATAGAGAAGACCACTGAAACAAACAAGCACGGGAATGGCCCAGGTAGCACAGAGCAGCTCAACAACCTTTCAATGCTGTTTGCTAGTTTTTAGCACCCTGAGCACTACAACAGTGCAAAGTCCTATTGTAATGCAAGGAATTACTATTGCTTGTCCAAAACAATTGCATTTTCAGGGGCCTAAAGTGCTCACATCAGAAGTGGTGAAAAATGTGTAATTTCCTTTGACTCTTGGTGGGGAAAAATGGCTCAATGGCACCTGCTACAAAATTTCAAAGATGATGCAGTAAAAGTTATCAAAAGCTTGTGTTTTCATCAAATAGTGTGGCTGTGGTGAAGCATTGAATGTCCACATTTCGATGTGTTACAAAGTGCTTTGTAACCCAAAACTTCACATCATGAAGAGTAGTGACCTGAATACATCTACAGTAGGTGGGGGGGGGGCTAAGGGAGGCTTTAGCCCCCTCTGGTGGAGGCTTAGCCCCTCCGATGCCCCCCTTCCCAACAAACCCAATTGACTGACTAGCCCCCACTCTAAATAGCCAGCCCCCCCATAGAGTCCACCCCAGTCAGAATTTTCTGGAGCCGTCGCTGCCCACAACCCTAGTCATTTTAGTCTTAATTGCAACTGCTGTCTTCTGAAAACCAAAGCTTGAAGATTTGAAATAACTGAATAATTTTTCATTAACCGAAAACTGTCCCCGAAGTCTCAGTTACTCCCCAGCAGTAGAAATTAGGTGGCTCAGCTTTTCTCTTATCGAAGATGGACACTAGGTTGGTAACCAACAAATTAGGTAAGACGTAGAATGCCAACTCCAAGCATTTTATTCTAGAGACAAGTGGACTCAATATCAGTTCTGTTTGGACAGTGTCACACTCATTTTGGAGTGCCACTTTGGAGGTGTACAGGATACATTTACATGCGATAAGAAAAGCTTTACATATACAAATAACTTAACATGGGATACAGTGAAAAGGAGCCAACATTCTTTACACTTCATGGAAAAGCTGTGGATTGTCCTAATAAGGAGAACTTTTTCTACAGGGAATTGTACATTAGTGTTAGAAGTGTGTGGGAGTAAGTCAGAGGGAGCAGCAAAAAAAGCTAATTACAGCAGCACTATAAAATAGGCGACACATGTGCATGTCTACATGTACTATTTCACACACTATTCACACTTCTAATGAAGCCTGCTTCTGGACGAAGTTGAGAACCCATAGAGCTCCATTAGAGCAGGGGTTCTCAACGTTTTTGGCCGGGGACCCCCGGAAATGCTTTGGCAATGTCTCGGGACCCACGCCCCGCCCCCTCCCGACCCCCAATATAAATTGACTGCTACAATAACCTTAAACCATTTTGGGCGGGAACCCCTTTTGGTGTTTTAAGCATTGTTATAATTTAGCTATTGAAAAATAGCAGATCTACAAGCTCATAGCGCGCCACCGAGTGGCGCACTACGAGCTTGTAGGTCTGCTATTTTTGAAAAATCGTGAAAAAAAAATAAAAAAAATATTTTTTTTTCTTTTTTTTAAAGATAATTTGGGGACCCCCCAAAATAATTTGGCGACCCCCCGAGGGGTCGCGACCCACGGGTTGAGAACCCCTGCATTAGAGTGCAAAGCCTGTGCTCATAGAACTACAGTACGCAACTATAGTCTTTCACATCACTCCAAAGCAGCTGATGGGTCACCTTCTGTTTAGAGGAGTTTGGAGGTGTGGCAGCATGTTGTGCTGGTGGCGGAGGTGGGGTACAGACCCCATTCTTCTGGGTCTGGCCCATTTCCACCTGACAAGGCCGTACAAGGCCAAGCGACAGGCAGGGAGAGGATGGAGAGAAAGAACCCAAAGCGAGAAATCAAAATAAGAATGACAAGCTGGGAGCAAAATATTAGTGCAACAAGAGATAGAAATCAATTGTAATCTAGAATGATGTGAAATTAAAAGAAGAAAAGAAAAAAGACAGAAGCACCACACAAATACATATTTGAGTGAAAGTAAAAGTGAAATTAAAATCAGGGATTGAGCCTGTGGCTGTTGTGTTGTAATGTATTACTGTATGCCCTGGTGACAAAAGTTAGCTAATTGAACATTAGCTAACCCCCCCCCAGTCCTATCTAATATGCCGACGGGAGTGGGACCAAGTCCCACAGCTGCAGTGAGTGGAGTGGGAGGTCACAGACGGGGCTGGTGTGAGAGTAGTTGGGTCATATATAATAAACCTTCAATCCTCTGCATTTGTTAGCCATTTTTACATAAAACAGAATAAAGCAAGCAATCAGCCAGTAACTGTAACAGCTTTATCAAAATGGAGAAAAAAAGAGTAAATAGTTCTGTTAATAGTTACAGTACCACAAAAAGTAGTTGCATTACAGTAACCAATGCATTACTTTGGTTAGATATGTGATCGTCTACCAGTATTGGGAATACTAGACACATATCTTTTCTCGGGTCAGCAGCTGCTTCATTTCACCTGACAATGAGGAGTTTCAACCGGGAGGGCATATGAACACGAGGAACATGGTATCCCTTCAAATCTGCTCCTTGCTGAACAGGCGCCCTTACAAACCTATAGGAGTTGCTGCTAGTGCAGCGACAGAGAACTTCCTCCCCTGCCGGCTTCCCAACCACGAACACAGACAATTGTGTTTGTTTTAGCTGGAGGCCCCGTGGACGAATCTAACCCCAATTGACATTTAACTATGAATTCTAACAGTATTATACAAGTACAAGATACCACCTCCTGTGGTGGACAGTATGTCTGAGGTATGGATACGGCCTGGATACAGCGTGCTCGACTCACTTTGACTTTAATCAACTGCTTTTCTGTGTTTCTCATTTTCTATAAAGGTTGCTGTATTTACCGGGATAGCAGGTGCTGCCGTAGGGCTGACAGGCTGTGGTTCTTCCGCTATCACCGTCTGTTTCGTTTTCTGTTGTTCCTTCTTCAGGGCCTGCAGTTTGTCTCGCTGCTGACGCAGATACAGAGCCCTCTGTTGGAGCTGCTCCTGCTGGGATGCTGTCAACTCCTGCAGGAGAAAGGAGACAGGCACAGAGAATCATTACACACACAAGATTTATGTCTATTGTCAAACTAAGGTATTCAGGCACCTTCACGTGTAAAGTGACCAAAACCGTAAACTAAAAATGTAAGATTCGTGTGGCTCAATTTTTGTAATGTGTGGTTCAGATTCAGAATGCTTTGCATTGCACTTCTATAAGATGTTCTCTAGTACCTGTGAAGCACAATTAATCATCACAGCCATATTAGGATGCAGAGACAAAACGCAGGCAGAACCAGACGAAATCCGACTCACAGTGTATGGCTTTGAGATGCCAGCCTCCTTGCGTGCCTCATCCAGCCAAGGCACGGCAGCAGTCTGACTGTTACTGCTCTGCTGTTTGGTGGGGCTGACTGGGAGCTCACCACCTTTTACTGGAGCCCTCACTGCTGGAAGAACTTTGGGTTCTGTATACATCACACACATTCCGTTCAAAGGCAAACATTTAAACAATGACCAGAGCACAAGTATCCAGAGCAAGCAGTAAAGCAAGAACAAACAAACAAACAAAAAACAATCATTACATTATTTATAACACAGCAACTATATCTTTTTTAGTTTTTCAATGAAAATAATTACAAGGAATGTAGTGTACATTTCTTTGTTTAGACACAAGGTAAATTTTACCAGTGTTTCCACATAGTTGATTGAAGTCTTGGAAGTGCATACTTACACTCTAAAGGCTCATACATAGTCTGGATTTTCGGTGGTTAGGTGACCACCGAACTACAACATGACGTCACAAGCCGCGGTGAAGAGCAAACCACCGCCACCGCTCCAGCCCTTCTCCCCGTTTTTACTCACCACCGCTCAACGTTATTTCAGCTCCGGTGGTCAGCTCAGCACCGAAAATCCAGACTATGAATAGGCCTTAAGGGCTCTATCGTATGCCATGCCTTACCCGGCATTAACCATTTAGGAGCTTCCACTATCCGGAAATTGTATATTGCGGCCACGCAACCCACTATACATTTTGCTGACTCCTATATTTGCGGTGGAGGTGTGTTCGTGGACGTGTTGATGCGCTTTCCTTGAAATTGCTATCTTGCCCACACAGGTTTAGGACAGCGGAAAGCGCCTCTTCAAACCACCCGCAATGCGAATTCCGTTTGATAGAAGGTTGCAGCTGCCTCAGCACAATTTTGCAGAACATTCACAGCTCAGAGGTCTCGTTCTGTCTTAATTCTCCACAAATCTCTGTGATTGTAATTTTACTATAATCAACAGTGTCAATTCCTTGTGTCCATTGTGTTTATATAATTGTCTATTCAAAGAAGTTATTTGATTTGTGCCATTCATTGTACTCGCTCATTCAGTTTCATCCATCCATTGCGCCGCAATTATTTAATGGATTACAATAATATAAAATTCCCCATAATCAGTAACACGTAGATGATACTTGTGTCAACCAAATGTGGTTTTATTGAAAGGCAATTAAAGGTTAGATGGTAAGAAAGCAACAGGTGTCCTTTCCAATGTTATTTCTCCTCAGTTCAGTGCAAGTCTGTTTAATTAATGCGATTTTCCAAACTTTGCTTCTTGCTTGATACCGTTTCATAGAGTAAAATACACCAAATCACCAAATAAAAACTGGAACTTTATAGATTACAATCATTACACAGAGCTTTGAATTTAAAAAAAATGCTTCAGATTTTAGCGAGTTATAGCTTAATGAAATAAAAGTGTTTTTGTCTGTTATGCATCAATATGGTTCTGTGCGGTGGAAAAAAAGAAGAAGAAAAACAATGGCAGGGGGGAGCACAAAGTCCCTGCTTTATTGCGAGTGAGACTGTGTTGGTCACGGAGTGGATGATAGATAGAGGAGCTAGCCTAATGGACACACGAAACAACCCTCTGTATCAATTGTAACTGTATACGGTAGCAAGCGCACTCTTCCATGGGCCATAGTGTAAGGCAACATTGCACTGAGCATAATGGGTAATGGATAGCGCAGTCTTCTCTTAAAGGGAATGACATGGATCACGGTGATTGGTTTCATTATTGTCGCCCAAACCACACCTATGCATAATGTAATGGGTAGATAGCCATTTTTATAGGAAAACGCCTCTCACGCAATGCTAAATCCCAAAATTACGGATTTAGTGTTTGACACAAGATAGGGCTTATTCTGTGTTATGTCAAGCCATGAAACAAGTCAAATATGATATAGGAAGGAACGCGTGCATATTCTGTTACAAAGACTGAGTTGGAGACCAGGGGCAGTACTATGCATGTCTTAAGTACCAGGTCTTATTACTTAACTTATTAAGACCTGGAGGCGTGATCAATGCCATTTGGCTATTCTGAGTGGCCAAACAGCATTGACCACGCCTCCAGGTCTTAAGTTAAGTCATAAGACCTGGTACTTAAGACACGCATAATACTGCCCCAGGAGAGGTGATTCACCTGCGGTGAGTTTTGAGGCAGCAGAGGAGGAGCTGGTCTTGGGTGGACTCTTCTGCCCTCCTTCTCCTCCCCGTGTGACAGGCGCCATGGCCTCCTCTGTCCTGGCAGGTTTGCAGCTGCCCTGCAGGAGGTACCAGCAGTCTTTCAAACGGCTGTTTCCAGTACCAAACACAGACACACAACAAAAAGGACTATCGGCTAGTTATTGGTCACTGCTGCTCAGGTATCTACAGTACAGCTACCTGGAAGCTGCTCAGGTATCTACAGTACAGCTACCTGGAAACAACGGTTCTCAGGAAGACTCGAAGTGAGTGCTTGTCTAAGCTGAATTCAACACTTCTACCAAACAATACATCTGTCTACTTTTGAGTTTCCAATCAGTTACAAATGGCACCCCTTTCATTTAAATTTCACATGTTCAAATTACTTTTTCATGACATGACCGCAGTGTAAAAAATAATGGTTTGACTTCAATGGTTCAGAAACTTTCAAATGCAACCAGTCTCATCCTTCTACAATGTTCAAAAACGGCATACAACAATGTGATGACCAATAATTGACCTTCTTGACTTTAGAGAACCATATCTCAGAATGTCAGATATTGAGTTACATGTATAATCTATCTATAAATGCACCAAGTCTCTGTCTGTCTGTCTGTACATCTGTCTGTGTGTAAGTAAGTAGCCTTGCCGAGCCATGAGGCCCATAAGGCAGGAGCCTATCTCCTGTTTCTGTAGCGTGAGGCAGCTTGATGTACAAGTACACCCCCTGGACATGACTAGTATGTCGCAGGGACTTACCCCCAATCCATCCCTTGATGCTAAGTGTCAAACAGGGTGGCACTGGGTCCCATTTTTAGAGTCTTTGGTATGACCCGGCCCCGACCTCCCAGTCTCAGGGCAGACACTCTAACCACAAGGCCACTGAGCTGGTTACAAGGCCACTGAGCTGTCTGTGAGTAATCTACGTAAATTGAGAACCATTAGCCCCACCAACTTCAAATTCGACACACATAATGTCAAACATGATTACCGTAGAAGCGTTTCCATTGACTAGCGGGGGTTGCTTCTGACTGCTACCCTCTGCCTTTCCCTCGGGTTTGGTCTTCGCATGGAGGAGCACAGAAGAGGACTTGAGAGATTTGAGAGTAATGATGGAGGCGGGAAAGTTACTCACAGGAAACTGACAAACTAAAATAAAAGGCAGCTGCAAAAGGCCTCAACCGCAGGGTTGGGGTCTCAGACAGTTAAGACGTTCCACACCACCACAGGGGGTGCAGTGCCCGGTGTTGAGTCGGTCGGATCCATGGTTGTCCAGAACCGCCCCCCCAAAAGGCCTCTGCCCGGACTCTGGATCGAGCCCCTGCCCAGCGTCCATATATGGAGCTGGCCTGTTCCGACCTCACACAACACTCCATATTTGGGCATGCCTGGGACGGAACTCCACAAGCTGGCCTGTTCTGAGATCCCAACACTCCATATTTGGGCATGGCTGACACAGAACTCCATATATAGGAATAAAGGGACACAGAGAGACACATACAGAAATCTGACATCATTCTGACGTCGGGCATAAAAGGGACACAGACATAGGCCTAATATCTGGGTGGGACATGCATTGCATCATTCCAAGTAGGCTAGTGCCCAACGGGCACCGCCGTAGAGGCCCCATGGGAACCTCTAGTATTTAAAATGTCATGCCCACCTGATCTGAGTCATTGTGGACAGTGACATACACTACAGAACAAAAATTATGCACAGACAAACAGCCTCATTACAATTGTTTTGGAATCACTGCACTAATTAAACTAATAACTACTCTGATGACATTCTTTACTCACTCTTTAACATCACTGCCAAAATGACAAGATCCAAGAGCAAACAGTCTTAGATGTGTGCATTAGTGAAAACTACTGTTTGCACTAATGCACTATTATATAACTAATACATAGGCTATTGGTATTCAGAAGATGTCCCCCGAATTAGCATCCAATACCAAGAGCTAAATGCAACTTGCAAGTCATGCATGCCAGAAAAGAAATCCTAGCAGGGTAACAACATAAGCTGATGTCAGATTACATCAACTATTTTGTTGTTATTTTTCATTTTGAGTCCTATTCTCAGGTTATCAATGTATCCCTAGTTGCAGCAAATAAACTGTAATGTGGTGGATTATTATTAGATCAAATGGCTACTACTTTGCATAACAACAGGACAGCTTTAACTGTGTACCTGAGTGCACGTACGTAGCCTATACGGTAAGCATGCACACTTACAGCAGTAGGCTATGGCTCCAGTAGGCTACTGCTGCTGTGAGGTGTTCTGCACTGACTGCACACAAGAAGAATGCCTCCTCCATCAAAGAACAGATTAATTCGTCCAAAGCAAACCTTTCAGTTTCGCTATAGTGTGCAGTAAAGATGTTTGTCTGACTATTTTAAGTCTACTTTTGTGTTTGTGTCTAAAACTCTCACACACTATTTAACAATAGGCTTAGGCTATATCAGCTGTTCTGTGTGCATGCCGCGATCCGCACATGCACATGATGTCATTAAAACGTTGTGGTACCAGTAAAAAAAAACACCATGACACCACTGCTTATAATGCTATAATGTCAAACATGATTACCGTAGAAGCGTTTCCATTGACTAGCGGGGGTTGCTTCTGACTGCTACCCTCTGCCTTTCCCTCGGGTTTGGTCTTCGCATGGAGGAGCACAGAAGAGGACTTCACACCAAAGGAATGAGAGATTTGAGAGTAATGATGGAGGCGGGAAAGTTACTCACAGGAAACTGACAAACTAAAATAAAAGGCAGCTGCAAAAGGCCTCAACCGCAGGGTTGGGGTCTCAGACAGTTAAGATGTGATTTAGGGCTGTCGGGAGTCAAATTTTTATAATCTTCGATTGTTGAAATTGCTTTTATCACGTTGCGCATGCTCAACAATAATGTTTGGGTGCATCCACTGCACACTGGCAAGTTCATATGGATGTCGGTGCCATTATTGTGTCTGTGTTGTGCATGCTCGGCCTCGTGCCTGTGTGTGTGTGTGTGTGTGTCTGCACTGAGACTGAGACAAACCATGTTGGTTCAGAGCAGCAGGCAAGACTCCCACACCCCATAAACTTGACTTAAAAGTAAATTATGACAACTATGTAACATTCTTTATCACTGACGCTGCAACGTCGACCTGTGGCTATGAACATCGCTGGGGACGGTGGATAGAGAGCCCATTCTCGTTAGGAAACGTGCAATGGTTAGGGCTGTGGAATGGTGGAAGGATCTCGCTATCATGTTATAACGACTACAAAACGGGTTCACCTGCGACTCTGCGAGTAAGGATACTTACCAGGGCAGCGTTACTCTGTTGGCTGGGAGTGGAAGTGGCCCTCTGCCCTCCGCAGCCCTGTGCCACTGGCTTGTCTGAGCCACTGGCAGATGCACAGCCTAGCTCTTCCTCCATTAGAAGCCTTCGGGACATTTCCTCATCATACTCCTCTTTTGACTTCCTGAAGCGCAAGCAATAACAGACATAGAGACGGAGAACAGAGAGCATAAGACCAGAGTGAAAGTACCAATAACTAATGCTTATCACCTCCTTATCCATAGGTGAGCCTAGACAGAGAGTTGGCTCAGTGCTACATTCAAAGTAACCCAGTCACTGAGATATGCTCTATTGTAGCTTGCTCGTCATCAGCAGGGCGCTGCCTGACACAGTGGCATTTTAATTTGATTTAATACCAGCTTAAATTGAGAGGAAACTCAAACCTAGGACTGTGTACGGTAGCTGATAGGCATACAGTACTGTAGACCAGGGGTGGGCAACCCTTTAGGGCAAATATATGATCACTTAGCCATGTTGTGCCAGACAGTGAAAACTACCATTGTGTTATGGCTTATTATAGGCTGCTAATAAGAATACTACAAGCATTGAATAAGCCAATCATTTAATAATTAAACGTAACAAAGAAAATGAGTCAATAATTTAATTTGAACAATAGAACAAGCTATATTCCGAGTCTGACTATCTGGGAAAAGGGGTTTTATGCACATTTGCTGTCAGCAACATTTTGATAAAGAAATCCCCTCAATAGCCAAATCTGATGGTAGATCAAACAGCGGTGGTCTGTCACCTAATAGGGCCTGAATAAAGTTAAATGGACAAAATCTGAAATATATGCCTATGATCAAAGTAAAGTACAAACGCTTCCCTTGTTTGGATAAATTTTTCATCATGACTGTAGCCCGGTCACCTCCTTAAAGGCAACAGTGTTTAATTCCTTACATAGAGGGCGAGTCATTGAGAGAGCCATTGACTGAGAGTAATTACCCTTCCTGGACCCTTGAAGTTAATGAAGATGGAAAATATCATCTCAAATGTATTTAAGAAGCTTGTCCAAATACTGAGGTAAGATTCGGTAAATGTGATTGTTGAAAAGGTAAATGCAAAAAAGGCATTGTGTGGGAGGATTAGCGAACACTAATCCCTTTTACCGTAACACTGATTAGCACTGAGCCTGCCCTGCAGGAAATAATGGTAAAATAAATTATCTAACCACCTGAGGATGATTGGATTGATTCCATGACCACTGGCTATTTGTCATTCCTTTTCTGCTGTAAACCTCTATACTGGCGTCCTCAATTTTGCAGCGCAGAATGGCAGACCTCCCATTCACTTACAACGGCCCCTCCCTTTGTACTGGCGCCCTAACTTTTGCGGTCAGGTCACTACTAAAATGATTTGTTAGATATTAGTTAGATAAGGTTAAGGTCAAGCTAAATGTTATTGTCCACAAGCGAAATTTGTCTTGGGCTTTCAGCCCTGTGGCTGCAGCCACACACAAAACATCAGTGACGAACAAAACAAAATACATAACATAACCTAACATAACAAACTTTTGCACACATAGTGTGGTTATCGTAATCCAACCTCTCAGTCACTGCTGTTTCAGATAAGAGCCTTGTTTAAAATTTTAGTTGATGCTGGTACAAACCTGATTAACTAATAGTACAAACCTGATTAACTAAAACCTGATGTACTTCCACTTTGTACCTTCTCCCAGAGGGCAGAAGTACAAACTCTCCATTCAAAACATGGGTAACATCACTGACAATTATTTTAGCCTGTTTTAGTGTAGCCTGCTCATAAATAGACTGCAGAGAGAGGAGTTGTCTTGCCCCTATGATCTTCCATGCAGTCTGCACCAATCTGAACAATTTGGACCTCAGTTGCACTGAGAGATTACCGAACGCAGCTATATGTCATTAATTATAAAATGTGCTGATCTACAAGCTCATATGCGATGAGTTATGAGCTTGTACATCGGCTATATATGTTTAACTTTCTGAGTAGGGCTTAAGTGGATATAGTCCAGATTTATGGTGCTATCTGCTAGTCATTTTCTACCATGAATTGAACTACCCAATTCTTCTGAACTGTCAAAATATTACACTGAAAATCCATAGTGCATAAGGGATGTTTACGCTTATAGTTTTCAACAGGCAGGTCTGGGGTATGGGGAGATGTGGAGTCTACCGTACACTGTTTTGTCTGGCAACACAATAGCTTTTGGTAAGTTGTCTTCACCGCAGGACAAAATACTATGTGATGACAGATGTCAGAACATGAAGAGTGTAATTTGAATGTGAAAGTGTGAGAGGGTAGATGCACAGCCTGTGAAAATTGTTAGTGAATTTTTCTTTTTAACACTGTTAACGTTTTCCTCTAGTGCCACCCTCAGGCGAAAATGTCAACTACAGACATACAAGATATCTTATAAAGTTTACTGATTTGCCAAGCCCATGGCTTTTCCGATAGCACCACGCATTCAAATGACCACTTGTTTTCTGTTTTAAAGACACTTTGTGTCTTTTTAATAATAATAATAATAAATTATATTCATTTCACTTTAAACATCACATATATTTGTCATGAATTAGATCAATGGGTTTCTGCTCGGTTTGTATTTGAGAGGACACTGACTGCAAGTGCATTGCAGACAGCAACAAGCAGTTTAAAGCTTGAACAGGAAGGAAGCTTTAACTTCACTAAATAGGATACAGGTTCACCATGGCCCATTTGCTGTTGTTTGCTAATCAATTTATCCCATGCTTTCATACTGTTAAACTAATGCAGGCAACAAATTTAAGTGTGGCCTGATACAACCTCCACAGCCTAGAACTGCTAATTTCCTGTTTTAGATCAACGCGTAGGCTTGTTCCTCGAATTCAAACTGAAGCTGTCATACCACAATCTAAAGCCTTGCAAACACACCACTAAGCCCATGTAGGCTGCACTAGTCCAGATCCCCAGGAGATGATTCACCATTGGCTAGTAGCCAAAGCAGTCAGGTAAGACAAAGGGGATAAAAATACTATTTTTCTGCCTGTTTAGTGTCAATCCCTCAAGCCAAATTTAGCGGTGCCCTTAAGGAGCTTAGCTTTCTGCGGTGCCGATAGACATGGCATGTTCTATTTGACAAGGCTGTCCCTAGCAAAATCCCATTACACCGCAGGGCTGCTAAAGTGATGGGGATCCTCGAATGCTTGACAACAAATGAGCTGCAATAAGAATGCAGCAACAGGCCTGGGCCATGGCTCAGTGGTCCAGGCACCTTGGCTGGCAATCCAGTCTGGCAGTGTGCCGCGGGTTCGACTCCCGATCCTGACGGCCTTTACTGCATGTCTTCCCCCCCCATCTCTCTCCCCATTTCCTGTCAGCCTACTGTCTGTCCCTCCATGAATAAAATAAAGACGAAAGCCACACAAAAAAAAAGAATGCAGCAACATAAAGTACAACAGGCACGGGACTGGCTTTTCTGGTAAATCAACAATCAAAATAACAAGAAGGCAGTGCATCAACATCACGCAGCACAATATAGCCACTTAAGGGTATATAACCTAATCTACTGAATCATGGACATTACCTTATATGGTATGAGGTACAGTATAAGGTGTGTGTCTCACCTGAGAACCTCCTGCAATATCTTCATTTCCTGCTGCTCCAGCTCTGACATGACATCCACACCATCTGTCAGACACTCTGGAAGAGCTCCTACACACACACACAAACAGTTATACAGCACTGTATTTGGGTGTGTAGTGCGTGCATGTGCATATGCCGTGTGTGTGTGTGTGTCCTACCGTTCCTCTCCTTGATGACCCTGAGGGCCTGTATCTGTAGCTCCATGTTTTTTTGGACCATCAATGAGCGGAACATCTGGAAGTCATCTGTGGCCAGAACCGGCTGAAACACCATCTACAGAACATGACCACCATGGTTAGAACACCACTAAACTTCAACATGACCAAGTGTACCCAAATGTGGGTACATTCAGTATAAATTAATACTGAGGATTTTATTGTGCTTTATGACAGTGGAGAGGAACACTCCAGTCCCATTCAGCTCCCCCTTTTTCTGACACTTCATAGATAAGGAGGCAGATTGTCTCTATTGTTAAGAGCACTCCTTGCTCAAAAGCACTTCACCGTGAACAGCACAGGCGTCATTCAGCATTCTATTATGGAGTAGACAAGGCGTGGGAAAAATTGGGGAACCATTTTCCCCAAAATGCCAACATTTTGTGGATTGGATAAATAGATGAGTGTGTTATAATGGATTATCTGACAGACTTGTTAGATAATGAGTCACATAAGTTCCTCTGACGGAACAGCATGGTTCAGGATTCAAACCTACACGGTTCACTCACTGACAACCCTCAGCACTTCTGGCAACCACCCAATATTATTTAGGGTTATATTATCTTCTAAACAGGGCTGTTAAAATTTGTTAATTAATTTTGTTCATTAATTCATGGAATTAATGCGTAAAAAAGTTTTACCGCAATTAACGCAGAATGACCAGCCCAATACATCCCATAATTCCAACCACTCTGCAACTAGTCGTCTGGTGGTTGATAGATCCAAAAAAAATTCCAAACAAGATGGACAGAGAACCTGTGTGTACTGTGGCCCTATCTGGATGGGGGAAGAACACAAGTCGGTTATTGCCAGAAAGGCTACAAAATTTACGTATAGGCAGTGGCTCCGAAAAATGTCTCAATGGAAGTGTAAGCAGACCATCTCCAACCACTGCAGGGCTATTTATATTGGATTTTGTTTTTTTAATGATTTGTACTTTAATTTTCTTTTGTATATAAGACATTGACATAAACATAGACAAAACAAACACATAACAAAACAAAACAAAACAATATAACAGAGTTGCACAGAAATATCCCGCAGTCCACCCCAGCCCCAATTCCAGACATAATTGGATTAACATGCAGTAGTACTCTACTATACATATTTGGTTAATGTTTTATTCATTCAAATCAGCTTCTAGAAATCTTTAGATATAATATAATGCTAACCAAACTATTCTGGACATTTGTAAACCATTACCATATCTAACATACTGTACTTTTTGCATTCTTGCAGAAGCTAGTGTATATTAGTGCTCTTCAGCCACTGCCTTTGCCACTCTCTCTCTTTCATCTCCCACCCCCTCTCTCAATCTCCCAATGCTTCAGTCTAGGCCTACATTACATCCTGTCTGAGTAACGTAATCACAGCAGAGAGCTTTTCCTGGCACCGTCAACTACTGTAGGTTCATCGTATGGGTCATGTGAACTCACTGGCCTCTTTTTGATGTCTATCGTCACAGAGATCCACTCCAGTCTTTCACTTTCACTACCTCTTCAGCAGACACACACCAATAACACTAGCAATGTTTTAGCAGGTGTATTTAAAATTGTATGTTCTTTTGCTTGGGCTCATTTTACAAAAATGCCTGTAAGATATGAGCCATTAAAGACATTTGGCGTTATCATTCATAACCTTTTCTTCCTCTGTTCCTCTCACTACTGATATAGTTGAACAAAAGACTCCTATAATGTTGCCATGTCCTAAATATTAGGATGGTTAGGGCGACCTGATAGCCGATTGGATAGACCGCATACTACAAGGGCTCAAATGACAGCAAGCTTACAGTTCAGTTCCTAGCCGGACCATTTGATGTGTGTCAATATATGTTCCTGACCCTCTCTACACTGTATATATCTAATCAGAACCCCCCCCCCCCTAATATCAGGTGTTGCTGTGATAATAAACCTTTATCGCAGCACAAAAATAATTCCCTCTATGTCACTTTCAGAAATTTCCAATCACACTCCAGCTCATAGTCAGGGGATATTAATAAAATATATAGGCTCATGCCTTGAGGCTATAGAGTTGCTTTGTTGAGACATGGTTTTGGGTTTCCATTATAAGTTATATTGAAGGTTTTGGCTCCTTTACTTTACTCGAGTAAAATCACTCATACTCATACTAAGTATTTTTGAATCTGAATTATTGTCTTGCCTCATTTGTGTATTATGTTTTATGAGCATGTTCAGATCCTGCAGATTCCCCTAACACAAGTGAAATTGTAAGTGATGAAACCAAGCGTTGAGTGGACAAAATTGGAAATGGAACACAATCAAGCTGATAAATATGTTCTCTCTCCTGATTGGAATGTATCATCCAAAAAGTCAAATAAGGAAGTTGTATACAACGTAGTTTCAGGAGTAGAGGCCTCCTTCTGCTTATCATGGCCACTCCCCGCTCACTATCTCCTTATCAACATCACCTGCCTTCTCTTATCAGCCGGGAAATCCCCGTCACAATCACCACAGTATAAATACACCTGCGAGTTGTCACTTACTTGTTCGAGAAGGCCTGTATTACAGCCAATTAGAGCACAGGACAGCTGTGCTCACTGCTCACAGACACTGTCTGTTGACTGTATCGATAGATGATCAGATGATAATATATATAGCCTTTATTCCGTCTGTAAATCCCTGTGTCATACATATTGGTAGCTATATTAGCCCAATATTGCTGTTACGCATTTCACTTGAATAATGTTGATAAACCGCATCGGAATCAACGCTGCAAACTTTTGGACCTTGTGCACTCTGTGTGTGTGTGTGAAAATCAAGATTTAACGTCCTGTTTCGCTATAGCACGTGTAGCCTACGCTATCACAAACATTTCGCCCTGTGTAGCCTATTCCTGTACGTGTGCACGCAGAGAGAGAGAGAGAGGCGTCCTGTGTCTGTCTAGGCCGGGTGTCGCGCTTGTATCACGGCATCCCGCATGTACGTGAGATGTCAAAATGAATTCGAATAAAAAACAAATTATGCAGCCTATACTGTATGTATCCGGTCTGGATCGCATCTTGGTGAACTCTTGCAGTGTGTTATCCCTAGTCGGCGATCAATCGTTTAGTGTGAAAGCCACAAAGATATGACAGTCGATTTAAAAAAAGACTCCTGTAGTGTGAAATACATAACAATCTGATGACTCGCCGACAACTATGAAAGTCTGTAGGGGCCATAACTACACAGTAACAGGGTCAGTGTAACAAGGTCAGGGTAGTGAAGCAGGACTAGATCTGGAGATCTAGAGATAGATCTGTGTGATCTATCCTGAACAACCCAGCAGACATACAGTACTGCTGACCACTAAGCATAATTATGAGAAGAAGGGTTACTCTATGTGCCTTGTTAAAAAACATAATTTCAGTCTAAGGCTTCATTTTTTACTTGACTCTTATTACAAATATTGTTTAGCATTTTCACCTGAAAACAGTGAGTCATGTCAACACTTTTGTCATTTTTCTCAAACTAAAAAGTATTATGCAGCATAGTAAAAAAAAGAATAGAAGATACATAACATAAACGTATCCAATCCTCAATCCTTCATTTGTTATTTAGGACAACAAACAGTATTTTGTGGAACAAAGCTCAATGTACCTGTAAGGTTTTTGACTTGGCAAAGGGAGAGGTGCAGGCTTCCAGAAACTGATGCTCATTGATGCCAACCTCCTGCATGTAATTCTCCAATAGCTTCTCCGCCTGAACAAAGTAAAGCAGCTTACATTATCCCACACTGTTTAATGAGCCAGCAAAAACAAAACTGATGAGTCATGGGGAGGCAATGGATGTTAACTATGGCACAGAAAACAAAAAAGGGTAATTTTACTGTTAGGCCTAATCATAATATGTGACATAATCACAATAATATTTAGCATAATCATCATAAGATTTCCATGTAAAAAAAAAATCTTATTTAAAAAAAGAATTGTTGAAATAGCAGATCTACAAGTTCAAAACTATTTCCAGATTTTTTTTTTATAGTATTATATTTAAAGTTATTACATTTGTAAGTTTTTGCCATATCTGCCCTGTGCACCTTTTGTTTAGAAAGCCCAAAAGCCAAACAGAAATGTAATTTTTACAATGTTCCAAATGTTCAACAACAGCAACGCATTTAAACCGTTAATCGCAATTATTTGAGTGACAAGTCAAATTAAATAATGGTGACAGCCCTGTTTACTGTAAGACTGGGTAATATATTGATAGTATATGTTTATATTGATTTTCTTTTTTCAATATTGATTAGTATATCAATATTGTGATATGAGACTAGATATCGTCTGGGAGTTGGAATATCGTAATATAAGTGTAGTGTATAAGTGTTGTTTTCCTGGTTCTGATCACTTAAGCCTTATTCTATACTTTCCAAAACTTTCTAAAATATTGAAAATGGCATCATTTAACAATATCGACAATAATATCACTTTAAAATAGATATATATATTGTGATATATGCACATAATCACCCATCACTACTTTGAACTTGTTAAACTGTAGGGTAAGTAAACAGTTGAGTATCATCAGCATTGTACTCACCAACTGCTTGTACTGCTGATGAATTTCTGTGTATGTCAATTTGTTTTCATCTTCATCATCAAAAACTGTGAGGGGGGGGGGGGGGGACAACAACAACAATAATTCAATTCAATTTTATATACTATGCACCCATCATCCATTCTGTCTCTATGTTATGGCAATAACAAATCATAAATGTAATATGCACATAGGTTGCACATAGGTTTTAATTATATATTTGATGTTATCTGCAGTGTTATCTGCAGTGTTGGGCACAACACTGCAAAACAGTGAATCATAGCTAATAGGCCTATTAATTAACTGTAATAGACCTATTGCTTACTCCACTATACTTGCAGGTATTCAAGCCTCAATTCTTACTGAAAAAAACCCCACATCAAATAAATAATTAAAACCAGTGTTGGCAAGTTAAGCTACATGTAGCTGACCCGATATTTGCATTATATGCAACTATATGCTTTTGATTGATTGATTGATTGATAATTGATTGAAGTATTTATAAACAGTTTGCAGAATTACAGTAGGCTACATTTCAAGCATAACTCCAAAAACGTAACTGTGAGTGGACGACACCATAAAGCATTATACACTTACAAGAGGGTCCACCGTTTTCAATTCATCATAACTGCTGACTACCTAGCCTACATGTATTTGGGCCCGGGGTTTCAATCCATGTTATTCAGCTAAAGTTTTATTAGATTTTTATTTAGTAATTGTTTCGGGTCCATAACATTACAAGCAATATTTTAATAGAAAAGTTACAAAACCAAGGTTTCCCACTCCCAGTGTCCTTTTATGGTTAGACATTCAGCGCAAATCCAACAAATGCATTTTGACAGTACTTAGGATACACACAATGGCTGACTGACAGTGACTGCATTTGCAGCCATTCAAGAGCTAACTCACAGACGTGTACTGTGAATCAAAACCTTTCAAATCACCTTTAAATCTGGCTGATCTTAAAGTGTAATCAAAGCACTCGCAAATGAGGATTAAATACCGACTGTATACGTATATGTCTAAACACTCGCATGGATTGCAGTGTTCCTATCAAGTATAGGTATCGTATCAAGTATGTAAGTACACCTGAAACTGACTGGAAACATAACCAAATCACAAGTTAGCGTTAGGCTAGCCGCCATGCTACCATGTACATGATTTTACATAAGCATGTAACGTACATCGCCATGATGCATCAGATGCATGTCACAGACGTCAACAGACACACAGCACATCCTGTTCTGCTAATCGTCGTCTTCTTTGATTTAGCAGAAACATGCAACTATGAGGCGTTTAGTTTTGAAGATAGCTGCTACCAAACCATGTCGTATCGTATGGCGGTGTCGCGCACCGAAAATAAACCTATCTACAACGTGAGCTTAGATCGGCTATCGTCTATTTTCGCATATGCGACGCGCCGATCCAAGTAAACAATCCGGTTGTGATGGGTGATGGGTCCGATACCCAGGGCGCATTTATTAGACCATGGATGTCTGTCCAAAAGGAATAATGATGATGGTCATCAAAATGCTCTAACTGAAACAATGACTGTCTGTCACAATGATGTACGTACGAGCGTCATGTGAACCAAGGCTATTAACTAACCTGTGCATTTGTTTTCCATGAAGTCTGTGACGGGGATGACCCACTCGGGACTACCGAGGTAGCCAGCGATGCTCTCCACCACCCACTCCCTGTCATCCTCCTCAGGCTCAGCCATGTTGGCTGCTGTGGAACCTTAGCACCAACAACAACAACACTGGATCAGCGGCACGTCCCACTCCTCCACTCTAATGACGATGATGCACAGCTCCAGTCCCAGTAAACAGACATTTGGTTCGAACCGATCTACTTTCTTAAACTATCGGTACTTCATTTGTACATTTGATGGCAGCTAGCCGCTACTGCAATTCCAACACTCTCGGCTAGTCGGTTTACAGTTCCATATTGCTGTGACAATCTCCACGCAGGGAGGCAGAAATACGCAAGCACTCGCGGTCGTGGGTGCTTGCGTCTGGTCTGGGTGTCGAAAACGCTGCCGCTGCTGTTGACGCCTAATCGGTCTCCAAGGCAACTGTGACGTCAGCAGAGTCTCCAGAGTGTCGAGTAGGAGAATAGCGACACGTTTTGATCTCGCCGCAAAGCGGGTGCCTATGGGCTATAGTTCCAAACATTGCTCCTATGGCTGGAACTATCCCATTGAGATAGAACGAGCTTTTCCGCATTCCATTGTTACAATGGGAGGCAACGCTAGTGTCGCCACTCTCTTACTATATTACTCTGGTCTACTCGAGAGTTTGCACATGGATTGATTTGATTGATTGATTGAAATATTTATTAACAGTTTGCAGAATTACAGTACATTTCAAGCACAAACTCAATACAAAGACTGTTAACTGTGAGTGTACAGATAGACACTTCTATATAGACAAAGAACAGAACAGGAATTAATCATAATGGAGGTAAAAAGGGAAAAGAAACATATACAGTGAGGGGAAAGGGGGGGGGGCCGGGGGGGGGATTCAGATTTTATGGGGGCCCCTCAGTGGTTGTGGCCCTAAGCGACCGCTTATATCGCTTATGCCTAGAACCGGACACACACAATAAACAAAACAAACCAGAAGCCAAATTATAATTTTGTTTTTATTAACAGTAAAAAATAAAATGTGCTGATTCGGTAATTCTGCAGATCGAGTGCAACAACAATGACACTAGTAAATATACATTCCTTTTGTATTTTTGAAATATATACTATTCTATTCATAATCATGTCTTCTTCTGTGTACAATTCATAAAGGCAAGACATGCAAGCGATAGTGCATGCCAAAACAACAAAATGCTGTAAAGGCAGGGCACTTTACAAAGCTTTTACAGAATACTGCACAACTCCGAAGTCCTCTGTGATGTTTTCCTCTGCAGTAGCCTAGTATTAGAGTTAGGGTGGCTTAAATTACTTTATCCTCTCGAGAGGGAACTACAGGTGGGCGTGCGCCGTGCACATTAGGAACGAGTGGAAGGCAAATTTATTACAAAATAGGCCTATGTTCTGTGGAAATAACATTTTCAGTAATATATTCCCCACCCCCACTAGGTAAACAGTCATACTGCTTCCAGATTTCCTGGACAACATCAGTAAGATTCAAGAAGGTAACAATCTATTTCAAATAGTAAACATGCACATAGTTGCCTGGATAGTCTCAGAGCTATAACTGACTTAAGAAAAGGCTGTATGTTACCCATGTGCCCTCTAGGTGGCAGTCATAGTATTAGTATAGGTAGGCTAGTAGTAGTAGCTATTATAGTGGTTCTGACATCAGTGTAACACTTAACATTATTTTGAACATTATTGCAGCACCAATGACTATGAACAGAATTTAAAGAGACCCAAAGAAGGCTCTTCAATCATATGTCATATATCGACTGAAGAAAGTTGTAGCATATTCTATTATGTGAGGTAAGTCCATGGATAGTACTATATAGCAGATTTAGATTTAGTATATGATTGCCTAATAATTAAACAATCTTGAAAGGACAATAATGATGATCCCTATTGTATCAATAATGCACCCCCTTCCAGACCCATCTGTAGGCTACACCAAAGATCATAAAAATGTAAAACATGATAAATAAAACACTTTCTTTCGATATCCACTAGGTGGCAAGAGTTAGCCATTCGGAACAGTTCACATTACAATGTAGTCTGACAGGGAGAATATAGATTTTTCACAACAGTCAGTACCTTGGCCACGTACATCCTGTCTGTGCTTATTATTGACATCTTGTCCTGACCCATTGTATGGCAACCCAGTCTAGACATCTGATTTGTAACACATACATAGTCGGGGGGAGACCTGTATCACAATAATGCCCTGGATAGATTGCTCTGTGGGTTACCCATTGTCTCACAATACATTAAATGATATGTGCTTTCGGATGATTAAGATAAAACTGTGAAAACATGCATAGAGATGAAGCGTCTCACTTTTACAATAAATGTATTTGACATGAAGAACAAGCATTGCACAGAACATGCCTGGAGAAACGTGAGGGTTGCTAAACAGAAGTCAAAGTCCTGCATTTTCATGACAGAGCAAACGGTTCAGTTCAGAGCAAGCACTCTTCACCAATAAACAAATATAAATACCCTACAGTAGCCTATCTCTAACTTGTCCACATGCTAGAAGTACAGTAGCACATACAGGTACACTAGGCTACATTGGTGCATGGTATTGCTGGCTGCAGGCCTTACCAAAACTGTTTTCAAGCATAACAAAATGTTATTCACAGGTGCATACACAGTAAATCCAGAATATCAAAAAGTGTCATTTTAAGTAACACTTAAAATGACACTTATTTTTCTGTGTGCACCTAGAGCATCATAGGTTCAGAAGACCCATAGACTGTTGAAATGCACATACAAGATGTCCAGAGACATGAGAAACATACAGCAATGGCTGTTACAACACAAAAGCATTTTTGTTCATGCCTCTGGGTGTATTTATAAGCACATGTTCAATATTGTGTGACTGTTATAATACCCTATTATGGTATTGCAAGCCCCCATGTCCTTGATGTGAATGGCAGATTCTGTTAAAAAATTCAGTATATTGACTTGTCTAGAAGCAGACCATCTGGCCCCTCCCTCTAACTGTTCATTACAATATCTGTTCAATAAGTCACAACACCGCATTCAGACGAATGCCATAGTTAGTTACCATGTCAATCTAGTGGCCCTTTTTTATCCAATTTGTCTGTGGGCATTGGAACAATTTAAAAACACATTTTCTATAAGGAGCGTTTCAGAATAATTGTCCATATTCAATTAGTGAAAAGTAATATTGCATCTACCGGTATCTTACACTGTGATGAGTGGCTGCCACACCTAGGCTATGCTGTGGATGTCATCTCATTAGTGTTGCTTTGCAGCTGCTCTGCAGCACACCATGTCAACAATTAAATAAATTAAGAGTGCCTTAAAACATGAGTTCCGTGAGTGCTGGTTTTCTCTTTTAGAGAAATTTCTGTTTATCTCATTAGTGTACCATAGCTTAAACACAAGTACACAACATGAGGGTTAACACACAAAACAAGTGAAAAGTCAGACAAGGAAGTGTGATGTGCTGAATAGGCATGATGACCATGAAGTAAAAAATGTTTTCTGTACAGCACCCTACCTCACGAGTACATCTAGTCCCATAGTAGATTATGTCACCAACGAGAATATAGAATGTTTGCTCAGCGCATGCAGGGCTACTGAATGACAGTAGTGTAGAACATACTGCTCATGGGCAGTTCGTTAACATTTGAGAAGTATGTTTTAAACTATGGGTCAGGGCAGGAGCTACAGGTTAAGGTCTGACTTCTTTCACTGGAAGAAGTGAAGTTTCTTGTTTTGGATCAGATTTTAAAACAAAACAAAGCCACAACTCTCTCTTTAGCTGCACTACAAACAGGTGGGAATTTGCTCCAGGGTGACATTAAACAGCCTTCAAGACTACTAGAAATTATTAGTAGTGTGCTCAGTGTTCATCCCTAACAGCAGAGATAGAATTATCTGCAGAGCCATTAACTGTACCGTATGGGCAACTTTACACAAAATGGTTTCAGTAAAGAACCAGAACATGCATGTCCATCTTGTATTAGCTCTGGTCCATAGCCTTCTACTGCTTCTACGATTCTGCCCTGCAGTATAAGGCTATGGGACTTTCAGTTTTAAATCTCAAATCGAAATCAGACCAGCCTCTCCTCTTTAGCGTATTTTAAAAGAACGTTTTTGCTACTCACCAAAACAAAGGCGGGTTGTGTCATTAGAAAGCCTACTTTCCTTAGTGGACGCACTCTGAGCCCCCCACCACACGTATAAACGGTACTTTTTGGCCAAAAAGGGATTTTGTTTCCACCGGAAAAAAAATACTTTTAGTTACTCCGCTGCGCCCTCTACCGATATTGCCCAGAGAACTGCCTCATAGAGAATATTTTTCCTCCGGTGAAAAAAAATCAATTTCTGGCCAAAAAGTACCGTTTATACGTGTGGTGGGGGGCTCAGAGTGTGGCCACTAAGGAAAGTAGGCTTTCTAATGACACAACCCGCCTTTGTTTTGGTGAGTAGCAAAAACGTTCTTTTAAAATACGCTAAAGAGGAGAGGCTGGTCTGATTTCGATTTGAGATTTAAAACTGAAAGTCCCATAGCCTTATACTGCAGGGCAGAATCGTAGAAGCAGTAGAAGGCTATGGACCAGAGCTAATCTTGTATAATATTATGCTACTTTAGGGCATAGTTTGGCATAAGACATTTATCAGTTCCCTTTCCTCACATACTGTACGAGGCAGGGGTCGATCAGTCTGTAAAGGGTTATAAATCTGGTAATGTTTAGGAAATCAATAAACTTCATCTGTTCCATGTCTTCAAGACAAATTCACTGAGAGAATAATCAGCAGCCGCCCTTGAACATCATAAGAAGTTCCTACATTTATTTAAGATCTACCTCGACTTTGTCCTACCTTTCAGTTTAAACAATCAAAAAATAAAAAGGCTTGGATTAATTCTTTATTGAATCCAAAAGTGCAAGAATAGCAGGAGGATTTGGCTTCCTAGGAGTCCATCTTTGTCTCTCTGCGGGAGATATGGTCTGAATCAGACATTATGTTTTCTTAGCATTTTGTCTTCTATAAAATTAGATTAATAAAATGCTACCAAGAACGAAATGGAAGTCCATTGTCATCATCAGACGAATGTCATTCTCCATGTCCAAACATTAAGATGAAGCAAAGCCCACAAGGCTTCACAGGGACACAGTGGACAGCTCTCTGCTGCCGCTGCTTTCAATAGACTGGCTGGGTAGCAGTCCTGCCATTTTGTCATTGTGGTAATTAATTTTGATTTGCACCTGTCTGTTGTCTAGGTGACTGGGTTCTTTATCTTCGTAGCTGCCTATTGGCACTGGTCCACTACCTCTATCCAAGGGACTAATATTGCTTCGATCCTGTTCGTTGCCATGGAGATCGGTATTGTCCTGTGGTGTGTTTTTTATTGGAGCCGGTCCGTTGCCATGTTGATTAGTTTTGATTGGCAGCAGACCGCCGAAGTGGCGTTTTTTGCAGACAGGCACCTTATTACAGACCTTATTGGATTGTAGGGTGCGGGTGTAACATGAAAACCAGTCCCTCTCAAACGCAGCCTTTATCTGCTCCACTATTGTGGAGTTCTTCTCCTCTATGCCCTCTGGCTGGCTGATCACAAGACCAGCTCCCGCGTTGAAGGTGAATTCATTCCCTACCCAGTCAAGGTTACCTGTAAGGATAAAAATAAATAAAGGTAAGACAATTACCAAGTCAGCAGTTACCACAGTCTAAGACACGGCTTTCTTTTCAGAAGTTTAAGTTGCTTTTAGGTAAACAACAAAACAAGTGAAAAACATAATGCCTCAATGATGAAAACGACAAGATAAGAATTAAGAGTTGTATAAACAGGTGACAGGAGGTCTAAAGTGTCTCTCTGTCTGTCTGTCTGTCTGTCTGTCTGTCTGTCTGTTAACAGTTTTTGGAAAGTCACTGAAGGGCGTTTTAGAATAGACCTCAGATCTAAATGGGTTAAGGAACTCGAATCAACGGGAAGCCAAAGAAGTACAGGTGTATATTTGATTCTAGTGATGACGAGGACAGTGATGTAGTCTCCTTTTGGCACTCAGGGCAGCCTACAACTCCTGCTGGGCTGTCACATCGGTGGCCTGTGATCCATCAGAAAGGTTTTTTACCTGATTTATTTTAGGCCCTCTTTGTGTGTCCACATGAGAGAGTGCTATGTGTGCATTCCAGGACTGGGCACACTGGCTAACAACTGTGACCAAATTAAGCTAGGCTCACACTACAGGAGTTGTTTTGGGCCTGTTTATTCCCAACTGAGATAAACTTGTACTAAGCGACATTGGCTCCACCATTGTCTCTAGGCCATCACTACTGTTTTGCAGCTGTAAAACAACGGATGGAACCTGGTCACTTTGGTCCAGTAACGGTTGAAATATCAAGAAGGACAACTATCCATTTAATACATGCTCTTTTTTTATTACTGATAATAAAATAAATAACAATTATTTATCTTAAAACATGACACAAATGTGATACACATTTGCATATTGTTTTGTGTAGTTTAGGGTTGCAAAAAAATCTAGGACTTTTCCTAGATTTTTCTTCTGCTTTCAACACAATACAGCCGGACTTGCTCCTCACTAAAATGGTTCAGTTACACATTAATCCTTTTGGTATTCAGTTTTATCTTAAGTTCCTCACTGACAGAATTCAGTATGTAAAGGTAAACAAGACACTCTCCTCTCCCATCAGGACCAGAGTTGGTGCACCCCAAGGTTGCATTAGCTCACCTGTACTGTTCACTCTTTACACGGCAGACTGTAACACCTGCGAGTCAAATCAGTTTCTTCTGAAATATTCAGATGATTCTACGCTAATAGCTCTGATGACTGACAGTGATGACCCGAAACAGTACCAGTGTAGCGTTGACCGGCTTGTAGAATGGTGTGACAAAAATAATCTGATTATCAACACTAAGAAAACTGAGGAAATTATATTTGGTCCTGCTCCCGGTGATAAGACACCACCGGTGACCATCCATGGTTCAGCTATTGAACAAGTCCAATCTTACAAATATCTGGGGGTGATGATAGACACCACCTTATCATGGTCATCTCATATTGACTATATTTGTAAGAGGATACAGCAGCGTATATACTCCATACGCCGACTTAGATCGTTTGGTGCTAGCAGTCAGATCTTGTCTCTTTTCTATACGTCTGTTGTTCAAACTGTGATGTTGTACTGTAGCACGGCCTGGTTTAACAGCCTATCAATGGTATATAAGAACAAACTGTATAGCCAAATTAAGATCTGCGCTAAAATTGTTGGTAGGCCAGTCGAGGTTGTGTTACGTTCCTTTAAAGAAGCCCAGACCAAGAGCATGCTTAGACTGGCGAAGAGCATCTCCTCTGACCCCTTACATGTTTTAAATGATGAATATCAACTGTTGCCCTCCATGAGGCGGTTTAGAGTCCCAAAATATAAGAAAAACAGGCTAAATAACTCTTTTGTACACCAGTCTGTTCTGCTTTTAAACCAAAATCGGTAAACCAAGAGGATATGTTCTATTTTTCTAGTTCCTGTCTGCTTCTGTGAGTTGTGTCCTGTAATGTACCTTGTGTAATGTATTGTGTAATGTGTATGTCCTGTCTGTATCTTGAACGGTGACGTCATGGACGCAAAGCAAATTTCGTATTGTATCGTATCGTAAATACATATGATAATCATATCAGTCAATAAATAAGGATATGGGTATGTCAGAAAGAAATGATCACTTAGACATGTTGTTGTTACTCTCAGTTGGATACAATGATAATTATATTTATCCCGATGCACTCAAGTTGTGACCTGCAGGAAGTGGGTGAGAAAAGAGACAGTAAACAATCCAGTGGATGAGCTCACCTAGGTAAAGAGCTCTGTCTGTCACCATGAACCTGTTATGGTTGATTTGCTGGAAGCTGCCATCCCCCTGCTTTCTGGGACTGAAGAACTTCTACACACACATATGCACACATACACACACACGCACAAACACAAAATAGATACATACATATATTTAGACAGACTGACAGACATAGAAGGATGGATGGATGGATAGATAGATAGATAGATAGATAGATAGATAGATAGATAGATAGATAGATAGATACACTGACACCACGGCGCGTAAACAGCGCCTCAAACTGTGACTCCGCCCACAACCGGGGGAAGTTGTGATTTGCGCTCGTTCACTGCAATGCAATTTGCGGCATTTTCAAAACAATATTGAGCAGAGTAGCGATTATCAAACGTATTTGCAATGCCAACGAAAGATCTGTTGCCCGTGGACAAGGCACGCTACCTCCGCAAGTTAGATAGCATCGGCATAGATGTTTGTCCGTATGTGATTAAGGATTGGACCAAGTTGCATTGGCAGCCATAGAAAATTCTTACCCCAGGCTAAAACCGGATGTGACGTTTTTGGGCGTTCCTGTCTAGTGTGGTGTCAGTGTATAGATAGATAGATAGATAGATAGATAGATTTGCAGACACTCACAGCTTCCAGTGAGCAGTTGTTCTGCTCCATACACAGACTGCGCAGTGACCACACAAAGTTGAAGGTAAGAGGGTGAGTCTGTTCCCAGCAGCTGACCAGCAGGCGGACACGCACCTTCCTGAGGATTAGAGCCTCGCGCAGCAGACCGTCAATACGAGACCAGTACCTTGGCAGGGAGACGGATACCAATTCAAACCTGAAGGCTGTGGTTGATTCACAGTTCATTACAATTCACATTCGAACGGCCATAAATCTCAAATCACGCATCACAAATGTCTTCGCTAGAAATAGCCGATCTTCAAGCTCACAACACGTTGCAACATGAGCTTGTGAATCTGCTATTTGTGGTGAACATAACACGTTCCACATAGAATAGGGATGCAGGGTGGTTTAAGTGGTTAAAGCAACTTAGTGTATGGCAGAAAACCTAACTTCACTGATATTTCAGCCTTTAAAGTTGCGCGTGTGCGTGTGCATGTCGACTGAACTGAAGTCAGTTGGAAAATCTAATTCTAAAATCTAATCACATTCGACCAGGGGAGGCGCCGGGGAGGCGCTTACAAAATTTGTGCGTGTGCGTGTGCATGTCGACTGAACTGAAGTCAGTTGGAAAATCTAATTCTAAAATCTAATCACATTCGACCAGGGGAGGCGCCAGGGAGGCGCTTACAAAATTTGTGCGCGTGCGTGTGCATGTCGACTGAACTGAAGTCAGTTGGAAAATCTAATTCTAAAATCTAATCACATTCGACCAGGGGAGGCGCCGGGGAGGCGCTTACAAAATTTAATTTGATTTTCTTGTCCGCTCCTAAATTAAAATTAGTTTATCTCATTACCGGACCTAAACCTTTTGGATACGACGTGCAGAAAAGGGTAAGCAGCGTTCCTGGTGGAAACCATGCGCTGTTTCTGAAACATAGTTGAATGGGAGCTACCCGTGACCTCATCTCGGAGCTACAGAATGAGCGTAGGGACTGAGGGAATGTATCGGGGCTAGCATAAAACAGGTCTTTGATGCTTTAATTGATTCGAGAGATCACTAACGAGCACAAAACGAGTTTGACACTTTTATGGCCGAATCAATCAACTCAGTGCACAACCATCAATTAGCAGGGTGCAGTACTAAGTTCCGACCAGTCATTGGTCCGACAACGACAACCTACAGTACCTCAAACCCTACCCTAACCATAACCGCAAGCACGGAGCAGCGCATGTTCGCCAACCTTAACGCATGTTCGCCAACCTTAATCCGGTCGCTTTCCGCATGTCGGACCAATGACAGGTCGGAAAAGCGTACGGACCCCGCTGACGCATAGTATATACATTAATTAAACACCCCCATCTATTGTCTGCTGTTGACGCAAGTATGCGTTATCGCTTTCTATCGATATGAAACGTTGCTAGGCAACGCCTTGCTCACCCCCGCCCGCACTGTTTCATGCGTGCGCACCATGCACTGTTTAAACCAGTACGACGCCTGACGACCTCACCCCAAAAGGGAGAGGTCACGTGCACTGGCCATATATGGAGCATGTCTTGAGTGTACAGGGTTTGATGAGTTCAGATCGACATATGGAATGTCAGAACAGGTCAGCTCCATATATGGAGATCTAAGGGTGACAGCGGGGACAGTGTCTTGAGTGTACAGGGTTGATACATTGATGAGGGCCCAGGTAGGGCCGGGCCTTAATTGTCGGGCCTGTTGAGATCTCTAGTTTTTGCCGGCTGCCTGGCGCGGCTGCACTAATAACCTGGGCACCATATGGGGGCCATGTATGGGGATTTTGAGTGACTGACTGACTGACTGACTGACTGACTGACTGACGGGAAATGCACGATTCCATAGTTAATCTCGCCGAGCTCCCCACTCCCACCACATAAAAACACGTTCCTGTAAGGGATGAATGTCAACATAAACAGTAGAACAAAACCAAAATACAGCCAGAGGGATCTGTCTTTTTGCAAGGAAACACACCAGCACAATAACATAGTGGCTGAAAGAGGGACATGAGGGCTAACATATATTCTGATGTATTAAAGAATAGGCTAAAAGTTACGTAGTTTCCTTTTTTTGAGTGGTGCAAACCACTCCAACAACCAGCTTTGTCTGTACCCGTGTATGTACCTGTACGTGGGACCCGAAAAAATGAGCATGGTTACTATGGTCACTGACATTACGTCAGACCACAGCTGATCAGGCTATATAGACCTTGCACCACTCAGTTCACACGGGTGTGATTTTTTAAGTTACGGTTTGCATTTATAATTCACAAATCACAATAGAACACTAGAAAATGGTTTCTGACCTGTGAGGGTTGTTGCTGAGGAGTGGCAGGTAGTCTGTGATGGAGATGTAGATGAAATGGCGGGCCTCCTGAATGACCCTAGAAATGGCCTCCAGGTCACCGCTTCGGTCTTTGGGTATGAGAATACTTGGAGAGCTCTGTTGACATGAAATGGAAAAAAGGGTCAAAATGCTGAGGATACACTCCTCGAGGAAAGGCATGCACTTACGGACGGCTGCAATTCGAAACTGGCCCCTGTAAAAAAGTCCCCCCTCCCCCTTTTTCCATGCTGTACACATTTTCCCTTATTTACCGTGTATATGAAGATTTATTTTTCTTTTGCATAGAAGTGTATATTTGTATGTCTTCTGATGAATTTAAAATGGAGGACCCTTATGTAAACAAGTCTTAGTGTTTTTTCTGGTTTTATCCTCTTAGCAGATTTTGAATTGACCTGTACTTTCCACATTTTTCAAACAATCAATCAATAAAATACAAGGTAAACTGCGGCCTCTTGTGGCTTATTGCTTTATTTCCGTGTCTGTTCCAATGTATATTGACTTGAGACAGATCTATAGATCCCTTAATTATATACTGCATGTAGCAGAGTGGCTCACAACCTCAGCCTGGTGGCCTAAAAAGTATTTCCCCTAGCCTTACTCATCTGCGAAGAGAAAAGCCTGGTCACAATCTAAGGCAGAGAGTGCATAGCCGGAAGTGTCGGACCGGAACATCCGTCAGATGTATTTCCCCCGGATACGATATTTTCCGACCAATCATAACACTTGTTTCATACCTGGAGAATGTATACGTCAACGTCATTTCCTTGAGCGGTACCAATGTTTATTAATTTATAAAGATGGGCGAACTTCATTGGAGCCACTAGAGGCAAAATGGTACACAAAGCCTACAAATGGTCTCCTAACCTAAATAAATAGGCGTGGTTTGTTTCTCCCCCGACCTTCCCACCACCCTCCCCCTCCCCTCTCCCAGGCTGACAACAACACTGACAACGTCATGTGGATGAGCATTGAGAGCATTATATGGCAAATGTCATGATTCCCATTTCCCAAATCAGCCCCCATCAACCAAGAGTCTAAGACCGTTATGGAAAATGATATTATTAAGCATTGGAACACACATTTTATTTAGCTATTTTCCATTCCTTTCACATTCACATATTAGCTTAAATATGGGGCCAGAGCCCCCTATGTGTCGTCCGTCAAATTGCAGATAGACTCTTCCGGACTCCTCTCAAATATCGGGAGAGTTTGTTGCTGGGATAAAGAAAGGTCGATAACAAAGTAGATTTTCTCCTAATTTGTTTGGCTAAAAGAAGCCATTTTAGTATGAATATCTTGGAAATAGTGTGTGCCTTGTGATGATTGGGAACAGTATTTAGTTCAGTGACCATGGAGTTAAGGAATGGATCATAAGCTGTGTTCACGTTCATTCTCCCATTGGAAATGAATAGACTCCAACCTGCTTCCCGTCTCCTAATAATATTACCGGCCACCTCACGCAGATACAGGAAGTAATGCAAAGTTAGCCCCTCTTGCTATTGGCCTCTTGGGCGGTACTTCCGCCAAGATCCCACTACTTCCGCCAAATTCCTGTGGGAGGAGGTGAAAAGGGGGGCGAGTGTAGCTCACAACCTCTGCATGCAAGGCAGAATGATGTCTCGTCTCATAGCCAGGCACCAGAGGCTGTGAGAAACAGAAAACTTATGCTCTTTAAGAGAAATTGTCTCACTATAGAGCGTCGCAGTCCCGCCCCCTACCATGGACCAGGAAATGATTTGTTCATTTTCCTCATAGACATTTCAGAAAGTATTTATTTAAAGACGTTTATGCCACGGACAAAGCCAACTCGAGTCGTGACAAATCATGACAACAAACACAATTTTTGGGGCCGAAAAAATAATTAGAAAGAAGAAAAAAACGGCAGGTTACAACACTTTTTTTTGTTGTTTTTCTTCTTTGTAATTATTTGTTTGGTCCAAAATATTGTTTGTGTTGTCATGAGTTGTCACGACTCGAGTTGGCTTTGTCCGTGGCGTAACCGTCTTTAAATAAATACTTTAAGAAATGTCTATTGGGATTCATTTCCTGGTCCATGGTAGGGGGCGGGACTGCGACGCTCTATAGCTGTCATCTCCACTGGAAGTGATTGCTATACTTGAGAGGGTGTTGTGCAGATTTACATCCCACTTATACTGTACACCTAATGAAAAACCAAGACACCCAGATCACGGTAGCACAAAAAAACCTGTATTAAAAACATAAACTCTAGTCTGTGGATATTAAGGAATGCATATCCCAGACACAATGGGATGTGTCTGACATGGTGGATATCATATGCAAATTGTTTTGTTAGGACTTTGAAGTTGATTTGCAGCCTTACGATATTGTCATACCATGAAATGTCACTGTTTACTGTTAGTGTTTTATGGATTTCACTCGTCAGTGTAACCACCCTTAAGCCCTATACACTTTGGCGTATGACAAATTCTACATTAAAATTGTCTTAAAGAGGAAGGCCCCATCTGCACCTGCTCCATCCCTCTGGGATGCCTCGATGGGACTATTGGCCGCGTACGAGCGACATACAGGCTGCTCAATAGGATGGACGACTATGACTTAAAATGGGGCTTTTACCATATGCACATATCAGGACTCTGATTAGTTTCTGGCTCTGAGTGAGCTCTGAACGGGCTGCAACTTTAGAAAAATACACTGAAGGAATATGTCTGGAATTGGGGCTGGGGTGGACTGCGGGATATTTCTGTGCATCTGTTATATTGTTTTGTTTTGTTTTGTTATGTGTTAGTTTTGTTATGCATTTCTTTGGTTGTGTTTTGTCTATGTCTGTCAATGTTTCATATACAAAAGAAAATTAATAAAGTACAAATCATAAAAATAAAAAAATTGTCAGGCGGCCGGCTGGCAGTTGGATCTCTGATGTCGCGCTCATGTCATTCTGAGCACAGAACATATGATGCGTGAGGCAACCAAATAGCCCCTGCCCTCAAATCATGTCCAATTGCTGTGAAACTTTGCACACACATTCCCACTAGGCTACCCTACACTTTTCAAGATGGCCTCAAATTGGCGCTATAACAGGCAGACTTCTGTGAGCAGGCTAGGAGCTAATCTCCGGCACCGTTGGACCAATCATGAAACTTTGCAGGCACACTCCCTGGAACTCCAAGGAAATGTGAAAAAAAATGTGCAAAAATGATTTCCTGTCGCTCTGCTTGTGTGACACTGTTGTTTCTTGACTAGAGTTCATGCTATTTAATTAGATTTCTCACTTGTAAGTCGCGCTGGGTAAGGTTGTCCGCTAAATGCCTAAATTGCTTACAGCAGAATAACACCAGGGAGGTGTGAAGGAGATTCAAGGTGATTACTGGGTGCAGTTCAGCGAGCACTGCAGTGACAGGGAGGCCAATGACATGAACCTGCTCTTCAGCCCTTTTTACGAGGGTGGTGGTCCAGCTGGCGCCCAATCGTCTGCGGCCACATGTCAAACGCCAGTCGGACCAGCAGTGGCCCCACAGCAGCCGAGTCGGACGACAGCAGACCCAGCAGATGGGTCTGGGTAACTACGTACTTTTACTCAAGTGCAATTCTGAGGTATTTACATTTTTCAATACTTCATCTCAAAGGCAAATATTGTACTTTTTACTGCACTACAATTATTCAAAAACTTTAGTGGGTGGAGGAGGAGGAGGAGGAGGAGGAGGAGAAATGTGATGGCACTGAGCCAATTAAGGCTAGCTATTAAATGATGGACCTGGAGTCAGAGGTCCAACATTACACAGTACAATCCTGAGTGTTCATTTAACGCTTTGTGTGACCACACAACACTTATTTTTTTTTTTTTTAATAAATATATATATATATATATATATATATATATATATATATATATATTATTTTTATTTTTTTTGCAAAGACGTCCACAGACATCTTGGGCACTACATACGGGACGTTTCCCAGGACGTCTGTGGACGTCTTGGTGCATTTGATTACATTTATTTTGTACATACTGTACATACATACATACATACTGTGACAGACTGAGGTGGGAGACGGAGACAGTGGAGAAGGTTCACGATTGAGGTGCGCAGCCTCTTTTATTTATGAGTGGAAATCATATAGCAGTCCAGGGAATGGTAACATAAATCACAGTCCGTTGGCCACACGGTGGCGTCAATGGTCCCTCGACGATATCTGCAGGTGCGAGATAGAAGTTAGTCTTTTTAATCAACAGAAAATATCTAACATAAATCCTCCTCTTCGGGGCTAAACACTGTCTCCCGGCCCGAGGCCACTCTGACGGGGCGGCGGTGACAGTGAGGTACAATAAACAGACTTCTCTTCTCTTCGGCCCTCTAGGTTCTATGGCAAACAGCGGCTCCAGCGGCGAGCCCGGGTAAGTACAGGTAGGTGGTTTAGCATAGAATAACACAGTTCGTTAGCTACGTCCTCTTCTTCCTGCCGGGTCCCCGGGACAGGTATTGTGTCGCTCAGGTATGATGTTAACACAGGTGTGCTCCCCGCTTCAGCCCAAAGGGTCTCGCTAGCCTCCCCATCCGTGGCAATATATACTGTATAGCCTGAGCGGAGTCTTCGCCTTTAACGGCTCCTCTTGACTTGTCAGGTGAATGACAGTGGTAAGGTTTCTCTTACAACCTTTTTTTGGCGGTGTCGGCCCGAGGTGGCAAGGGGTCCCCGCTGTCCCTCTCTCTCACTAGCGGCAGGGGGACGAGGAGTGGGTGGCGTCCTCTTCCGCCTCTCTTCCACCTCGCTTCTCCGTGTCCGGCTCCGATCCTAGAAGCCTGTCAGATAGAGTGGCGGTGAGGACATGCATACAAAGCGATATAACAGTGGGGCGCGTGTGTATGGGAAACATAGTGTCGCTTACCACCCGAAGTCTCTCGTGAGGCGTGCCTCTGTCAGTTCGTGGTGAACCAGCTGCTGCTGCGCTCAGAGTGAGAACGGCTTTTATACTCGGCCTGATGTCGCGCGACTGGCGTTGATTGCTCGTGGCATCATTTCCGTCTGGCCTAATGAGATTCGGCATATACACCTGGCCTATCACCTGCCCGAGTGGGCGTCTCATGCTCTGACGTGCGTTGCGGCAGACAGCGTGGCTGGTCACCATGGCAACGCGCTCACTATAACAGGGACTGTCAATGGTTCAGCCTCCAGGAAGAAACCCTAAATACAAAGTTAATACACCATTGCACATAAAATCGACTCCAGGGTGTCTAATTGTTTTTTCTCTTTTCTTTTCTCTTCTGCACTGTAACTGTACATTTTGTACTAATTTTTTTTTATGCATCCTATTGTCATTTAAATTTTATATAATTTAAAATGTGTGTTTGCTTTGAGTAAGCACATTGAATTGCCTTGTTGTTGAAAAATGCTATGCAAATAAAACGGCCTCGCCTTGCTTATTTGCGAAAACTAAAACCTTTTTTAACTTAAAATGCTGTAGGGTGGGGGTAAGGAACTGTGATGGGGACATTGTGCATTTGTTTGGTTAACTGTATGTAATGTGTTTTTTTTCCCCGTTAATTTGCTTTGTATTTATGGACATTTCCTGATGTTTCTTTGAAGATTTTGTTTAGTATTTGTGCTGCCATGTGGTTGTGGGGGGAAAAATATATGTGAATAATTGCTTTGAAAATACTATGTTGTAAAGAAAAATCAATAAACAGGTGTTTTTAAACTTTGGCTGTAGTCACTCACAGAGACGTAGGCCTCTGCCTTGGTGCTGTTGAGAGTGATCTCCAGCGGCGAGTCCCTGTTGAAGAGGCCAAAGACCCGCTTGGACCAGAAGGAGGGGATGAAGTCTCTGTATTGGAGGCCCCAGTAGAGGCTGAACACTCTGTGGAGGTCCAGGGCCAGACAGCTGCAGTCATACACCAGAACCCCCAGCTCCTTCCTCTGTGGAAGGATGCATGTCAGTGTCTAGCACATCATCATCATTAGAACAGCGATTACATTAAAACCTGTTCAGTCGGGTTTTTGTTCCGTCAATATATCTACATCATTAGCACAATCATTATCATCATCATCCCTATCACCGCCATTACATATTCAATAATTCAGTCGTGCTTTTTCCATCTCAGTAATACCCTGAGTCGTTATGAATATCATACAGACAGCATAAACAGTCTTAAAATGCTTTTATGTTTAGCCGTCTTGACTACTCTCACACACGCGCACGCACACGCACACGCACACACACGCACACACACACACGCACACACACACGCGTGCGCGACAGTCATCCGACAGTCATCCAATTACAGGCCGTCTCCCTCGGTCATGGTAACCTCTCTTGTGGCTGAATGAAAGCAAATTGCAGCAGCAATGTTCCAACAGTGCCATCCCAGAATATTGCAGAGTGTTACAGTAGCAAAGGAGTAGGACCAACTCCAACTCCTGTGATTTCCTTCTATTTAGCAATAAGACCATTAATGAGGTCAGGAACTATGTTGAGTGATTAGGCGTGGCTCACAGCATTCCAATTCATTCCAAAGGAACAAATGAAATGTAAAGGAGCACAGGAGGAGTTCTAGATTGCTTACTGTGTGGCTGATATGGGCTCTATTTCAATCTATTGGCACTGTCAAGATCATGGCTTTGTGCAGGCCAGACAAGTTCTTCCTCAGTCATCTCAACAAACCATTTCTGTATGGGGGAGCCTGGGGGACACAGTGGATTGTCATTATGAAACTGAAAACAGCCTTCTGCAAACTTGGAATGATGAATGGCATTTTTATAGCACTTTTTCAAGTGCTCAAAGCATTCATACATTGGGAGGTGAAGCAGCGGACAGTCGATGCCAGCGTCCTCACTTCCCACATTCACACACCAATGTTGGCAAGCTCACACGCACCGACTCATTGTAGGCAATGTAGGGTTCAGTGTCTTGCCCAAGGACACTTCGACAGGTGGAACCAGGATTCGAACCATCGACCCAAGGATCATTGGATGACCTGCTCTACCTCCTGAGCCACAGCCGCCCCGGAAGCACACAACCGTCTAGAATCATTAGCTGTATAAGTATAATGCGTCTGTCTGTATGTGTGGCATATGTGCCTTTCTGCTGTGTGTGCGTGCGTGTGTGTGTGCACGCATGTGTGTGTGCTTGTGTGTGCTGTACACATTAGGTACCGTGGCCAGGGACCTCCAATCCATGCTAGCACTGCCGAAGTACAGGTGCTTCCTGTCCACCACCCAGAAAGAGGAGTGGAGATGTCCATTGGTCAGCGCCGTCATGTTCACATAGTGTACGTCAGCGCCTGGACACAACAACCCAATAAGCAAAGACAGAGATAAAGAGAAAGAAACAGAAAATGATGCTGTCGTACAGTGCCTTTGCACCAGAAGAATTACACACCACCAGAGTGACAGTGACAGAAAGGGAAAGTAACATTGCATATATTCTGGGGGATTACAAAAATAAAGAAAGTTAGAGGTACAGTATGCTGCAGAAAGCCAAAAACATGGGTGCACATGTGTACACATACACACATATACACACACGTGCACGCACGCACGCACGCACGCACGCACGCACGCACGCACGCAAAGTCGCACACACGCGCAGTCGCACACACGCACACACACACACACACGCACACGGCAGGGGTATGTTAGATGTGTGTATGAGTGAGAGCTGACTGTGTCTGTCGAGAGTCCGGAGTTCGGCTGAGTCGATCATGCCACTGGAGATCTTGAGGTTGATTCCCCTCGCTTTCAGTCCCTGGAGCTCCTCCAGCAGAGCTCTGCCCTGTGGGAACACAGCAGGAGAAGGTCCTCACACATACTACATTCGCAATCAAAAGATTAATTGTGAGAAACTACTTTCTGGCCTTGACAGCCCATACATCCACACAGAAAGGTCCTATCTGATTGCAGTACGATGTTAAACTCACTTTGCCACTCAATTTTCCACTCACTTTAATATGCATGCGCACACCCTCTATTCTGTAAAGTAATTGCTGTATGCTGTTTTGGGGTTCCCTATACTTATTTTTTCCAAGGGGTTTCCATATAGATTTCGTTTATCATGTGTTTGTCACAATCTCTCAAATTCAGCATTACTTCATGAAGCTGGAGTGAAACCTTTCTCAAACTGTTATATGATTGAAAGCTCATGCTTGTGTTATTTTCAAACTGGCTTGGACACAATGTAAAATATATACTGTACACAATAAAATATATTTTCAAGAGTTAACAAAAAAAATCATTTCATTGTGAATCTGCTGCAGCCTGAGTCTATGCATCGGTCTCATTCATTATCTTTGCATAGTGGCCATTCTGCTCTTACGTCATACAGTACGTAATATGTAAGAACAAAATGGCTACATATGGTCAGTTGGGTAGGTATAGCTCCCTGCAATATGTCACATGTATGAGTAGGCTACATGATGTCATATTATAATGTGAGTACCTGCGTAGAGCAATGGTGCACTGCTAACACTGACATGGTTATATAGTAAAAGGTTAATTGTCTCCACCAGGCCGAGGGCATGGGGAGAGAGTATGTTTTGCACTCCGTCCGTCCGTCCGTCCGTCCGTCCGTCCGTGTGTGTGTGTGAGTCCGTCCATCCGTCTGTTACCAGCTAATCTCCGGCACCGTTAACCTGGTTGATGCCAAATTTTGCACACACACTCCCTGTTATAGCGCCACCAGGAGGCCTACTTTTGAAAAACTTTTTTTTTATATTACTCCTCCAGATTCTGTCCAAAAATCCTCATTACACACTATCTCTATAGTCATGTGTTCAAGACGGATCTGTCCGATATTTCATATTCCATCCTAATTGGCTAACATTGGCTTTCAAAGTTTGCAGGATTGGCCCGTTTTGAACAAAATGCCTCAAATCATGAACGCAGCATGCAATTTACGTGAAATCTTTCACAGACTTTCCTACTAGGCTGAGGAATATATCCCACCCTTTTCACATTGGCCTGTTATAGCGCCACCAACAGGTGGATTTTTGCAAAACCCATTTTTGGAACAAAATGTCTCAAATCATCCAATTGCCATCCAAGGCGTAAGAAGAAATGGCACCCTTTTCACATTGGCCTATTATAGCACCACCAGGAGGCCACAACCTGACCTGCACTGGTGGAGACCTGTGCCCCGAGGGGCACTTTATCTAGTTTATTATACTTTTGTACATCTGTACATTCGAGTTAAATGAACACTCAGGACTTTACAGTGTAGGGACCCCGTCCTGTGTATAGAGGACCCACACACAGATGCTATATTCTGGTGCAGTTCCCATCTCTGTGGGCCCTTATTTGGAGCCATCTGTTTAGGAAGTGGTTGCTGCAGGCTGAGGCCATTAGATGTGATCTCTCCTGTGGCCCCCTGTAGCCACTTACTCTATACAATAAAATGTATGTGTGTGTGTGTGTGTGTGTGTGTGTGTGTGTGTGTGTGTGTGTGTGTGTGTGTGTGTGTGTGTGTGTGTGTGTGTGTGTGTGTGTGTATGTGTGTGTGTCTGTCTGTCTGTCTGTGTGTGTGTGTGCGCGTGCACACGCGCGTGCGTGCATGCATGTATGCGTGCAATGTGCATTCAAGGCTGCTGTGAATGCCTCCACATTTGTTTTCATGAAGAGAGTGATCAATTTGAGTGGTAAACAGTAGTACAAGTAGTAAATAAAATATACTCGCTGAGTTGCTGCCAAAGAGAGGACTGTGGTGCTCCGACATACCTCAGCCAAATACCATTCCAAATATAACTCACTTCCATTGACCTCAAATTAAATCTAAACTGGTATTTTGGCAGCTGGTAAAGGAGCACAGGAGGAGTTATCGATTGCTTACCGTAGGGATGATGCCTTGGCTCTATTCCAATCTATTGTGGCAATCAACATTGTGTGAATTTGCACACGGGTGGTCTTCAGGAACACAACTGGCCTGTGTTCGGGGGAGGGAAGCCTAGGCACTGCGCGTAATCCTATGGGGGGGGACCTGTCCACAGACGTCCTGGGCACTACATGCGGTAATTCCTAGGACGTATGTGGACGTCTTGGGCACAAATTGTGTTAAAATGTGTGGGAATGGCTAATTCAACCTGCAGATACTTCACCAACTCAACTCAACCTGCAGATACTTCACCAACTCAACCTGCAGATACTTCACCAACTCAACTCAACCTGCAGATACTTCACCAACTCAACTCAACCTGCAGATACTTCACCAACTCAACCTGCACACAAACCCTCATTCTATGGGAGCGAAGGGGTGGAGCTTCCTGTTGTGGCAACTGGCAAGTAAAAAAAATAAAACATTAAAAAACAAAACAGAATGTATACATTCCTAGAAAGCAAGAAGCTATATGGCTTACAGAAGCTCTGCTCTGGTTGTTCATATGAGTTGAATCTCTGTGCATTAGGCTTCCCATATACCGATGCCGCATATATGCCATATTCAGGTTAATATATGTGCATATATGCCATATTCAGGTTAATATATGTGCATACATATGAATATATAGGAAATATATGTCTCATAGCTTACACTACTAGAGAGTAACTAAAAAATAAAATAAAATACATCGCATGGATGCACCTGGGACGTATCTTCAGTGATGTTTCCTGAGGTCAACAGGGTTTCGGGTCTTCCAACATCATACCCCTCACTCAGGCGACCCAGCCGGGGTTGATCAAATCCCGACTTACGTGGCCAGTAGCTACCCTTGATCAGTCCATCAGGGAATGAGCAAGGCCACACAATCCGTTGCTCCGGAGAACCAAAATCTGGCGCATGGAAGGACTAGGCTCTGTGGGTTGACTCCTGACCGGGCCCCTCCTACGTCTCACCAGGTCCACTCCTGCTCTCACCAGGCCCAGGACCTGTGCGTTGCACCAGACTCCCAGTACCAGGCACTCCATTCAGGAGTGGTGGATTATAATGGCCCTCCTAAAGGCCTCACCAAGGTTTGTTGGGCTTCCTCCTCACGGAGGACACAGGCTGGGGCGCTAACCCATACTGCTCACCCGGGTGCCGTCTACATTCCGGCTGTCACCCGTCTCTCCGGTGGAGAGTAATACTGTTGCTGTTAATTTACACTGGCAATCAAAATGAATCAGAGGTCAAGGTTTTAATCACTGGTTTAATGATTTGTTTTAAGCAGTGCTTAAACCTAAATCAATAAATCTTGATTTGAAACAGGACCCCCCAGGTCCTGTTTTGTGGTGTTGGTCTTACCTGCCTGGCAGTAGGCTGGAAGCTGGCCTCATAATCCGAGGAGTTGAGGACCCACAGAGGGGACACAATCTCCACGGACCGCACTGCGTGGTCCAGCAGGTCATGGAGGCCATCCGAGAGGGGCAGATAGGATGTTTCATTGTCCAAAAAGAAAACGTCCGACGGGATGTTCTCCACAAGCACGACCCTACGGAAACCAACAGAGAAGAAAACAAGCAAACTGAAAAAGTTAAAGATGATCTGTGTGACAAAGAGAGGGGACTGGAAGGAGGGGGCTGGAGGTGGTGGTGCTCGAGCTCAGGGGTTCTCAACGTTTTTGGCTGGGGACCCCGAAATGCTTTGGCCATGTCTCGTGACCCCGCCCCGCCCCTCTCCCCGCCCCCAATACAAATTGACCACTACAATAAATATCCTTAATAACAGAGACAAAGACAATACATCATAAATAAATACTGAAACCAGATATAATCGTTAAGGAAAGTTTATGCATGTACTATATGTGTACTATGTCAACTCTTAATTTCCATTTTCCAGCCATTCACTTGCAAAAACATAAATAAAAATAAAAATATTTATATTTTTTTAATATAATCTGGGGACCCCCCCAAAATAATTTGGCGACCACCCGAGGGGTCACGACCCCCAGGTTGAGAACCCCTGCTCTAGCTGGTTCCATAATCGAAAAACACTGCTGAAATTTCATCAGAGTAAGCCCCAGCATATACCTAATGGGAAATTGCATGCTGGGAATTAATGGTTTCTGTCTTTTATGAAGCAATTATGTCTAGTTCATATTAGCAGCGGTGGAGTCATCAGCAGCTCGGGTATAGATGCACCTGGCGCAACGCCAGAGAAACAAGGCTATATTCATCCTGTTCTGGATCACTGCATGATGGCACATCAGCTCTAAGCTCTGCTTCGTTGGCACAGCAAGATGACAGAAAGTTCTCTGGCTGTCGCATGCTATATATTCAGTATAAGGCACCATTAGTGTTAGAGTAGTGAGACAGACAGACAGACAGACAGACAGACAGACAGACAGACAGACAGACAGACAGACAGACAGAGGGGAGCACACTGAGCACGGTGTACGTGTGAGAGACAGAACGGGGGTGATTGGAGTTTGATGTGCAAGGACATCAGCAGACGTCTATAGTGACAAGATAAGGTCTGGGCATCTGGGAACACCATCATCTCACTTGGAACAAAGAAGTTCCTGGATAACTCTGTCCCTGTATGGGCACAAAAGTATCTGTCTTCCCCTCCCTGGCCCCTTTTCCACCGGTTGGGAACCAGCTCAGTTCAGAACCAGTTTTTTTTTGTGTGTCCATGAGCCAGACCTCCAAAATTGTAACATTAATTATGAATTGAGTGGGCAAAACCATACCTATATTAAATTGTCAATATAAGTAAATTAATATATGATGATAACCCTCCCACAGTAGTAGCTTTTTCATATTTTCCTACATAATGCCTAATTTGCATATTTCAATTTCAGAAAATGTGTAATACAATAAGTCGTGTAAGTAATCAACTGGGGATGTTTCATGGTGATAACTATTAATTATATTTTTACCTATGCACCTATCACGTATTGTAGGCCTACTGTAGGTGAAAATTACAAAATGTGTGAATGTGAAATGTGAATATGTCCCTTCCTGTGGAAGGGTTATCATATATTAATTTACTTATATTGATCCTAAACAATTTAATATAGGTATGGTTTTGCCCACTCAATTCATAATTAACGCTCCAATTTTGGACGTCTGGCTCATGGACTAAAAACTGGTTCTGAACTGAACCGGTTCCCAACCAGTGGAAAAGGGGCCCCTGTGTCCCTTCTATGCCCATATATGGACATATTGGTATGATCGGCGGTTCTGGACAACCGCACCAAACTGTCCGGTTAGACAATTTCAGCAGAAGTTCCTTTCCTGGCTTTATTTCCTCAAAAGGAGTTTAGTAGCCAATCTCGTTGGGTGTTGGTCAGCAGTTGCTATGGTGTAACAAAAAAAATGAAGATGTAAAAGATGTAAACAGTTAGGAACGATCAAAAATCGATCACTCAGCCTAATCTAATGAGGCTACTGTATTAACCCATATAAGTCTGTATGACAAGCATCAACTAATGAACTATCAAATATCGACCAATCAGGGAAGGGGGCAGAGCTAAGTGGCACCAATGAAGGACAAGAATTCTCAGAAGAGTCGAATGAGAAATACAAATTTTCAGTCTAATCTAAAGGTGTACCACCTGCCTGAAATACACTTTGCATGAGTATAGAATGCATGTATAAAAAGGTTGGGAACCAATGCCCCCTAGGGTACACGGGGAGAACATGCAAACTCCTGGGCCCCCTTCACCAACCCACCTGTGGAGGCCCAATAACGCAACACACAACCGGGCTGTTATTACCACCTTAAATGCCCACTGTATACAGTACAGTATCAGTCTGGATTGCCATTGACTCATGCCATTGGCACTGAGATAACGCAGAGGACGAAAATAGCTGGGGGATTAAACGAGAACGTGAACTTGTTGAACTTGTGTGCTCTCCAATAGTATAGTGTAGTCTTGGCTGTGGCCAGGCTGACTGAAGCCTAATTTACATTACAATGTTGCTCGCCAACTGATGTTTAACCCATTCAGGCCTGACGTCGAAATTAAAAAAAAAAGTTTTCTAAATCATGACAATTTTCTGAAAGATTTGAGGCACATTTAACGATTTTTCAAAAATAGCAGACCTACAAGTTCATAGCGCGCCACTGCTATTTTTCAATAGCTAAATTATAACATAATGTATGTAACACCAAAAGGGGTTCCCGCTCAAAATGGGTTAAAGCGAAAGGTGCCAAGCATTGTGTCATGTTTTGCCATGCAATACAGTCAGGTGTAAAATAGACTTTATACATTCAGAAACTGTATACCTTTATGTCATGGTGAGCTGAGTGTAAAAGCTTTTCCACGAGATGGAGTCAAGTTTCAGAGATCCTATATTTATGTACTGCAGCCAAGATGCGGTTTCGTAACTGCATGGTGACTATTTTCACCATGCTGGGTAGTTGGCCCTGCGATGGCTAGTCAGCTGGTGGGGCTGCCACCTTGCAGCACGCTGACAGGCTGCGCACCCCCCGCATAGCGAGGGGTTCGGGCGGAAACTGCTCATTAGTGCCATCCTGGTGCCGTAAGCCCCCCGCAGGTTACAGGCTCACCATGCACTGAGCCCGGGCAGGCACCAGGTAAGGTTAAGCTGTCACACCTCGACAAGGTTACACAGTTCCTTATCCTGGTGGGGTGAGGCCCCCAGGACAGTGACAGTGACTTTGGCACAAGCTCAACATCTTGCCCACAACAGACCCAGATGGAGAGACCTGGTGACTTTGTTTGGCTCTACGTGCCCTGAAGTGCAAGAGGACTAAGTAAGTAAGTAGCCAAGATGCACGACCCCTAGAGTGGAGTTCTTTTTTCTGTATAAAGGGTAAACTTGGTATGGAAAATATTATGGGTAAGGGGGCTGTTCATTGAAGTGACTATATAAGTGCTGTATCTATGGCCAGTACAGAATTCATTCCATATGTTGATCTGATTCTGACCCCCAAGCCAAAGCGCCAGCGCTCGCCCAGCAGTACTGCCGTCACGCAGGCGGATGCATGCACGCGACCTCGCCTTTAGGGCAAGGTCATGATTAGGGATGGAGCTCGATAACCGATACCCGAAAAAAAATCTGATAAGAAGCTTATTGAGTACCCGTTATCAATAAACTTTGGGCTTATCAAGCTTGTTATTGAGCATAGCAGCCTTCTGTCTGTTAGTAAAGTACTGTATTTGAAGGCCCTAGTAAAAGATACTGGTTCTGTTCAGAATTTATTGTCTCCCGTCTTTCCACAAAATAATAGAAAATGCTCGATAGTGGACTCGATAAGAACCCGGCTCGATAAGCCTGATCGATTAGGTGCTCGTTATCAATAAAACATTAACGAGCTCCATTCCTAGTCATGATGGTAGACATGATGGTAGACATTCAGTGGGCTACAGAGCAGTCCAGCACACACAACTAGGTAGCTTGGCTTGGCCGATAAGTGGCATGTTACACCAAAATCATCTTCAGATGGATCACAGGGTCAGCCAAAGTGTAACACTCATGAAACAGGAAGGGGTTGAATATTTTTCCACACACTGAAGGCACAGAGGCAGCCCACTGTAGGTGATAATGTACTGGCAAACTGAAACTATAAGCCCCCCCAGTTGCCAGCAGCACACAGCATGAATATGTGTTGTTGGTGACGTTAAAGCTTATTCAGTTGCTGGAGGCCAGCCATCAATCATGCTGCTGGAGTAACGTTCCCTCTGATCAACACACAAATAAATTAATAGGGAGTGAAGTGAAGAAGGCTAAGATGGGATGAAAAAAAGAGCCGCTGCGTGTATTGCATGCTTACGTGATACGTCTGTACTTCACAAGATTATACAGCCCACGTACATGTTTAGTGCTTAAATTCAGGATAATTCGACTTGTTAGAGAGAAAGTACCACCGATTTTCTGTCGACAATGTGCAAGTTACAGCCAATGTCAGCCATATCGACATACCAACATTACATCCCCCTCTTTACCTTTATTTGGATAACCATGTAACAAAAGGGTAGCAGAAATGGGTCCAGTGGAGTAAAAGAAACATTTGACTGGACGCAGTGCAGGAAATGGCAAGTGTATTCAGCCTGGGTCAGAAGCTTAGAGTATATATGAATAGAGACGGCACCCGGAGGAAACCCTGAGGTGAAATGGACATAGTGGTCGAATTTGGTATTGCAGTTTGGACCCAAATCGTGAACGCGCTCGTCCGTTGACTATCATTGCGCACGTTCATGATGACACGTGAACGCTGTTTCATACGTGAACGCACGTGAACGTGTGCAATGATGGTCAACGGCCATGCGCGTTCACGATATGGGTCCAATCCATCCCAGAATGCACTCTGTTCCTACCCGGAAGGAGGAGTGAAATCGCCTCATGCGCTTTTGAGCAACTTAATGCAAGTGGATGGGAGGAGAAATCCGGTGCCGTCTCTATTCATATATACTCTAAGGTCAGAAGTTGTATGACCTACGGAAGTTAGATGTGGGCCCTGTGGGTGGAGCAAAAAGAGAAGTTGGACAGAGAGGATGATTAGTTGGATGTGTGGCCGCGTGTCACTGAGGGATCAAGACTGTGTGGCCGCGTGTCACTGAGGGATCAAGACTGTGTGGCGTGTCACTCACTGAGGGATCAAGACTGTGTGGCGTGTCACTGAGGGATCAAGACTGTGTGGCGTGTCACTCACTGAGGGATCAAGACTGTGTGGCGTGTCACTGAGGGATCAAGACTGTGTGGCGTGTCACTGAGGGATCAAGACTGTGTGGCGTGTCACCGAGGGATCAAGACTGTGTGGCGTGTCACTGAGGGATCAAGACTGTGTGGCGTGTCACTGAGGGATCAAGACTGTGTGGCGTGTCACTGAGGGATCAAGACTGTGTGGCGTGTCACTGAGGGATCAAGACTGTGTGGCGTGTCACTGAGGGATCAAGACTGTGTGGCGTGTCACTGAGGGATCAAGACTGTGTGGCCGCGTGTCACTGAGGGATCAAGACTGTGTGGCCGCGTGTCACTGAGGGATCAAGACTGTGTGGCGTGTCACTGAGAGATCAAGACTGTGTGGCGTGTCACTGAGGGATCAAGACTGTGTGGCGTGTCACTGAGGGATCAAGTCTGTGTGGCGTGTCACTGAGGGATCAAGTCTGTGTGGCGTGTCACTGAGGGATCAAGACTGTGTGGCGTGTCACTGAGGGATCAAGACTGTGTGGCGTGTCACTGAGGGATCAAGACTGTGTGGCGTGTCACTGAGGGATCAAGACTGTGTGGCGTGTCACCGAGGGATCAAGACTGTGTGGCGTGTCACTGAGGGATCAAGACGAGTACAGAATGGAGACAGAGGACGGGAGTGGAGGCGATAGCAGATGTGGCGAGGGCTGAGGCATGCAGATGGTACCGAGTAGACCCGTTGTATGGAAGGAAGCTAAATGACTGCATGGGTGAAGAAGTCATGTTGATGAAGAGGGGATTAGACCCACTGGCAGGCCAAAATAGACCTGGCAGATGACTGCATGTTTCGTTTGTTAGAACGCGCAATAGACAGGTCGGGAGTGGAGCTGCCTGGACGCACAACAGCAGAATATTCACAGCTCAGAGGTCTCGTTCTCAACAAATCTCTGTGAGCAGAACGGAGTGTTAATTCCTTGTGTCCATTATGTTTATATAATTGTCTATTCAAAGAAGTTATTGTCTCCACCAGGCCGATTAAGGCATGGGGAGAGAGTATGTTTTGCACTCCGTCCGTCCGTCCGTGTGTGTGTGTGTGTGTGTGTGTGTGTGTGTGTGTGTGTGTGTGTGTGTGTGTGTGTGTGTGTGTGTGTGTGCAGGTGGCAGGAGTCAACAAGGAAGACACAGAAAACAGAAATTGTCGCCGTGGCGACCCCTAAATAGAATTAGCAGAAAGAAGAACACGATGACAGATTTGATTACATAGAAGACTGGAGTAGTGAGAGTGTATCCTGCTTTACTCTGAAGGACTAAAGTGAAATGTATGACATGTATTAGATATGGCAGAACAACATAAACAGAACAACAAATGAAAAAAATAGTGTTAATCAACAACAGAGGAGGAGGAATAAGCAGAATGGAAGAAATAAAAACACAGGGTAATCATTAATCATATAGCCCTATCCCCTTGGTAATGTATATTCGGCTGGGTGATGAATGGTGATTTAGAATAGTTTTGAACACTGGGATTAAAAGCCAAAGAGAAACAAAGGAGATATTGTTTTCTGCTTGCAAGAGGTCCATCTATTACTGCAGTCTTTGGTGTCCACCACCTCCCCTCTCATTAACCCTGCTGCGGCCTGCTGCAGATGCTGCAGAATTCATGGAATCGGTGTGCCTGTGTGTGTGTGTGTGCGTGCATAGCACAAATAGCAATATACAAAAGTCACTGCAGTGTATTATGTTAATATGATGATCAACTATATTTATTTGCATGTGCTAGAGGCCTACAATCATCTTTAATCTATATGAATCATGTTCAGCATACAGTGTGGCAGAGGCGGGGTAACTCCTACTGCGGTTAGGGTGGGACAGGGTTAATAATGAGTCGGAATAGTGAGCCGTCGGACAAATGACACGGCACTGGCAGAGGCGGAGGCAGCATCTGATATTTGATATCTATATAATCTAGGGTAAAGGGTCGTGGTCGGGCTGATATTACAGTGGCTTACGCTGCTATTTGCTCTGTGTGTGGCTTATTTTGAAGAGAAATACTGAGTAAGGTCACGGTGTTTCAAAAAGGAAATATAATAGGCCTACTGTAGCCTAATGGTGTATGTTTATAATAAATGCTGCAGATACAGTAGCCTAAATACTAGAAAAGTGTGCTCCTCGGAGTCCAGATCTCCACCAGGCTGTGTTGCCTATACCCAGGGCTGTGTCAGGCATGGGGTGCAGCCTTCATTCTTTCAGCGTCATTGCCGTATATCTAGGTCAATTGAAGCCTATTTTTTGATACCAAGCTTACCGCCATTGCCGTTGATTAATGACAATTATATAGTGCAATCGATCGATCAAGCCATAATGCTACTTACGTTAGCATCTGGTAGCTAGCTGTTGCTGTCACAAGACTCCGTCGCCCATCTTAGATCATCGGTACCATAAGAATCCATTCTATCAGTTTCTTTCAATCTCTCCTATTCCTTGTCCCAGATGGCATTTTTGGTCAAAACAGCGTTTCTTTGATGGCACAGAGGCGGCGATGTGGAGCCCTCCAGTGCACCGGCATAGACCCATATTGTAAACAACAGTTGAACGGGACCTGTTCAACTTACTAGGATAATACTACTTCCGGTAGTCTAGAAATGTGGCTTTTCAAAATAAGAGCTAGACTGGGAAAAATGCTGGCGTGAATTAGATCCTAATTTTTCAATAAATGCTAGCGGGCTAAGTGTTAAGGACATGAGGAAGCTGCGAGGGGAATAGACTTTGTCCTATAGACGCTGCAACTTTTCACTCTATAGGGGCCAATCACCATGTGAATGCAATTTGGGTATGATTGTGTTCAAAATATATGGCATATTGTCTGTAACAAATAATCCCTGCTCAATTACTGGCAAACGGTATATAGACTTCAGAGTATCAAAACAAAATTCAACCAAAATGAAAAACAACACGTAGGACCTGCAGTTCAAGAGTTATGGGCCAGAATGTAAAGTGGCTTGTTATAGCGCCACCATAAAGCTGATTTGAGAAGCTTAGTTTACTGGGAATATGCATCCTAAGTGAACGCTGGTCGATCCAGTAGTGTCCGAGATGGACGCACGGACAAATGGATGGACGGACGGACACAGTGGCAGCGGTGGCCGAACGGATAGCGGCGCGGTCTAGATACCGGAAGGTTCCCAGTTCGAACCAGCCGTCCGACACGTTAAAATTACCACCGCTGAAATGCCCTTGAACAAGGCATCAACCACTACGATGAAATGTGTTCTATGAGCAGGGCCTGGCTGGAAACAAGTTCTTGAGCTTAGCCCAGATACCCTGGGTAAATATAGATTTCATTTCATTTCATTTCACACAGACGGGGTGAAAATAGAATCTCCGGCTCCCAGCCTAATTTTTCCCGATAGGGATAATGATACCGTAGGTGGTGACTGGTGACATGGGGGTGTAGAATACAATGGCAGCACAGAGTAGAGACTACAGATTATGGGTACATTCAGCCAGCTCTACCAGCTCCCTGGCTTGATTCCTGCCCAGCTGCACATTGTGGATCAATATGAACTCCCTTATCAGCCATCTGACACCAGGCTATTAGACATGCAGCAAACATCCATTAAACTATAGCATTTAGAGTTGTATCAGATGAGATGTGTTTTATTCACTCCAGACATGGAAACCAGTATCATACACGTGCTGCCACAAAATAAAACACCAAAATCAATTAAAAGGTGTGTCATGATATTCTCTATTCTATTCGAAGTAACTGAAGGAGGATGTGGAGCTTCTTAAATAATTTTTTGGCTTGAATTAAAACATCCTGTGACACTATTGTGAGTCAGGAAGTCAGCAAAAATAACTCTCCCCATGTGTCATCATAGGGCCTCGATGGCAACAGCCCAACCCCCTTTCTGAAACCAGCTCCTCGCCCTACACAATTGCCGTATTACGAATTACTGTAAGTGTCGTCCGAAACCAAGCAGCCTTGAGTGGAAGTGGCTTATAAAGCCCTCAAGAGAGAGTCTGTGCCGATCTAGACTCGATTGCCTTGTGCAGCCCTGCTCTCTGTCCGCATGGAAACCGCAACCTACAAATGTAAGTACCACCACAAATAAATGATAAATAAACTGCTCCTAAACAATCTTCATCTGATGCAGTATAGATAACGCTCCAACTGATGTTCACAAGGGCTCTTTATTTACCCCACCGTGAAAAACTATAAATTTAATAAACCACACAAACAAAACACCTTTTAACACAATCATTTATAAACACCATGGATGTATATGAAATGTCCTTTTTGACAGTCACACTGTATTTACTTTTAAATGTCCATATTAATGAAATCCACATGTCACACAAACATACACGATGCAATGCAATATAACTGTACAAACAAAATAACAGGTAACACAATTGCATGATGGTAACCATGGCAACGAATGGTGTCTGTTTCCTGTTTCTGCACAAGGAGGGCGAGTGTATTTCCAAACTGTTTTTTATACCCAGCACCCTAATCAAGGGAACTTGATTCAGCTGGAGGGGCACTTACAGACGAGGGAACCTCCCGAGAGCACTTCAAGTCAAGGGACTGGTTTCAAAAAGGGCACAACAGGAGGCCTGCACTTGTTATTATTACCAGCTATGGATGATTCATGTCTCTCTGGAGGAAGACAATTATTAAAAGGGTAATCTGAATTACAAAAACACTAACCGACTGTGACATTTATACATCACAAAATCCCAAACAATCAAACCAGGCTGAAAGGGCACAGGAGAGAAGCTGAATGTGTACCATGCTGTACAAAGGCAGGCTGTGCTTAATTTCAGCCGGAGCTTGGCGGAGCTCAGCTCCGGTACCTGGCACTCCGCCACCCCAAATGCACATTACAATATACAATACGTCTCTATTATTATTTTAGTTTCATTTTCAAGTCAACTATGCTTCTTCCTCGTCATAGTTACTTCTATTTCCAGTACGATTCCAAAATAAAACATGGCTTGAATGATCGCATTGCAAGTACAAACAAAAAACACTCTTATTTTGAAATGTGTGCCCGTTTTGAGAGGAAATAGGTGGCTATGGAACCCCGGCGTCGTGAGGCTTGACGCCTCACTGTTGACGGTGTCGGATGCGTAAATAAAAACAACTCGTCTCGACTTTTGCAATTTGCATCTGTTCGTTGCATATGGAATATGGAACTTTCATACTTTTATGGAGCAATAGATTAACTCATGCTACTTGGAGTTTAGCCTTGGGGACAGCATGCGTTTTGGTGAGTTCTTATGAACAGAACTGACTGCATTGCCAAATCTCGCGAAGACACCCAGCTTTACAACATGGCTCGATCATAATCGAATATCATAACGCTTGCTTTGGTGGGCCCGAAATAAAAAAAGACTAGTACAGAATTAAGTAGTAGTAGCATTATTGAGTTGTCATCGGAGGAGGAGGGGGAGGAGGTGGTCGGAGGAGGAGGAGGAGGAGGAGGAGGAGGAGGAACTTGGATAACGCGCATGCAGGTATTTAGCATTGCGTACTGTTCTGATGATGGGCCACCCTAACTTAATACTGTATTTTATACAGTATCTAATATAACGTTGAGCCGCTGTGCCAACTGAACTGCAAATGCCTACTGTAGCCTGTGTGTTGTGAGCCGGTGGGCCCCTGTGTAAACTGCTGCTGCAAATGTTATTATTTGACTGATTGGAAATTTTATTCCGTTTGTAGAATGTGTACAGTTCAAACGAAAGTAGCCTATACACAGGTCAATACAAAATCTGACTGCTACGAGTATAAAAACAGAAAAAGCTTGTTACTTCAGGGTCCTCCATTTTCAATTCATCAGAACATTTAAAGACATAAAAACGTCTATATGCCTACTCTATTGTGTTCTGATGGGTGGGCTGGCCGTTGGTTGTGCTAAAAAAAGGCAAAAGAATCCGGGATAAAAAGAAAAAATGAATTTTGCGCGTGCACGTGTGCGTGCACGCGCGTGCACCCGAGCTCCGGCACCTAAGAATTTAGAAATTAAGCACTGAAGGCAGGGTATAGCCTAGTTGATCAATCTACCTTAACCTGCAGACTCAGTGAAAAACTTGGCTTTTATATTCGCCCATGGATCTTTTTTTTTTAAGTCTGAACGCTCTTGATTTGATAAATGACCATGCCTCAATAAAGCTGCATAGGCAATTTGCTCTTCATGTTACAAAAGCAGGAATTTGAAAGTATACATGCACAAGAAAGCAGCACTTCCTAAACTGACCTTACTGTAATTTCAGCCAAAGTACGTTTTGATGTTGAAGCGTGATTTTGACCAAAGTGGATGACAAATTCAGGTCTGTCTGCCTCAATCTTGTATTTGTCCTCATTCCATCCCCAAATCTGACTCCTACCCTTTCCTCCGTGCCTCTTTCACTTTTTTAGCTTTTTTCCGTACCAGAACCCTTCGCTGCCATACTGTTCAATTGCACCCTCTCTGACCCTCCAAAGCCTTGGGGTCCTTCACAGAACAGAGAGAAATCAATTCCAACTTTACAGTTTGGAATTACATTTCACAGCCTTCATCGGATGAGAGGGATGTCAGACAGATGGCTCTGCAGGGCTGTTAAGCAGCCGATTTGGGAGAGAGAGACACACACAGAGCACGTACATAGCAGACCTCCAGCGTCAGCTGGACCACAACTCACTTCTGTGGTTTTGTGTTGAACTTTAGGCAATTACAAGACACGTACTCTTATCGAGAGCATATGTTACATTTGAAGGAAGTCAGAGTAAGTGCCATGCACATTTGTCAAACAACGATTCTTCGAATGCAAACTGATCTCGAGGAACACTGAATTCATCATGATTTAGTGATGGGGGCGATCACATTAAACAGCCTAAGCCTCCTTCCTCCTATCCACATCATCTGAAAGTTTTATGTAATGCATTTTTGAGGGGCGCTAGCTCCTCCTACACAGGTTTAATGTTTGTCTTTAGTTCAAAGTTTGTTTAGTAAACGCATTGACAATGAAGGGAAAATGTACGTCATAATGTGTCGTTTGCGTCATATTGTCTCTTTACTGTTAATGGCGTTTACATCACCTAATCATCATGAGTTAGACTTTAATATGTTAGCGCCCCTCACTTCACACAGGTGTGATTTTGACACGCCTATACCACCGCTAAAACTGGGTTCTAGCAGGAAAAAGTACTCATATTAGGAGATGTGCCAGAAGTTATGCCAATATTTTCAGGAAATCAGTGTGACGTAGGTGCCAGGTCACACCACTCATGGTTCGGGCCACGTAGCGGCCCAAACCTCTTAGTCAAACTTGCCTATCGTCAGCAGAATATTGCTGACACACCCATGCAGGTGAGAAATGTCATTTCATTCATTTCATGTGCCTGCGCGAGTACACATTGTGCTGTTGCTATTTTTTCACCAGCCGAGTGCACCATTTTACTCCCCTCAAACTAAAGAGCTCTGCAATTTCTCTTGACACATTGTCAAGAAAAATTGTCGCCTGTATTGGCTATTTTCAGCACCCGAGAACTAAGTAATATAAATCAGGCTTAAAGCGGACACAAATCTTTGGTCTGAACTAGGCTGAAAAGCCCTGCTAGTATAGCCTCCAAGACATCATGCTGCTCCATTCATGGACCAAAGTGCTTTGAAACGACCGTCCTTTCAATTGCAATCCTATAATCTCTAGCGGGGCTAAAGATGAGAGCCTACAGGGGGACATTGGGGTGTGTGAAAGTGTCGGTGGTTCTGCAGCTCACCTGCAGGTCTTGCTACAGTTCTCCTCTGTGATCCCGTCCTCGTCCTCGCCCCAGAGGTCCACGGCCGAGAAGATGAGTGCCATCAGAACGGCGAAGCAACACACCAAGGCGAAGATCACAATGCACTTCTGCTGAGACTGCAAGGAGAGAGTGGGAATGGAGAGGGGTGGGGGGGGGGGGGGGGGGGGTGACACAACAGCATTGATATTCAGCGTTTATTTTATAACAAGGCCAAAGGGCCTCAACCTTACCGTCTGATTTAATGCACAGCTCAGCACATTGATATATGTGATAGAGAGGAGAAAAGTACAATAGCTGGGGAATTCTACAAAAAAAACATGAACATTATGTCTTCAAGCTGTCATTTAAAGGGCAAGGTGGCGAGTGGGAGGAAGTGAAAATGAGAGGAGGGTCAGGGGACGCAGGGGTAAGGATTGGCGATGGAATAATAGGAGAATGATAGATTAGGAAAGAGAGAGAAGAGGAAGAGGAAGGGAGATGCTGGGGAGCATGACGCAAAGTACAGAGAGAGAGTGATGACAAACGGAGAGAAAGAGAAACTGATTGTTTGTCTCATTTGTTTCACAGGAAGGTAGGAGAGCACACCAGTAGTGGGGAGGTGCTGAAACGTTGGAAAAATAAAAATGTTGATGGCATCGTCACTACGAGCTGTGCGGCCTCTCTCCTTTCTCAGTCATAGTTTTGTCTCCCGTGGTCAGCACCTCCCCACTACTGGTGTGCGCTCCTACCTTCCTGTTCATTTGTTTCACAGAACATTTCCTGGCTTGCTTTGCCATCCATGACAGAAGATGTTTAGTGATTCTCTCTCTCTCTCTCTCTCTCTATCTATCTCTCTCTCAGCACCAGCAGCAGCAGGGAAATCACTAAACCCATATTTTTAGCCCCTCTTAATTGTAGTTAACATACGTAGCACATTTGGGTCAAGTACAGATGATGTCATATCAGACAGGACTTGAGGGTCACCCCGATCCAGATGTGCAGTCAGCATGTGAAGGAGCAGACCTCACAGCTGTTCCACAACCATCGACTCAGCTTAAAACATCATCATACGGGGGTATATAAGATGAGTATGCGCCCACACAACCTGTTCATGGGTGTTATGGGTCAATAATCAATATCTACTAATGATGAATGACGCATTTCAAGTGATTTGTTTGTTCATCGAGTTAGTATCATCATATCTGTATATAGGCTATACTTCACAAAACACCACAACATTTGGCCATGGTTTGAGTGTATCGGGAAGCAATTACAAGACACAAAATAGTGTCATGGGCTCATCTCACAAACAACCCCTCTGGGTGCAAAAACAGCTTCTGTTTGAGTCTCTGTGAAATACAGTCAGGATACATTATTGATGAGTGAGAAATTGCTGCTGTGTCCTACTGCTATCATTTCCCTGGGGACCGTTGGACCTTGGAAGGACTCCATTCCACAAAGTGGAAGTGGAGTGCAAAAACAACTGCCTCCTCCTAAACACACGTGCTGTGGGGTTAATATCTGCTTCAACTGAAATGGAAAATGGAACGATGGAAGCAAACGCTACAGTATGCCCTAAGCTCCTGTCAAGTGCAGTGCAGTGGCCATATAACAACTGATGCTTTCAGTACAGCATGAAACTCATTTTCCAACGATGACACAATAGGCCTATCTCACAGCATTTCCACGCCCCCTTTTGGAGCTAATGGTGTTCTTTTTTCTGCGGTCCATAGACTTCCATGTTAAAAGAGGTATTTTCACAAGCCACAAACTACCGTTTTGTAAAGGTAAGGTTTATTCTACTTATTTGAGTTGTTATACCATTGTGTTTTCTTCATATTATTATCGGTCTTTGACATTTTAACATTAGGAAATGTACTTAGATTCTCCAGAGAAAAAAAGTGTAAATGCCTAATGTTAAATGACACCACTAGCTACCGGAAGGGGGCGTGGAAAGGGGGCTGTGAGATAGGCCTATAGACCAACATATAACCACATGGTACACTTTAATACATATACAATAATACCGTACATACTGTACAAATGCCATCTGTTCGTCGATACCATCACTATATCACATTTAAGAATCAAAATCATCAATTCAACTGTTGCACAATCTGTAAGAGCTGGAACAAAAAGGGTCAGATTTAGAACCGTTAATAAATCCTCTAAAGATCTGAACCCCGACAAATCCCGTAATTCTCTACAGGCTGGGATTCCTGCCTGTTTGAGAGATGTGTGCTGCTTCTAAATGGAAGATCATCACACCCATACTATATCAGATCAGATCTTTATTTGAATGCTACTGTAAATCGAACACATGGTTTCACGGTGTGACCTCCTCCAGCATACATAAGCACAGCTGTGCCTTAATGAATTGCATTTTTAATAATGAATTGCATTTTTATGGCGCTTTTCTATGCACTACGTGCTTACTCAAAGCACTTACAATGGTTCATTCATTCATACATTGGGAGGTGAAGCGGCGAACAGTCGACGCCAGCGTCCTCACTTCCCACATTCACACACCAATGGTGGCGAGCTCACACCGACCAACTCATTGGAGGCAATGTAGGGTTCAGTGTCTTGCCCAAGGACACTTCGACATGTGGACAGGAGGAGCCGGGATTCGAACCGCCGACCCATGGATCATTGGACGACCTGCTCTACCTCCTGAGCCACAGCCGCCCTACAGCTTGCACCTTAGCGGGTTGCAAGCTGACCCATCCTCATCCTCCATGACTTTGTGTCGGTGTACGACTCGAGAAGGTGATGTTAGCTGCGGGTCATTAATTTACATTGCTGATTGCTGATTGCTCACCAGCCGTCTCTGGCAGTCATCTGATGCACAGCGTGGTTTTCACTCAGCCGACCATGACCCTCTCATGATGATGTCCCTTTTCCAGTCTGACACCGAAGTTCACAGGCACTGAATTTCCCATAATTATGCTGGAGAGGTGGTGAGTCAGTCGTGCATGATTAGCTACATGTGTTCTGGATGTACTCTCATCTCTAGCACATTTAGTGGTACATTTGCATTTTATACCTCAGCATGGATGAAAGCAATAAGGTACACCCTCAGCATGGAGCCACAAGTCACTGGTTTAAAAATATCCACTTACACTTCATGCGGGTTATATGCTGTATATCAGACATTATTGTTTCTTATTGAACATCAAAACCTATATTCTTAAAAACGCAAAGTTGTAATGTAGCTATCTCAGTTATCTGTTGGTACTGTAGACCAGGGGTTCTCAACCTGGGGGTCGCAACCCCTCGGGGGTCGCCAAATTATTTTGGGTTGTCCCCATATATTTTGCAACTGAATGGCTGCAAAATAGAAATTAAGAGTTTACATAGTATACATATAGAGTACATGCATAAACTTCCGTAATGCTTATATCTGGTTTCAGTATTTACTTATGATGTATTTTCTCTATGATTAAAACCCATTTTGGGCGGGAACCCCTTTTGGTGTTAGCATCATGTTATGCTTTAGCTATTGAAAAATAGCAGATCTACAAGCTCATAGCGCGCCACCGAGTGGCGTGCTACGAGCTTGTAGGTCTGGTATTTTTGAAAAATCTAACGACTGACATAGAAACATATAGCTTTTTCAGAAAACTGTCAGGATGTAGAAGACATTTTTAGAATCTGATCTCATGTCAAAATGGGTTAAGGTTATTGTAGCGGTCAATTGGGAGTAGGGAGGGGGGCCGGGTGGGGGTCACGAGACATGGCCAAAGCATTTCCGGGGGTCCCCAGCCAAAAACGTTGAGAACCCCTGCTGTAGACAACAATACAGAGTGGGATGCTTGTTTAACCACTTTCAACCTGGCATCACTATTGTGGGCATGTCATTATATAGGGGACTATGGAAAAAGCCTAAACTAGTGACCCAGCTATAGCGTCTGAAAACGTGTACGTCACCAAGAGGGGGGCGGCGTCTCGTGGGCATTACATTCTAGCCCACATCACTCAGAATAGAGTGACGGTGGTATGTTTTTGTAAATATTGAGCTCGTTCTTGGCGTCAACATAGTGAACCAACACCAGGATGGATAGAAAGAACGTCGGGCCCAAATACATTACAAGGACAAGGAAAATGTTGTGAACAAACACGGCTGTGCTTAGATACTTAGATGAACGTTATGTCTCTGCGCCCGTGCGCCGATCCAAGCCATTCTACGTATTTTTGTAAACTCGTCAATCTGGGTTCCTTGATGCTGTCTCCATGCTGGAAAGCTGAAAATCTAATTCCGTTTTCTGGCTCATTCCCTCGACGTGACCTACTGTGGCACTTATTTACTGAGCAAGTCTGCACCATTGTGAGGTCAGTTTAAAAAAAGAACGTATACAAGCACACCTAATAGTCGCTCAATGTAAACAAACCAGACAAGCCAACAAGTATGGCGGCCGCTACCACGTGACACATATGTTGACGCCCCCCCCCCCCCCCAGGAGATTTTGGTACACACTATAGGAACAAAAGGACAAGAAAGACATAGTTTACATGGTGCTATGTATTCCTCAGCAGCAGAAGACTGTGGTACAGTACTACTGTTTGCGTGAAGTAGAATTTGCTCAGCGTTGCTTTGCCCAGCAGACAATAAAGACAGGAGATACAGTATACAGTATGCATTTGAGCGGGACGTGTTAGTGGACACTGTATACTGTAGTTTCCTGTGCTAGGGAATCGATAGACCTTCAATTACACAAAACCTTCTATCCTACAGTAACGGGAAAATAAATACATAACTAATAGAGTACTGCTCAGTGTAAGCCCATATTTTTATGAGCTCAGCCAAGTAATCACACAAATTAAAATCAAATAGATTGTGGTGATTCACTCTAAATACAGAATTATTAACCACAAAGCTAAGCTACAGTATGTACAGTATACAAAAGGGGCAAGGCTTATTAAGATCCTGAAGGAGATTGTGTGAGGAAGTGAGTGAGTGAGTTTAATTCAACATTTATTCTGATTTCTGCAGACAAACAAAACAAAGAAATCCCACCCATGTGAAGTGAGGGGGGCTAATATATTAAAGTCTAACTCATGTTGATAGGTGATGTAATGGTGATGTAAAACAAACGGTGCGAACACAAACATGAAATGCCATTAACAATAAAGAGACAATATGACGTAAATTTAACCTTAATATGAAGTAAATTTAACCTTAATATGACGTAAATGTAACGTTTTTTAAAACAAACATTGAACTAAAAACAAACATTAAACCTGTATATAGGAGGGGCTAGTGCCCCTCAAAAAAGGAAATGCTCCTCGAAGCACAGGTCTCTGCAAAGGCCAGGTAGTAGAAGTCAATTAGGTTAGGTTGTAATGTAGCTATCTCAGTTATCTGTTGGTACTGTAGACCAGGGGTTCTCAACCTGGGGGTCGCAACCCCTCGGGGGTCGCCAAATTATTTTGGGTTGTCCCCATATATTTTGCAACTGAATGGCTGCAAAATAGAAATTAAGAGTTTACATAGTATACATATAGAGTACATGCATAAACTTCCGTAATGCTTATATCTGGTTTCAGTATTTACTTATGATGTATTTTCTCTATGATTAAAACCCATTTTGGGCGGGAACCCCTTTTGGTGTTAGCATCATGTTATGCTTTAGCTATTGAAAAATAGCAGATCTACAAGCTCATAGCGCGCCACCGAGTGGCGCGCTACGAGCTTGTAGGTCTGCTATTTTTGAAAAATCTAACGACTGACATAGAAACATAGCTTTTTCAGAAAACTGTCAGGATGTAGAAGACATTTTTAGAATCTGATCTCAGGTCAAAATGGGTTGGTTATTGTAGCGGTCAATTGGGAGTAGGGAGGGGGGCCGGGTGGGGGTCACGAGACATGGCCAAAGCATTTCCGGGGGTCCCCAGCCAAAAACGTTGAGAACCCCTGCTGTAGACAACAATACAGAGTGGGATGCTTGTTTAACCACTTTCAACCTGGCATCACTATTTTGGGCATGTCATTATATAGGGCAGGGATTCTCAACCTTTTTGGCCGGGGACCCCCGAAAATGCTTTGACAACGTCTCGGGACCGTAATAATAGAGACAATACACCATAAATGAATACTGAAACCATAATCATTAGGGAAGGTGTATGCATGTACTATGTGTACTATATGTAAACTTTTTTTTTTTTTATATATATAATAATTTGGGGACCCCCCAAAATAATTTGGCGACCCCTCGAGGGGTCGCGACCCACGGGTTGAGAACCCCTGATATAGGGGACTATGGAAAAAGCCTAAACTAGTGACCCAGCTATAGGATCAATGGACAAGAAAGACATAGTTTACATGGTGCTACTCAGCAGCAGAAGACTGTGGTACAGTACTACTGTTTGCGTGAAGTAGAATTTGCTCAGCGTTGCTTTGCCCAGCAGACAAGAAAGACAGGAGATACAGTATACAGTATGCATTTGAGCGGGACGTGTTAGTGGACACTGTATACTGTAGTTTCCTGTGCTAGGGAATCGATAGAACTTCAATTACACAAAACCTTCTATCCTACAGTAACGGGAAAATAAATACATAACTAATAGAGTACTGCTCAGTGTAAGCCCATATTTTTATGAGCTCAGCCAAGTAATCACACAAATTTAAATCAAATAGATTGTGGTGATTCACTCTAAATACAGCATTATTAACCACAAAGCTAAGCTACAGTACAGTATACAAAAGGGGAAAGGCTTATTAAGATCCTGAAGGAGATTGTGTGAGGAAGTGAGTGAGTGAATGAGTGAGTTTAATTCAACATGTTTATTCTGATTTCCGCAGACAAACAAAACAAAGAAATCACACCCGTGTGAAGTGAGGGGCGCTAATATATTAAAGTCTAACTCATGTTGATTAGGTGATGTAATGGTGATGTAAAACAAACATTAAATGCCATTAACAATAAAGAGACAATATGACGTAATGAGGGACAATATGACGTAATGAGGGACAATATGACGTCAATTTAACCTTCATTGTCAATGGCGTTTTTTAAAACAAACATTGAACTAAAAACAAACATTAAACCTGTATATAGGAGGGGCTAGTGCCCCTCAAAAAAGGAAATGCTCCTCGAAGCACAGGTCTCTGCAAAGGCCAGGTAGTAGAAGTCAATTTTAGCTAATCAGAATGAAATATGAAAACTCTGATTTCTCTGAGGTCTGTCTTAATGACATGACTATAGAGATTGTGTCCCGGATTGCGTGGTGTTTGGACAAAATCTGTAGGAGTAATTGCCTGGAAATCATTTCCTGATTTCCTGGAAATTCCCTGTGTTTGTCAAAAACCAGCCTGCTGGTGGCGCTATAATAGGCTAAGGTGAAAAGGGTGGCATTTCTTTCTCTAGTGGGAATGTGCATGTCAAGTTTCACACTGCGTACATGATTTGAGATTTAGACCCTGGGGCAGACCAAGGCGCAGATGGAGGGATTACATCGACTCACTGGCCTTGGAACGTCTCGGGATCCCCCAGGAGGAAGTCACTCTGGAGAGGGAAGTCTGGAGCTCTCTGGTGGAGCTGTTGCCCCCGCGACCCGACTACGGATAAGCGGTTGAAGATGAATGGATGGATGGATGGATGGATGGATGGATGGATGGATGGATGCATGGTAATCAATTACCGGTACACACATTTGACATACTGTATATTCTGACTGCTACAGTACCTACTGTACATGTAATAAACTGCTTAGTCTGTCTGTCTGTCTGCAGTGCACACCACACTCCACTACTATAATTCAGCCAATTCCTTGTTAGGGATTAAATCAGACCCAGTGTTCTGGTAATTAATCTTCTGAGGTCGCTGATGGCATAGCTGTCTCCCTGAAGAATGAGCACCAAGGCCTGGGCCATGGCTCAGCGGTCCAGGCACCTTGGCTGGTAACCCAGTCTGGCAGTGTGCCGCGGGTTCGACTCCCGATCCCGACGGCCTTTACTGCATGTCATCCCCCCATCTCTCTTCCCATTTCCTGTCAGCCTACTGTCTGTCCCTCCATAAAAAATATAAAATAAAAGGCGAAAGCCACACAAAAAAATACATAAAAGAATGAGCACCAATGGCATATATTGGTATTCTCCCTTATGCAATCTTCTAGGCTGAAAGGAACATAATCTGACCTTGTACACAGTAAAGTCCTCAATCTTGATTGAACTCTGAGCTGAGGGTAGAAAGTTTTATTGTGAACTTCGTATAGTTCTTTTTAATGTTGGAGTCAAAGGAGATTAAGATTATGAGTTGATTTGTTTTTCCCCAAAGATTGATGGCAATGACAAAGCTATAATGTTAGGGGTGACTGTTCATTAAGTTATAGAGTGTAAAATGATAAATGCTCTACCAAGGGACACATGGCCATGAATCATAATTGATGGGATTCAGAGTCTGCTCAGTGGCTGTTTTAAAAATGTCCCCAAAGAGCCTCTTTGAAGAGAACTGTGTGCATGGTGTGTGGCACAGTGCCAATTTTACTGTCACGCATGCAAAAACACACAAATATGAACCCCCTATTTGTCTCTCTCCCTCTCTCTTACTGTAACACCGTCCCAATTAGGCATATTCGCATGCACGCATTCACGCTCGCACACACTCACGCACGCGCCTTCGCTCTGTTTCTGTTTGCCTCATTCGCTGTACCCATTTCTCAGTCCCATCTATCCATCCGAGAGAGAAAAAGAGAAAGAGATGGGGCTCTCTCTTTTTCTCGCACGCACGCACGCACGCACGCACGCACGCACGCACGCACGCACGCACGCACGCACGCACGCACGCACGCACGCACGCACGCACGCACGCACACACACACACTCTGAAGGTGAAGGCTGGGCTAGCCAGGGCGGATGTTTACATAAGTTGCCGCATTCTACCGGCAGTGGCTCAGGAGTTAGAGTGGTCTGCCTGGAAGCCGGAAGGTTCCCTCCTGGCTGCATGTTGAAGTGTCCTTGAGCAACACACTGAACCCACTGCTCCCAATGAGCAATGGGCCTTGCATGGATGCCTCCACAGTCTACAGTATGTGTGAATGTGTACCCGTACCGCATAAGACGTAATACTGATCGGTAATTGCGGTGACAGTGTGTGAAACATTGAACCGTGATGGAGCCATTGTAAAACAGTAAAAAAGTACTATAAGTTAAATTCAGTCCATTCATTGCCATCCATTTACCACCATCTGTCAGCTAGGTAGAAACCTATTCAATATGTTTGTGGGGACAGAGGTAACTAGAAAAAGTGCCCTTCTGGGCACAGGTCTCTACCAGGAGGATAGGAGTGTGTGTGTGATGTTTGGCAAAATGTTTAGGAGCAATATAAACGTGTGTGTGTGTGTGTGTGTTGCGCGAGGGTGGCAGCACGGAGGTGAAGCACCGCAGAACGCCAATGTTGTTTTTATGAAATATTAACAACCGCACCCGTTGTAACTACCACCGTTAATGTAGTAGGTGCATATTCGAGATGCATTTGCAATTGCTGTGGATTATGTGCTTGATCGCGACGATCAAGCGTGGGTACAAGGAGGCTCTACTCACCGGTAGAATCTACCCATAGAGTACTGTGTGACATGCCTGTTGTATCACGAAAACACATGCCATGACTTTGCAGATGTAACTCTAATGCACCTATAATATTTGTGTCCTTGTATGCATATCCTTTGTGTGGACATAAATAAATGGTTAAAATGTGTGTGTGTGTGTGTGTGTGTGTGTGTGTGTGTGTGTGTGTGTGTGTGTGTGCGACGCGGCTTGGCCTGTTGTAGCGCCACCATGAGGCTGATTTGAAAACTGTCAAGTGGCATTTCTTCCAAAGCCTAGTGGGAATATGCATGCACAGTTTCACCACAATCGGACGCTGCGTTGAGTAGTTGTGGCGATTTGTACAAAACGGGTACAAAGCGGGCTACTCCTGAAAAGTTTAGAAGCCAATCGTAGCCAATGAGGGTGGATTATGAGAAATCAAACAAACCCGTCTTGATCACATGACTATGAAGAGCTTGTGTACCGATTTACGTGACATTTGGATCAAATCTGAAGGAGTAATATTAGAAAATGTGTTTTACATATGTCGGCCTCCTGGTGGCGCTATAAAGAGCAGATGTGAAAAATTCCAGGCAAAGGTTTTTCCTTGGCCTCTAGGGAGTTGGCATACAAAGTTATCCACAGATCCGTGCATTTAGAGGTAAAAACACTTTTCGGCCAGTTATAGCGCCACCATGAGGCTGAGTTGAAAATGTTCATTTGGCATTTCTTCCTCGGCCTAGTGGGAATGTGCGTGCACAATGTCACGGAAATCACACGATGTGTTCATGATTTGCAGCATTTTGTTTGAAACTGAGCACTCCTGCGAACTTTGGAAGCCAATCTTAGCCAATCAGGATGGCGTCTGAGAAATCTGAAAGACCAGTTTCGTTGAATGGCTCTAGAGAGACTGTGTACCAATTAGCGTGATGTTTGGACAAAATCTGTAGGTGTACTGTCCAAAACCTTGTTTTGCACAAAGCGGCCTCCTGGTGGCGCTATAACAGGCCGTTCTGGGAATTTTGGGGCAGAGGTTCATCGTTGGCATCCAGGGAGTGTGAGTGCAAAATTTGGCATCGACCGGGTTAACGGTGTCGGAGATTAGCTGTTCACAGACGGAAGGACGGACGGACGGACGGACACACACACACACACACACACACGGACGGACGGACGGACGGACGGACGGACGGACAGACGGACGGACGGAGTGCAAAACATACTCTCTCCCCATGCCTTCGGCCTGGTGGAGACAACAATGTCATTGGATAGAATAGGCTACATTTTCTAAATATCCCAAGTTACTGTATGTCCCGCCGCAATGGTAACCCGCTGCATTCATTTTTCAACAGTGGGACGATTTATTTTTCCAAAGTAAACTAGCAAAGCGGATGATACACAAGTAATGGCACCCTACAGCATCGTGAAGGCACTGGCGAGATAAAAGCTGGCGTGCTGTGAAAGATGACAAAATTGCTCCACAGTATAGCAGGAGAAAGCTGAATGCCAAGGGCCCAATTAGCCGCCACCCAGGATCATCCGTTTCAAGTCCCTCTGTGAAGACGTGAGGTGAATCAGGAGCTAGCTATATACACTGTTCAGATACAGGGGTTTTGAACAGCACAACGACCCCATCGGGATGGGGAAACATCAACAACAATATTCTATCTCATTTAACCAGAGCCTTCTGGGATGCAGATTCTATACAAAAAGAAAGGAAGAGACAGAAAGAGAGGGCAGAGAGCAGCACAGGCATGGTGAGAGAGCGTGTTTCACCGTCGTCAGAGTGGACAGGCTTGTCTTTAGTGTGGCCAAGTTTCCAATCCGTGCACACAGCAGCTGGTGACAAGACAGGATTATGGGATGAGAGGAGAGGCTGACGGGGCAGTAATATTATTCTACCGCTAGAAAATTGGAAAAATCCTGTTTGTCTGCAGCCATGTTTCGCCTCCATGGGTTGGCTGCAATTGATCATTGCACATGGGAATTGAGCCCATCGGCACGGAAGGACTGATGGATTATTATGAATTATTTATTTATTCCTTTCAAGCTGTTTATAATCATTGGAAAAAGGTCGAGGCAACAGACACGGTTGTGGCACGTGCGTATACCACTACCAGCGCATGGAGTTGCATACAGTTGGAGGCCATCGATATTGTCCTTTTCTTTTTGCTGAGGTTTGCGTGATCTGCGCAAAAGGACAGTTAACCCATTTTGGGCGGGAACCCCTTTTGGTGTTTTAAACATTATGTTATAATTTAGCTATTGAGCTTGTAGGTCTGCTATTTTTGAAAAATCGTGAAAATATTTATTTCAGAAAACTGGAGGATTTAGACGGATTTTTTTAAAATTTTGAGGTCAGGCCTAAATGGGTCAAATGATAAGGGACAATATCGGTGGCACCCAACTGTATGCATTTCAGTCGTTGTACTAGTTTGTAGAAGAAGAAAATGGTTGGGTCACGGCTAAGGCATTGATGTTTGTGATATGACTGCTAATCAACTATTGAAGCAGACACATGCTGTACTGAATAATAATATTAACACTCCACGCTGGCCTCATGGGGTTCATTGCTTTAATGAAACATTACCAAGCCATTGTTGCCTTTACTATTTACATGAGTTATAGCCTACATCCATTTAACCCATTGTTTAAATTAGTAACTTTAACTGATTTGCAAAAAGGTGCTAAATGCATTTTAAGACCAAATTAATAATTCATAGAACGTACCGTTTGTTCATGATCTATTAACGGTTTACAAGAGAGGTCATTAATAATAATGAGTCAACAAGGGCTTTTAACAGTATGCGCCCAAAGCAGCTGTGTTTGTGTATGTATACGACCTCCACCGCCTTCTCTATCTCTTGTTGATGAGCAATGTTGTTCACGTATGTGTTGTATCACAAATGGGAATGGTTTGGTTCTTCAACGGTGCCTCCGGCTTGTCTGGGCATTCCCAACAAAACATTGGCCACGTTCACAAATGTAAGCTTGCACGGAAGGGTGTTGTTCACTGTCGCTGAACTAGCAACTCCAACAGGTTGGTTAACAGGGTGCCTGTTCAGCAGGGAGTAGGCTATGATCCTCATTACGCCTACCTAGTGAAACTCCACAACCATTATGAAATTAAACAGCTGGTGACGGTGTAATGCAGGACGATGGCGAGGACCAATATATTTCCACACTCACTCCAGAGGGGCCACAGTGCATATTACTGTCGTAGCAAAAATAGCGGATCTACAAGCTCAAAACGCGTCGCATTGTGACACGTTTTGAGCTTGTAGATCCGCTATTTTTGCTATATTTGAATTGAAAACCTGAATGTTTTGCTATTTTTGAATTGGAATCCTGAAAAGTAACCTTTGTATTGAATTTCAAATGCATTTAGTTATAGTTATGTTAACTATGAACTGCATTAACATAACTACATTGGACACAAAAAGACAATAATACTAGTAATTAAGTACTAGTCATTTAATACTAGTCATGAAGTAATTAAAGCGGGTTTGGAATTGTAACAGCTGAAATCAATACTATATCAGTATTCTGATATTAACCTGTGGGACGCATTAAGTGAAGGTGGGGGCCGCATGTGGCCCCCGGGCCGCCAGTTGCCCACCCCTGGTGTAATGTGTATCAGAACAGACTGGTGGTGCTGCCTACAACCTGTGGGGGTCCCGACCTACAGACTGGTGGTTCTGCCTACACCCTGTGGGGGTCCCGACCTACAGACTGGTGGTTCTGCCGACACCCTGTGGGGGTCCCGACCTACAGACTGGTGGTTCTGCCGACACCCTGTGGGGGTCCCGACTCCCGACCTACAGACTGGTGGTTCTGCCGACACCCGGTGGGGGTCCCGACCTACAGACTGGTGGTTCTGCCTACAACCTGTGGGGGTCCCGACCTACAGACTGGTGGTTCTGCCTACACCCTGTGGGGGTCCCGACCTACAGACTGGTGGTTCTGCCGACACCCTGTGGGGGTCCCGACCTACAGACTGGTGGTTCTGCCGACACCCGGTGGGGGTCCCGACCTACAGACTGGTGGTTCTGCCTACACCCTGTGGGGGTCCCGACCTACAGACTGGTGGTTCTGCCGACACCCTGTGGGGGTCCCGACCTACAGACTGGTGGTTCTGCCGACACCCTGTGGGGGTCCCGACCTACAGACTGGTGGTTCTGCCGACACCCGGTGGGGGTCCCGACCTACAGACTGGTGGTTCTGCCGACACCCTGTGGGGGTCCCGACCTACAGACTGGTGGTTCTGCCTACAACCTGTGGGGGTCCCGACCTACAGACTGGTGGTTCTGCCGACACCCTGTGGGGGTCCCGACCTACAGGTTGAGTTGTTGAGAACCTATGGTCTACACACTCCCCAGACCAAAAACTAAAGGTGGTTGCACACCGGCCGCGTTTTTCGGAAAATGGATGGAGAAACGCCCCTAATAATCCGAATTCGCATCCGATTCGCGCCCGGTGTGTGGAGACCTTAAGGGTTGGCTGTGACAAGGACTGGGATTGGCAACAACAACAATAACATCAACAGCAACAACTAAACACTAGAAAACAAAAACCCTTCATGCTAATTAACAGTGAGTAAGCCTGTGGTCTGTCAAATGAACAGCATGTCAAGTGTTGCATGAGTATTGCAGATAATGGTGTGTTCCACTCCAATCTTGTCTCCAGAGCTTCTGGTGAATGCTAAAAGTTTCACGGATAGATATAAATGTAACAGGCCTGAAGGAGGTTGGCTCCATCACGGTTCAATTGCCTTTGTTCCTTCCTTGTTAGTTGATATCTGGTTAGTTATGCCTGGCATTGCAGGGTGGTTCCATTCAAAAGTTTGCTGGATTTGACACTTCCTTATTTAATAGCTGTGAAATGTATTTGTAGTGTTTGACAGATGTCCTAAAGCTATAAATATGATTAACTAAACATATACATGAGTAAAAGAGAGATTTCTATTCAAATGGGTTAAATTACAACAGTCCTTGAGAAACTTGTGAAAGAATTGAGTAGCTCAGTGAAATGGTACTGCGAGTGTGCCCTTTTTCAGTATTGTCTTGCTCCATACAAATACACAAACACAGATGCACGCTTTTCAAGACACACTGATAAGACAGATGGAATGAAGGCTGTAATATTGGAGTATCTGACCTTTTCCACACACTCTTTTGCCTGCATGTACATGCATAATGTAAACTGCAAAGGCTGCAGAATTCCATCAGTTAAGCAATTATTACTCACACTATTCTCTAGATATTACACACAGCAATCAATTCATCCCAGAAAGAAACAAGACAAGGTTCTTGGATCCTCCAGGGACACAGCAGCCGTTTGGAACTATGAATAGATCAGAGATCACTGCTTCGTCGTAGCTGACCGAGAGGCGATGTGTGGAGCGGTCAATGCTGAATCTGCACCTTGAATAATTTGGGCCATATCACATTTCTTCAGACCCATCAGTTTTTCAAGTATACAGTGATTAGCTCTTCAATGACATGTCATTATACACATTTTGTATGTGTATGCCGTTTTCAAAGTCATCTCTCCAAAATGAGTTTTATACACAGCAAAACAACACCAACCATTTAGAGAGTTGGGAAGAGTTTCGCTCACTTGGAGCGTTGGCCAGGGTGTCATAAGGGATGGACAGATAACCATAAATATAAGATTGTCCGGTCAAGAGGATGAGGGTTAATGAAAGCAAAACTCTCCAAGAAAGCTGGTAGGTCCACTTGAGTGCCGTCCCAGTGATACCAAGGTCAGAAAGTGAAGCTGGCGGTCAAATGTTGCAGATATAGGTCAAGATTGATGAAGATTGAGGAGTGGGAGTCAACCTGGGCTTCATGGAGTGAGTGCCTGTGTCTGTGAGGAGTGCCGTTTCACTTAATGTGTTCGCCATCATCCATCATAGTAGAATCATTAGGAGCTCCAGTAACCTAACCATAAATAGCTCGAATAAACTGTCCTGAACGAAGCCCTGTCTAAGTATAATCCAGATAATAACAGGATTCCAACCCCTAGTCACCTATGTCCCCTTGTATAACATAGGTATGTGACATTTGGGAAATACACCTGGGAATACTTCAATTTCCAATAAACAATTGGATGTCTGTCTGCTCTCTCGCTTTACTGTCAGTTCATTCCCTCTCGTTTTAATAACTTCATAACACTAGGCTCAATGTTAAGAGCTGTGAGCTGACGGTGCCATTATCCATGTCTGTGTACACTTTGGCTAACGGCTGCTGCGCAAATTATAATGGTTTTCTGATGATGAGAGATCCTGTGCCTACGTAGACGTTTTAATTTGCCACTGTGCAAAATTATATTCCACTGTGCCTATTATAATGGCACACATTTTGAAACACACATTTCCAGAACAACATGCACATTTGCCTGGCTCACAGGCTCACAGTTTATGCTTGCTTCGTCTTCCCTACTTTCTATTTTAATAAAGGGTGAAGTCAGGAGCAGTCTCAACTCTACTTTCTTGTTTCTTTTTTAAGAAGCCCTTCCTGCACTGGGCCCTAGCACTGCTGCGATATCTCCAATACTGAGGCTTAATGAGAAAAATTTCCCCCGGACATTTGCCGATGTCAAGATGAGATATTACACTGCACTAGCTACCTGGTACCTACCATTATGTTCTGGGGCCATTCAGCATTATTTTGAACACTTAATCTAGAGCAAGGGTTCTCAACGTTTTTGGCCGGGGACCCCCGGAAATGCTTTGGCAATGTCTCGGGACCCCCGCCCCGCCCCCTCCCGACCCCCAATATAAATTGACTGCTACAATAACCTTAAACCATTTTGGGCGGGAACCCCTTTTGATGTTTTAAGCATTGTTATAATTTAGCTATTGAAAAATAGCAGATCTACAAGCTCATAGCGCGCCACCGAGTGGCGCGCTACGAACTTGTAGGTCTGCTATTTTTGAAAAATCGTGAAAATAAAATTTAAAAAAAATCTTTTTTTTTTGTTTTTTTGGAAAATCATTTGGGGACCCCCTAAAATAATTTGGCGACCCTCCGAGGGGTCGCGACCCACGGGTTGAGAACCCCTGCTCTAGAGGTTCTTTCGGCCACTACGTACAGTATACTAGTGTCTGGTGCAGGTGATTACTGACAAAGAAGCAATGGCCTAATCAATGACTTTGTGACTGACATTCAGTGGTCCATGATCAAGTGTTGGCTGTAGCTTAACCAATTTAGGCCTGTCGTCGAAATTTTAAAAATGTTTTCTGAAATACCTATGTTTCTGTATCAGCGGTGCTCAATATTTCATGTCAAGGACCCCAAAAATTATATGTAATTGGCCACCGACCCCCATCTGAAAATATGTTATTCCAGGAACCCCTCAGAAGCAAAGATTTGAGTTAAAAACGTTCGCTCTGAAAGAATATATTCAAAGATTTGTGCCGTATCTTTTCACGATTTTTCGAAAATAGCAGACCTACAAGCTCGTAGCGCGGCACTCGGTGCCGCGCTATGAGCTTGTAGATCTGCTATTTTTCAATAGCTAGAGTATAACATAATGCTTAAAACACCAAAAGGGGATCCCGTTCAGAATGGGTTAAAGAGCTAGCCAAAATGTTTCAGAAGGGGAACAAAACAACAACACTGATGGACAGAGAGACAGACAGACAGCAACCATGCAGTCACTCTGCTCTGGAAAGGCTGAGCAGGCAGGACTCTGTCCTGATGGAAACAGCAAGACAGCACAGAGACAACAGGATGATGGATTTGACGGGAATGATGATACAGGAAGACGGAGAGGTGATGAAACCGTGTGTGTGTGTGTGTGTGTGTGTGTGTGTGTGTGTGTGTGTGTGTGTGTGTGTGTGTGTGTGTGTGTGTATGTGTGTGTGTGTGTGTGTGTGTGTGTGTGTGTGTGTGTGTGTGTGTGTGTGTGTGTCTCTCTGCCCATGCATGCCCGTGTGCACTACGCAGGTGAGAAAAGAAAAGAGTACAGTTAAAAAAGGACACACCAGAATGATTCTAATTCTGTTCTGAAGATGTTATTTTTCTGGTCTAGTTTCTGCAAAATGCCTCATTACCAAACACTGACCTGCGTTGGGCCTGTCTGACTGTGTCACCGGGTAATCCTCTCTGCAATGGCATTGATTCTCATCCCTGTCTCTAGTTGCCGGACACCAAGCAGACTGCTCTGTGCTGTGAGTCATCGAGCTGCTAAACAGACACTGCAGCAGACAAATGGTTCTCAGCCTTTTCAGGTGACAAGCACTTGGAATTGTGTAGGAGTTGAGGCATTACATTTTGTCTGACTCATTTCCACAGATAAACATTGTGAAAATAGCAGGTGCCCGCTGGCCAAGTGGTCCAGGCGCATGCCACATATAATGGGCTCCATTTTCGTCACCACTAAACCCCTTTTTTGACTATTTTGCTAAACATTTTTGAATAGTTAAAATGGCCAGTCTACAAGCTCACAACATGTCAATGTAGATTGGCTAGTTGAACAAAAAGGTTTTTCAAAATAGTAAAAAAAGGCAAAGAAGTTTAGGGATAAGGGGTTTAGCGGTGACGAAAATGGAGCCCATAGGCTTTGGCCTGACAGCGCGTCGCGTGTTCGACTCCCATTCATGACGACCTTTAATTGCTGCATGTCTTTAGTCCATGGGCCAGACCAGAAGTGAGGGACATTTTTGGTGGCAAAATCTCTTTGCTTCCATTTTGTTTGTTGGGTCCATATAAGTACTTTGAGACATGATAGCATTTTCAAATGAGTAGCTTTAATACTTTTTGGGGACAATCATTGTTTCCCCATTAAAGGAGCATTCAGTGATTTGCTTGATTTGGAAACCCCCCGGTCCGCCCCGGTAACAAGATGTGCACATGCATGCACTACAGTGGGGGGGACACGCAACAGGCCAACAGTACGCACACCTAGGCCCGCCCCCGCTCCATCATGATTGGCGGAATGCCCTTCTCTGTCTCTGATTTAGGCCACCTAGCCAAAAACGAAACCTACGTTTTTTTTTACCCCAGGGGCTAACTGGGGACAGTGAGGAACTCCTTATATGGTCAGCACACTCTATAGTAAGGAGGATTATCACAACAAAACAAAAAAATAAGTGATATTTGAAAAGTGAAATCACTGCATATACCTTTAACTCCCATTATATGCAGAGTAGGATTTTGTGCAGTTTACTGTAGATGGTATATGTTACAATTAAGTTTGATTCACACTTATAATTACACTCACACAACTGCTATGACATATAAAAGTATGTTATAAAAGTATATAAACATGTAGGCCTATAATAGTAATACATTAGCATAATTAGATAATTATTCCCCAAAACAAGAAATGACTATAACTTTGCTTTACTTAACTTAGAAAGGTGATCTAAGAGTCTAAGTCTATGTTTGTGATGTCTATGAATTCATCTGTTACCATGGTGCAATCATGCCACCTTTTTAATTTTCATAATTTGCACAAGTCGTGAAAGAAATGAGGTCAAAATAAGGACATTTCTACATGTTTCACATTTAGTCAAGGATTATCTTAGTCTCTCGTAGACTCAGAGTCTATACATGTCCTGAAATTCGTATCTTGCCATGACTAAATTACCGGTATTCAACCTTTTGTCATTTAGCATACTTTCATAAATTATTAAAGAATTAGGCTGAAACTCATAAATAGCTATTATATGTTTTGCTTTACATTTATTGAGAAGGATCTTACAGTCTAAGTCTGTTTAGATGTCCAAAATAATGTCTTGTCATAATCAAGTCTCACTCTCCCTCTTTCCTGTCTATCTTCACTCGATACTATCAATAAAGGCAGAAAAGCCCAAAACAAATCTTAAAACATTGTGAAAATAGCAGACCTACAAGCTCACAAAGCCTCGCAACGCGAGCCGTTGTGAGCTCTTTCTTATATTATTTCTTATATTATTTGACAATTTTGGCCAATGTTATGGTGCGTTCACACCAAGGGGCCAGTGAGGCTATCCAACGTTGAAGCACTGGGCCCTAGTGGTAAGAGGAGGGACTGCAGGCGGACCCGTGGAATGATAGGGAAACCCCGTGCAGCTGGGCTTTAACATTGAGCGCGTTTGCACTTCCGCATTTTGGGCACCAAATTTTGGTGCCCAAATCGAAAAAAAAGGCGGAAGTAGACGGTCCTTCCGGGTGCTTCAAAACGCCACTGACTACTGAGCAACTTCCACTGACATGAATAGCGGGGGGGCGGAGCTTCGCGCCATCAGTCTCTATCCTTTTATATACTCTATGGTTCACACGGGCAGATTCAGTCATCTTTTTTCTTTCTTTTTCTTTGAGGTATTAAAAAGGTCCCAGCCCACAGGTTGAGAACCAGCGCTGTAGACGACCAGCATAAACCACTGTGTACAGCCTCTCAGACTTTAATGTCCAAGGCTGTTTTATGGTTGGTATAAATGTTAATGCCAACTGAGTGCACTGTGTGCTATACGTCTTGTTTTTAAACTGATGACCTTCTGTCATGTAATGATCTGAACACAATTGAATTTCCACGTCGTCAACGGGGGTCTCGCTTGCGTTTCAGTCCCTCTCCAGGCGGAGGTCTGTGCTCTCCGAAAATACAAACTATTAAAAGTATTTCTATGGACCGTTGATGCAGTGCATCTTTTCAGAGTCAAAACCTCTGAGTCTATAGTGGTTGGGTTAGGTTAGGGTAAGTAGGTTGGGACCCATTTGTAAGTAAATATGCCCTTTTTTTCGTTTCTTATATTTAAAAAAAAGTATATATATTTTTCATCAATTAAAAACAATTCTTTATTATTATTTTTTTTAAAGATATTTTTTTTGCGGCTTACACCTTTTATTGGTTTTTTGAAGGTACAGACAGTAGGCTGACAGGAAACGGGAGAGAGATGGGGGAAGACATGCAGTAAAGGCCGTGTCGGGCTCGGGAGTCGAACCCGCGGCACACTGCGACTGGATTACCAGTCGGGTGCCCAGACGGTTACGCCACCGCCTGGGCCACAATTCCTTATTATTCAAGTATTATTCAAGTTTTTCATGAATAAAATCTGAAAATCTAATAATTTCGAAGTAGTGAAGATAGCAGCTGTGTCTACAAGCTCACAACTCGGCGCGTTGTAGGGCATTAAGCAACTAGTCGACTAGTTTACTAGTCGACTAGTAAATCCACTAGTCGACCTTGTTGGTACTAGTTGACTAGTTGATAAGAAAGTTTATTATTTTTATTTTTTTCCCCGATTTTGTAGGCCTCAAGATCAGGTAGATTATAGTTATAGTCACCATGTACACCGTTTTTCAATGTACAAATATTTATTTCCAAAAAAAAAAAAGTTTTTATTTTTATTTTTTTTACATAATAGGTAGTTAAACAACTAGTCGACTAGTAAACTAGGCAACTAGTCAACTAGTAACAATGACTAGAAGTGAATGCCCTAGCGCGTTGTGCGCTTGTTTTCACTAAATTGGGTCCCGGGCAAACGTCTAATTTCTCTTTTTGGGTCTCGAGCTAAAATGTTTGGGAACCAACCCAGCGTTACTTAAACTCAGAGAGTGTACAAATTGTACACTCTCTGTGTATTGTACAGTACAATACACAACACAATTAATCAATAAAGGACCATTTGGTTACATTTGTACACTCTGAGTTTAATAACACTGGGGATTTGTACTGCATAACGCACTGTTGCACTGCTTTGTCTCAACACTGTCTCAATGTTCCGGCCCTTAGCTTATCCCTTCTGCTTCTCACCACAGAGATACAGTGTACTCTCAGTTCTCACATTGTGACAGCGCTCTGGTTCCCCTGAGACATCACAGCAGTCTTGAGCGTTCTTCTCCCTGCCGGATGTGTTGCCTGCTGCCTCGACCTCACTCAACAAAACACACAGTCACAGGTTCGGCTTTCTGTGCCTTCGCAAGTGATGCTGTAGCCCTTGCTGAAGGGTTTGTTAGACACATTACGGAAGCCGCCTGGCTGGCACGAGGCCATTTTTCCATGTCTGTTTCACTTGAAAATGCAGTGTTCATTTCAAGTTTGACTCCCCTTGATTAAATAAAGCAGAATAAGGAGGCCATGTTTTTGGCTCTGGGCTCCTGTTGGCTGCTGGCCTGGTGACATGACTTCAGAGAGTTTCCACTATCAATCTGCTTGTTGAGTCATTATGCTCCAACATCTCACTTCTGTTTGGATCATTGTGGAATAGGAGTGCATAAAACATGTAATATATATGTTTATATATACAATATAATCCCATACTGACAAACAAAGTGATAGCTGGATTTGTAAGACCTACTCAATAAATCAATAATTTCATGAATCAACCAACTCCAGCCTCGCACAAAACAAGCGAGAGAAATATCCCTTGACTGCATGCTTACCACAGCTTACTCATTTTCCCTCACTAGTATCAAGGTACCCTTTTGTATTTTCTGGTAGCTTTTGGGTTTTCTGCATGGTGGCTTTCTTGTAACATCTACAAAATGGTATAAGGTAAGGTAAAAATAACTACAGCACAGACTATAAATCAATGGCTTTTGTGAAAAACATCAGAGCCTGAAATAGATTTTTTCAAAATGGAAAATAGGGGGATTAACTATATAGGTCTTACATTGTCCATTTCAGATTGCATTTCGTCGCTCAGCTCCAATTTAAGGTGTGTGTGTGTGTGTGTGTGTGTGTGTGTGTGTGTGTGTGTGTGTGTGTGTGTGTGTGTGTGTGTGTGTGTGTGTGTGTGTGTGTTGTGTGTGTGTGTGTGTGTGTGTGTGTGTGTGTGTGTGTGCATACGTGAGAGTGTGAGTGTGCAAGAGAGAAAGAGGAAAACGCATGAGAGATGGACAGAAACATAGCAATAGAGTTGGGTAGATTAGGTATGCCTTTCTGTGCCTATACCGTTGTACAGTGCATGTCTATACGATCTGTCAGTGGCGTAATTAGGCTTTATCAGCCATGGGTTCTTAGAATGAAAGGGGTGGAAATCGGTTATTTGTCGGGTAATTTGGACCATTTGGGACAGTTCTGGCACGGTTCTATAGTTACTTTGGCCAAATATTGACCTACTACAAGCTCATTCATCAGCAGCATCACATGTGCTGCAGTGTGAACATGTGCTGCAGTGCAGAACTTTCATATCAGCAATTACTCTCAAGTGCTGAAATGGAGGATGTAAGAACATACTTTTGTTGGTTACAGAGAGGGTACAAGTTTTAGCCCAAAGTCAGAGTTTGAGGGGGCTCCCGACGGCCGGCCATCGCTTCCTTCTCCCATCAATAGCGACTTTAAGCAACGACGGCTATGGCAGTCGGCTACGGCAACCGGAAATGGATCAGTGCTCGATACATAAACCTGCTCTCCATTGCAGCCCTTTCTACTACGGCAGAACCTACACTTACACATAGGGCTCCATTTTCGTCACCGCTAAACCCCTTATCCCTAAACTTCTTTGCCTTTTTTTACTATTTTGCAAAACATTTTTGAATAGTTAAAATGGCCAGTCTACAAGCTCACAACGTGTCAGATTGGCTAGTTAAACTATTCAAAAATGTTTTTCAAAATAGTAAAAAAGGCAAAGAAGTTTAGGGATAAGGGGTTTAGCAGTGACGAAAATGGAGCCCGTAGTGTCTACAACGCCATGTCATAACCATGTTTATTGAAATTATAGCTGACATACATTTACACCGATTGCTCCATCACCTCTCTTATGCTGTGTAATGTGTTGGCATGCTCTGAATGAAGAAATAACACTAATACCATGTCATATATAGATATATATCTATGTTTATTAAAACGGGTTTAGAATTACACAGATTGCTCCAGCACCTTCCTCTTTCCACTGCTGTTCATGTCCAGCGCATGTAAGAATTAAGCAATATCGGCAAGTTAGCTGACGTGCGACGGGGTGTTTAAAAAAAAGGTTTGACACATGCTGCATAGACACGTCACCATGGGAACCAATGTCGCCATCGACGACGGCTGTTTGCTTAACGATTTTGACAGCTACGGCGATTGCGTCACAGCTGCCGTACTTCCGCCTAGCGGAGCCGTCCTGAAAACAGTCGTTGCTTAAAGTCCCTACTGACGGGAGGAGGAAACGACGGCCGGTTGTCGGGGGTCCCCTAGTGCGCCTCTGCGCTCTGTGCACCACCCTAATACTGTAGATAAAGACCCAAAGACACAATGCTAGCAGCACTATATTAAATCTATCTAATACAATTTAGTACAGGAAATCTATGGAAAATACAGGGTCAACCTCAATCTAATTTAAAAAAAAAAAAACTCAGCTGATTTTGCATCTTCAATATATCCTGAATAACAGAAAAAAACGTTGCCTGGAATTGTCTGAGTTTGTCATCAATGTGATGATGTCAGCACATTTGAGCAAGTTGCTATGGCAAAATCTAGCCCAATGAGTGCTTTTGTGCAAAACTAATGCTTGGAATGGCTTCAGCATCATGAAAACCCCCTAGTTTGATATGTCACATGCTACTTAAAGCATAAGGACATTTAGAAAATATTGCCTTATAATAGGATGTCAATGGTGGCCATACTGTACAGGCCATTTTCAACACTTTACCCTCAGACAATTCCAGGCAACTTTTTTTTCTGTTATTCAGGATATATTGAAGATGCAAAATCAGCTGAGTTTGGTTTTTTTTGCAATTAGATTGAGGTCAAATTACATTATTACTGGACTAATTTTGACCTCACTGACTTTGGAAAAAAAAGTAAAAAAAGGGGGGCTTTATTCTGCGACATACTAGCGTCATGTCCAGAGGGTGTACTTGTACATCAAAGCTGCCTCACGCTACAGAAACAGGAGATAGGCTCCTGCCCCTATGGGCCTCATGGCTCGGCCGGGCCTCATGACATCATGGCTCGGCAAGGCTTACTTACTTACTTCATTTATTCTGCAATATAGATTTCCCTGCTAGGAAATGCCCTCATCACCCCCACCCCTCTGTCATTTCTGTTAATTTCTGTTAGTCACCAAAACTGTTAGCTTTGCTATATGACATACTGTACTTAATCATAATATACCCTGTAGATATTAGTGTTGTTACTTATTGTTGATCGTTTTTATACAGTATATTGTAAAGTTTGAATCTTAGACATGTATGTACAGTATAAGCTCTAGCTCTGTTTCTCTACTGTGGCATAACTAGTTTTAGAGCTGTTACTGTATACTAAGGATATACCTATATTGGAAATTAATTCAGTTTCACTCAAAACATTTGAGTTTGCAACAGTTATTTTTGTTTACCTTTCTCATTTTCTCTCCTATTCATAATATGTATGAGGCTGCCACTCAATAAAGCACAGCTGGTGCTTTGAGGATAAATCCTGACTGGTATTTATTTGAATGGAGCATGGCTGCATGCTGAATTAGTTACCAGTGTGTGCGCGCGCACGCACGCACGCACGCACACACACACACACACACACACACACACACACACACACACACACACACACACACACACACACACACACACACACACACACACACACACACACACACACACACACACACACACACACACACACACACACACACACACACACACACACACAGATATCAGTGGCAGAATGCAGAATGCTGGAAGAAGAGTTTGCATGACAAGTTAATTCAACAGTCATTATCTTCAGATAATGCTCTCATCTCTGTGTTTTTTTTTCTCTGAACCAAAAGTGTGACACAAGCAACATTGGCCATGCTGGCTTGTGTTGGACATTTTTGTCAAAATTCTATGTTTGTCATGGATATGCAAATGAGCGGACAATAATATGACGCACCCTCACAAAAAACATGCAGTAATCCTGGTCTCTAAACTGCCTCCCCCTGGCCAGCCGGGGCGCCTGATGGAGGAACTGGTTGGAATAACGTGTTCCTTCCACGCGCTACGTGTAACCAGGGAGTCAGGTGTAAAGGAGCGACTTGGACACTCATGCATGAAGGAAGCATGAGTTCAAGTCCGTTGCTCTCCCCAGGTTGGCGGAGCCCAGGGTCACATTCGATAATTGACACAGGGGTGACAAATCATGGGATAAATAATAAAAAAAAAGAAAGAAACCACTGTACTAATGAACTCCAAATGTGCCATGGTGTCAGACTATCAGTGTCATACATAATTCTGAAGAAAACCTAGACACTGACATCCAGAAATGGGGTCAACATAAAAACAATATCTAGAATTTGTCACGGACACATTTGTCCGTGTATGGACATATTGATGACCCCTGGACACAACATATATAGGCTACTCCCTGTTCCTCAATTCTGTGTTCAGTATTGACTGGATCGACTCAGAATTGATTGGCCCTCCGTCTGCCATTTGCTTCCAATAAGTGCTTAGCTTAGCTGTAAGCCCCTTAGATAGCACTTTTTAGACTTAGATAGCATTTGAAACAGACTTATAGCATGTCATGTAGACAGCACAATAATTGCATTGTATGTAGTCATAGCACATCATAGTACATATGTATAGCATAGTATAGTATAGTTAATATGTATAGAGTCATTATATAATATGTTCTAGTTACGTTCTTAGCTTACGCATGTTTCTTGATAAATGCATTTTATATATGTGATGTATTCCCATACTTTTGTTCTTGCCTAATGTAAATCGCTCTGGATTAAGAGCGTCTGCTAAATGCCTAAATTGTAAATTGTAAGCATTGGCATATTGCTTATTGAAGCTATTTGGGTGTTCTTTGAAGCTGCACGTTCTGACAGTTTATCAACAAACACTGTTGCATCTGAGGTTCCTGCTGCGCAGCACGTCGCTCTGCCTGTCAGGTACGAAGTGGGTGAAGGCATTGATCTCTCTTTCTCCCTCTCTCTCTCTCTCTCCCTCCATCTGTCTGTGTCCAGCTACTGTAGCGAGGCAGAAATGTTAGATGCGTGACATATTTACTAATACTTGGGATGCTTGGCCACGTTCCATATATCGTATTTTGGCCAGTGACATCAGTGGAGCCAATGTTTAACCCATTCAGGCCTGACGTCGAAATTTTAAAAAAAAGTTTTCTAAATCATGACAATTTTCGGAAAGATTTGAGGCACATTTTAACGATTTTTCAAAAATAGCAGACCTACAAGTTCATAGCGCGCCACTCGGTGGCGCGCTATGAGCTTGTAGATCTGCTATTTTTCAATAGCTAAATTATAACAATGTTTAAAACACCAAAACGGGTTCCCGCCCCAAAATGGGTTAATGGTTAATGTGGTTAAACGCTAACGTGACATGGATGCGTTCCAGGTCTCAATGGATTAAAGACAGGTGGAGGGTTCAGGTTTGGAATTCAAACCCTGCATGTTTTAAATGAAATGTGAAAACACTCTACTTTGAACTTGTAAAAGGTTTCTGTCATAAAAGCACTATAAATGTTCAGCTTGACTTTTGAAGTTCAGTTTTTGAGCGATGTGCCTTACTGCACCAAACAATCTCCAAAGAGTTCACTCATATTATACAGACAGACAAAACAGTAAACAAAATTTAAAAAGCATGCCCTAGATTTGGTGAAAGCATTGCAGACTTATTTCCACAGTGAACTGAATCACAAAAAAAGCAATTTTGTTGGCGTGATTGGATTGCCATTTTCTACCATCTGAATTGCGGTCAACAGCATGATTGGCTGAGCATCTCAACTTCCTTTCCCCTTAACCCTCCCGCAAGGAATATAAATAAAGATGTGTTGAATTGCTTCTTCTGTGCTGATTGAAGGCTCTCAACTCATCGTCTCTGGAAACCTGCAAACCATCACTCTCCACAGCAGAGTCCAGGGACAAGCTGTCTGTGGCCAGCCAACCTCCGTAACTCACCACCTCACTGACATCCACTGTGGCGGGGCATGAAAAAAACCCCATCAATCTCCAATCAGCAGGGAACTGTGCACCTCACGACTCTCACTTCACGTCTCCCCGCGCACTCTGTCCGTACCCTCCTCCTCAACCCCTGGATCTATACCTAGAGTCTAGACTATCCCACTGGGGGCTATCCTGACTCCTGAGGCTGAAGGTTCAGAAAAGCTGATTGTTCGCAGGCCATGTGTGGAATTATCAAACACTGCCTGTAATCCACAATGTAATGTCATTTCACAAGGGAGGCCTGTGTGTGCGTGTGCGTGTGCGTGTGTGTGTGTGTGTGTGTGTGTGTGTGTGTACGTATGCATGCGGTCTAGAATTTAGAGGTGTAATCAAATGTATGTATGTCACCTGTGACATGCTAGATGGAGATTGCACCCAGGCTGCCATTTGAGCTAGGCCATAATATAATTGATGTCTGAAAGGCAGACAACCGTGAACAAGACAACAAGGACTTTGAGTGACGGTGTTTCTCTCCATCGGACAGAAACGCGTCAAAGCTATATATTGGCGGCTGCTATTCGCAGAGGATAGATGCCCAGCTCCTGGGTGGCTGGCCGTCATGCTGCAATGCAGCCAATCAAGAGTGAGTGATGGCATTGATGTGTGATTTAGAATCCCAATTAAGGTCTACTCATCCTAATAGCTTTTATTTTGTTACGAGTCAAATAATTCATCCAATGTGGTGAATAGTACAGTAGGCTATTGGCAATGACATTCATCCAAAACATCACCCGCTATTTATTTTGTGTCAAAGGAGCAATTGCTATCATTCTTGTGAAAGGACTTAATTGTGAGGGGAAGTCTAATACGCACTTCACATTATATAACCACTTTAAAGCTCATGCTCATATCTTTCGGACATGTCATTTTACAGTAGGTGAAGATTTACCCCAGATTCTTTCTGGATTCAGTGTGCAACAAAGCATATACTAGACGTAAGGATTAAATAATGACAACTAGGCAAAATAAGAGGACCTCTGATTTAATTCTAGCCATCAAAGACAACCTATTGTACATCCACTCAGGTGAAACAGGTCAGCCGCAGCCTCTCACCAGCTTTAGTTTGACCTTTTCCCTGACCTGTCCAATTATCCACTTCACAGAACCACAGGCTATAAAGACAAACGTCAGCACTGGCATTGAAACGGACGTCCTCAGAGTGATAGACACTCCGGTAAGGGATTACTGACTTCTGTCTGTGTGTGTGTGTGTGTGTGTGTGTGTGTGTGTGTGTGTGTGTGTGTGTGTGTGTGTGTGTGTGTGTGTGTGTGTGTGTGTGTGTGTGTGTGTGTGTGTGTGTGTGTGAGCGAGCATGGCAAGTGAGTAAGTGAGAGAAAGAGAAATAAAGAGTGAAAGAGAGAGAAAACAGAAAACAGAGATGGATTGGTGAAGCCAGTGACGAAGCACAGTAAGGTAACATGTTATTTATATAAAATGACAGATCAAATCAAAGACATACTGTGCTGTTCCCAGGGCAAACTCTTGCTTCCTACAAGAAACTGTTCTTGCAGAAAGCATTATAGTTGCTGGCTTTGAGACGATGTTCCGAATTATATCTGTCTGAATGCATGCATCTTTGCCACAGTGCAGTAGTCTGCTTAAGTGTGTGCCTGTGCGTGTGTGCTTAAGTGAGTGCGTGCGTGCACATGCATGCTTGCACATGCATGCCTGTGTGCTTGTATGTGTTGTGATTGCATGCACTGTACAGAATGTGTGTGTTCGCCAATTCCTGGACAGAAAATTAGAGAAAATTGGATGAGGAGGATGTGAGAAAATTGAGCCAGTGAAGCACGAATGAATAGATGCCGTTTCCATGTCACTCGGGTTTCAGTTTTCACTGTCCAGCTAGTAAACCAGACTTGGTATAGTCTAGTATATGGCTGGACCATGTATGAAGCACTGGGGCGAGGTTAGGAAGGAGTGTCTGTGTCTGTGTGGAGTTTGCATGTTCTCCCTGTGTCCCCTAGGGTAGGTACCCTCACAAAAAACATGCAGTAATCCTGGTCTCTAAACTGCCTCCCCCTGGCCAGCCGGGGCGCCTGATGGAGGGGAAAGGAACTGGTTTGAATAACGTGTTCCTTCCACGCGCTACGTCCAACCAGGGAAACTCCCCCCTGTCAGGTGTAAAGGAGTAACTTGGACACTCAGGCATGAAGGAAGCATGAGTTCAAGTCCGTTGCTCTCACCATGTCCCCCATATATGGGGACTAGGTTGGCGGAGGGTGTGTAGAGCCCAGGATCACATTAGATAATTGACACAGGGGTGAAAAATGGGTTACAAAATCGTGGGATAAAAAAATATATTAAAAAAAAGAAGGAAGGAGTGTCACGACCCTGTTCACTCCAATGGACCAATTTATGTTACAGCACAGCACAGTACAACGGTAGGATAGGTTGTGAACATTGAGACGGTCAAACAATGAGATCTGACAGATTATTATTAAACTGGAGCATGACGACCAAGCCTTTTGAACTTGTATTGCTCTGGTGTTACTTCATCACTCAGTGATGCTCAGGTCTGCTGCTACTGTTATCACAGTAGAGCAGCACCGAGTGGCGCGCTAGGCGCTACGAGCTTGTAGGTCTGCTATTTTTGAAAAATTGAAGAACGTCTGACATAGAAACAGCTTTTTCAGTCTAAAAATTAAGGGAAAAGGGTAAAAAGCCGTGTTTCCATCCATAAGGCCAAACCTCAATGAACAAAAACGTTGTGATTAATGAAGTTACAAAATGAGGCTTCATTCACAAAATGTGAAGAGAACTAATGAACAGATTATCACAGGTGAATAAATAAGTAAGTGGTTAATACTCGGCTGACATCATCAGGCCATATCACTTTCTCTTGGAACAAACAATACAATACCTACAATCTTGTTCAAATCAATGAAAATAACTAATTATATTATCAATTGGTATGACCGTGACGGGCTGCAGATACATTAAGCAGGGGCCGTGTAGAGGTTTGGTCTTGCTAATTTAATAGATCATCCAGGCTGACTATAACTAAGAGTTAATAGAGATGTATATTCAACCATGGCCATGCTACAAACCAACTCTATGGTAGCAACACCTAAAAGAAAAGGTGATTATTATGTTATTAGGATAGAGTACATCCCATAGCCTTCGTTGTTAGGCCAACCGGTCGACCAATGGTGTAACTTAATCACTCAGTGCTCAGTCAGCATAGAGCAGAGACTCCACTGTTGTGGTCCAGCCGAATGTCTGTCTGTCTGTCTGTCTGTCTGTCTGTCTGTCTGTCTGTCTGTCTGTCTGTCTGTCTGTCTGTCTGTCTGTCTGTCTGTCTGTCTGTCTGTCTGTCTGTCTGTCTGTCTGTCTGTCTGTCTGTCTGTCTGTCTGTCTGTCTGTCTGTCTGTCTGTCTGTCTGTCTGCCTGCCTGCCTGTCTGCCTGCCTGCCTGCCTGCCTGCCTGCCTGTCTGTCTGTCTGTCTGTCTGTCTGTCTGTCTGCCTGCCTGCCTGCCTGCCTCTTTCTCTCTCAAACGGAGAATTGTTGGCATGAATGCTTTCACACAGTCAGTACATTTTTAAACGAGTGTTAAAGCGACAAAACAACAAATACTGAAAGAATATTGCCAAACAAAATGCAATGCACAATACATGCATTCAAAAGGCATATTTGACAGTAGTGGCAACCACGCATGCGCACATGTGTGTGTGCGCGCATGCATGCGTGCGTGCGTGTGTGTGTGTGTATTTTATTGTAAGCTGTTCATGCTTTTGCTTTCAATTGTTATCCCTTTTCTAAACCTTCAAGGACCAGCTCTACAATTTATGTAGTAGAAATGAAAGCAGATGCCATATTTTACACTTTATCTAGTTTGATGTGTGCCGTGCATTGTGCACGATTCCATTCTCATTCAGTTTCATCACTCCATTGCGCAGAAAATAATTAATGGATTACAATATAAAATTCCCCATAATCAGTAACACGTAGAAACGTAGATGATACTTGTATCAATCAAATATGGTTTTATTTAAAGGCAATTAAAGGCTAGATGGTAAGGAAGCGCAAAGTGTTGGTCGCAGAGTGGAATCGTGGATGATAGAGGTGGTACTGGACACACAAAACAACCCTCTGTATCAAATATAAATGTATTCCAAGGCAGCAACGCGCGTGGCTCTTCCATGGGCCATAGTGTAAGGCAAGATATCATTGGGCATAATGGATAATGGATTGCGCAGGCAATGGCATGTGGCACTCCTAATGACGGTGTCATTAGGAGTAGCGGAGGTGTTTTAGGGATTTAGGCTGGGGTATACAAGATAGCAATTTTTATGGGGGAACGCCTCTTACGCAATGCTAAATCCCCAAATTACGGATTTAGGGTCTACAAGCTCACAACGTGTCAATGTAGATTGGCTAGTTGAACTATTCAAAAATGTTTTTCAAAATAGTACAAAAAGGCAAAGAAGTTTAGGGATAAGGGGTTTGGCGGTGACGAAAATGTAGCCCTTAGTGTCTCTGACGCAAGATAGGGCCCTGAATGCATTTGTTCGCATGCAGTCATTACACGTACACATACAGTACACCATTGTATATCTATCTATCTATCTATCCATCCACCCCTCTCTCTGTCTCCCACTGCCATGCAGCTTGGCCCATTAATCCCTGCTGGGTTGTGTGAATCAATAAGTCAATTAAAGTTACATTAGAAGGACATGAGAGGGCTGGCTCCAGACACCGACAGTGATGAGAACTGAACCCCTTTAACTCTTCTCCACTCGCCGCCTCTCTTCATCTCTCCTTCTACACTGTAGTTCGACGCCCCTCTACACTGTAGTTCACTCCCACTCCTAGACCAGGAAATGTCTCACGTTCCCCCAGGCTTTCATTTTTTGAGCTGTAGTGAACGAAAATAAAAGCCTGGGAGGCAGCAGGGTCTACCTACAGTAAATGGCTGGTTAAGACTGAGGTTAGGGTCTGACCTACATGGCCGGTTAAGACTGAGGTTAGGGTTAGCGACCTACATGGCCGGTTAAGACTAAGGTTAGGGCTAGCGACCTACGTGGCCGGTTAAGACTGAGGTTAGGGTCTGACCTACGTGGCCGGTTAAGACTGAGGTTAGGGTTAGCGACCTACGTGGCAGGTTAAGACTAAGGTTAGGGCTAGCGACCTACTGTACGTGGCCAGGTTAAGACTGAGGTTAGGGTTAGCGACCTACGTGGCAGGTTAAGACTAAGGTTAGGGCTAGCGACCTACTGTACGTGGCCAGGTTAAGACTGAGGTTAGGGTTAGCGACCGACGTGGCCGGTTAAGACTGAGGTTAGGGCTAGCGACCTACTGTACGTGGCCAGGTTAAGACTGAGGTTAGGGTTAGCGACCTACATGGCCGGTTAAGACTAAGGTTAGGGCTAGCGACCTACGTGGCCGGTTAAGACTGAGGTTAGGGTCTGACCTACGTGGCCGGTTAAGACTGAGGTTAGGGTTAGCGACCTACGTGGCAGGTTAAGACTAAGGTTAGGGCTAGCGACCTACTGTACGTGGCCAGGTTAAGACTGAGGTTAGGGTTAGCGACCTACGTGGCCGGTTAAGACTGAGGTTAGGGTCTGACCTACGTGGCCGGTTAAGACTGAGGTTAGGGCTAGCGACCTACGTGGCCGGTTAAGACTGAGGTTAGGGTCTGACCTACGTGGCCGGTTAAGACTGAGGTTAGGGTTAGCGACCTACGTGGCCGGTTAAGACTGAGGTTAGGGTCTGACCTACGTGGCCGGTTAAGACTGAGGTTAGGGTTAGCGACCTACGTGGCAGGTTAAGACTAAGGTTAGGGCTAGCGACCTACTGTACGTGGCCAGGTTAAGACTGAGGTTAGGGTTAGCGACCGACGTGGCCGGTTAAGACTGAGGTTAGGGTTAGTGACCTACGTGGCCGGTTAAGACTGAGGTTAGGGTTAGCGACCTACATGGCCGGTTAAGACTGAGGTTAGGGTTAGTGACCTACGTGGCCGGTTAAGACTGAGGTTAGGGTTAGCGACCTACGTGGCCGGTTAAGACTGAGGTTAGGGTTAGTGACCTACGTGGCCGGTTAAGACTGAGGTTAGGGTTAGCGACCTACGTGGCCGGTTAAGACTGAGGTTAGGGTTAGCGACCTACATGGCCGGTTAAGACTGAGGTTAGGGTTAGTGACCTACGTGGCCGGTTAAGACTGAGGTTAGGGTTAGTGACCTACGTGGCCGGTTAAGACTGAGGTTAGGGTTTGGGATAGTGTTAGTAATGGGTCGGACTAACGGGAGGTCCCTACAGCCTGCCTCCATATTTTAGAAGGTTATTGAATTATCAGAATTATGTTAATAGTAGAGTGAATGCCTTTTTCTTTTCTTTTTCCTTTAGGTGTTAGAGCCTGAATGAGTGAATTACTAAAATGAAATAGACCTTTTGTGCTATATGCAAGTCGTGTCTCATTCACTTTGCTCATGTAGGCAATGTTTCAATTTGTACAAAGTTGCTGAAAATAACCAGACCTTAATGTCGACCTTAAGTTCTCACTTTATTTTGTAAATGTACGTATACTGGAATATTCTCCGGAAGGCCCTTAATGCTGTGGAAAAGCACTGAGTATTGATCGGAGTGGCCGAGTCCTTCGAATAAGATCCGTTTGATACCATGGTCCTACATGGTCTGCACGCACATAGCTCGCTCACACTCATACACGCATGCATGCGGCCCCCCTGGGGTCTCATACTGTACATGCTGTCTAAATTAAACCGATGCTGTGACTAAAAATACAGTTTTTCATATCATAATATGCTAACGCTGTTTTAGCGATACACCGATACCTGAGCTATGGACAGTTCTGTTGACTGCAGTATACTCCAGCCAGACCTCTTGTATTACTAAATGCGCATGTTTTTTGCAGACTGCTGCATTTTCTTCTTCAGTGCTCCTATAGTACCCAATGGCGTTTCCTGGTCCCGCCATCCACCCTCTCCATTAGCGGTGTCCTGTTGCCACTGGCCCTGTCACTACTAACCACACTTTTCCACATGTGCGTGCGTGCGTGCGTGCGTGCGTGCGTGCGTGCGTGCGTGCGTGCGTGCGTGCGTGCGTGCGTGCGTGCGTGAGTGCGTGCGTGCATGCGTGCGTGCGTGCGTGCCACTTTTTTAAGAGTAGAATCAGCAGGATGTCCAATTACACTTAGCTCAGCCAATGCACCTACAATTCCTGGTTTACTCCTGGCATGAACTTACAGACAACTGAGGCGCACGCACACACACACACACACACACACGCACACACGTATACACGCACACACGTATACACGCACACACACATACACACAACTCTGCAAGCCATAAATCATTTAATTCAAGATGCAGAACAGACTGCTCAAGGTTTATCTCAACAAGACACAGGCCTCAGCTCCACTGTGTGTGTGTGTGTGTGTGTGAGTGTGTGCGTGTGTGTGTGTGAGTGTGTGCGTGTGTGCGTGCGTGCGTACGTGCGTGCGTGCGTGCGTGCGCGTGCGTGCGTGCGCATGCATGTGTGTGCGAGATGGAGAAGTGCATGTGTGTGCGAGATAGAGAGAAACAGTGAGAAACAGTGAGAAACAGTGAGAAAGGAGGAATGAAAGACAAAGAATGGATGAGAGAGAATGCGTTAGGAATTGAGCGTGTGGAAAGTGTTAATCCGTGATAAGAGACGTTTTGTTCTCTTTTGTTCCGAGAGACGAGACTGTTAACCAGCAAGTCTTACAACTGACGTTCAGCCTCAGTGATCAAAGGGGTGGGCCTGGGTCAGCATGTCTTGCCATATACAGTACACTGAGTACAGTATACATCTAAAATGTGAAACGGGATGAAACCGATTGTTATCGAATGTGCAGGGTCTCAGAGGGGAAGCTCACATACTGTAGGCACACACACGACACACATATACACGCATGCATGGCCAAAACAGACAAGAAAAAAGAAAAGAAAAAAGAAAATGGTGCATTTATATAGCGCCTTTATCCAAGGCGCTTTACATAGATTGTGCATTACATCCACCCATCCATAGTACACCGATGACGGCAGAAACCATGCAAGGCACCAACCAGCACATCAGGAGCAATTAGGGGTTCAGTTTCTTGCTCAAGGACACTTCGACACCAACTCTGGGGGAGCCCGGGTTCGAACTGGCAACCTTGCGGTTACCATCCAGCCACTCTACCCCTGAGTCACTGCCGCCCCACAAGGACTCCTGAGAGGTAGAATGAACCCCTGTACATGACACAACTTAAACACACACCAAGCACAATGAAAGAGACACATACACATACAGTCACACACAGTAAAATCCTCAGTGTTAGTTAATTGAAGCATTTGTGTAACCTAATGGACCCGCAAGGTTCCTTTTGGTTATGCTGTATGTGCAGCATTTCACAGCTTAAACATAAATACAAAGACTGGCGTAGTTCTACTGTACGCGCGCACACACACACACACGCACACGCACACACACACACACACACACACACACACACACACACACACACACACACACACACACACACACACACACACACACACACACACACACACACACACACACACACACACACACACACACACACACACACACACACCTGATCTCACTGATGCATGGTTCATTGTTTCATGCTCAAATTGGATTCTTCCCCCTAACTTTGAACATATATCACCTTAGCTGTACCTCCATAAAAAGTTATTTTGACAGTTTGCCAAAAGTTACCGCACCGGGATGCAGTATTATGCCCTTGGGTACAGTACTGTACCTGCAGAGTAGCAAAAATAGAAATGAGCAGCAAATCTCTTGCTTGGCATCCTAACCTTTTCTCTGCATGTGAGATTTGTAGACACTCCAAGTTTTAACAATGGGAAACTTTGTGATGGAGAGCCACTGTCACTGTGTGTGTGTGTGTGTGTGTGTGTGTGTGTGTGTGTGTGTGTGTGTGTGTGTGTGTGTGTGTGTGTGTGTGTGTGTGTGTGTGTGTGTGTGTGTGTGTGTGTGTATAGGTTGATCATTGTAAGGGATGAATAATGGTGTGCGTGCGTACTGTGTGTGTGCGTGCGTGCGCGCATGCAACCATGCACGTGCGCGTGCAACCATGCGTGTGTGGGTTGATTCACTTGTGAGTAATGGTGAATGTCTCTGTAGGTGCCTGTGTGTAGGTGTGTTTTGGTTCATTCAAAGAGATGAGTAATGGGATGTCAGTGTGTCCCTGAGATGTCAAGGCTATGACAGACTGACAAGCCTGTGTGTTTTTGAGTGAGTTTGTGCCTGTTTGTTTGTGTGTATGAGTGCGTGCGTGCGTGAAAAGGGTGGGATATATTCCTCAGCCTAGTAGGAAAGTCTGTGAAAGATTTCACGTAAATTGCACGCTGCGTTCATGATTTGAGTCTTTTTTGTTCAAAACGGGCCAATCCTGACAACTTTGAAACCCAATGTTAGCCAATTAGGATGGAATATGAAATATCGGACAGATCCAGCTTGAACACATGACTATAGAGATAGTGTGTAGCGATTTGCTGGATTTTTGGACAGAATCTGGAGGAGTAATATAAAAAAATATGTTTTTCAAAAGTCGGCCTCCTGGTGGCGCTATAACATGCCGTTCTGGAAAACGGCATGTTATATGCAGAGGTTCATCGTTGGCATCCAGGGAGTGTGTGCAAAATTTGGCATCGACCGAGTTAACGGTGCTGGAGATTAGCTGGTAACGGACGGACGGACGGACGGACGGACGGACGGACGGACGGACGGACGGACGGACAGACGCACACACACACGGACGGAGTGCAAAACATACTCTCTCTCCATGCCTTCGGCCTGGTGGAGACAATAAATTAGTCCTGCAGTGCAGATTGAAATATCTCAACTATGTCTGGAGTAAAACTGACAAGGTGGTGGCAGGCAGCACAGCAAAATGTCTTAATTGATGCCCATAATCGGTCAATAAGAAACTTTAATAGTAATAAAAATACTATTATAGAAAGGCTAGGTTAAAAATCTGTTTCTTAAGAGTTATTACGAACAGAGTCTGCCTCTCTTTAGCTAAGTAAGTGGCCCGGGCGCCTGGCGTAGCCGTCTGGGCACCTAGGGCTCCATTTTCGTCACCGCTAAACCCCTTATCCCTAAACTTCTTAGCCTTTTTTTTTACTATTTTGAAAAAAAAAATTTAATAGTTTAACTAGCCAATCTACATTGACACGTTGTGAGCTTGTAGACATTTTAACCATTCAAAAATGTTTTACAAAATAGTAAAAAAGGTAAAGAAGTTTAGGGATAAGGGGTTTAGCGGTGACGAAAATGGAGCCCCATGGCTGCTAATCCAGCCTCAACCAAAAGTTCCCATAGTAAGTTGCCTACGTTATCTCCTGTCTCCATAAGTTCACCCCATACAATTCCACCCCCCCCTGGATATCATGCTAGTATGTCAAACAGTAGGTACGGTACCCAATCCAACCCTTGATGCCGAGTGCCAAGGGGAGGCATTTTCTAGTCTTTGGCATGACTTGGACAGCGATTGAACCCCGATCTCCCGAGTCCCAATCAGACACTCCAACCACAAGACCACTGGGCTGGTCATGTGTTTGTTTCTTTTGGGTAGCCTATAGGAATATGAATTTCCAGCAGCAATCCTGCAGTGGAGGATCTAAGGCCTTGTGAAGGAATAAAAGAAAACAACAGGGAGTCTGTATAATGTAGGTCGACCCCAACCCGTTGAAACAAGTAGAGGGACGTTAAAAATGGACTCTGGAAGACACAGGGAGCCAAGGAGGGAGCAAAATACACAGAGTAGCAAGGTACTGTACACTGTACTGTACACTGCAACATGACTGAAGTCAGTTAATCAAAGTGAACATAACACATGAAAACAGAGAATCCCTAATGAGGCCTGACCACTCTGGAGAGTGAATACTAATACTAATAGATGCTGAAATTCTTTTTGGCTTGCTGAAACCGAAGAAGTTCTCTGCAGATGCGGTTCTATTTGTTAAAACCATTCAGTATGGAATATGATATACATTTCTGACCAATCACACACAAAGTTTGCATTGCTGTCATCTGCGGTGATTTCGGCCTGTTAGAAAAAGGTGCGAGGAATGTTTGTTTTCTGTGCAATGTCTTTTTGTTTTTGAGTGGTGCAACCACTCCAAGGAACAGCAATGTCACTATGGGACTATGTTACTGTGTTACTATGTTACTATGTTTAGAGTACCAGTAGGGGCAAAAGTGGCGCTGTTGTGCCAGAAACAGAGAGAGAGAGATAGTGCTGCACTGTTGTCTGTTAATGAGAGAGAGAGAGAGAGGGGCAGGGGGAGAGGGGAGTTGCACCACTCAGTTCACACAGGTGTGATTTTATTCCCTCGCCGAACATAATTTCTGCAAAACGTATGCTGTAACGTTAAAGATAGCTACTCTTCTCTCCTCTCCATCTAATGTAATAACTGTCCATTCAGGAATAAATGCCTTTATGAATCAGTATGTACACTGTGCTTCGTTCTGTTTACTTTCAGTGATGCGTCGTTTGTTTTATCTAGTTAAGACGTAGGAGATGGGAAAGACAAATGGAGTGTCACCGCAGGCTTACTAGCTACTGGGTTGTGCATAGTACAGTATGGGCTATATCTTACTAGCTACTGGGCGTGCATAGTACACTATGGGCTATATCTTACTAGCTTCAGGGTGTGCATAGTACAGTATGGGCTATATCTATATCTTACTAGCTACTGGGCGTGCATAGTACAGTATGGGCTATATCTTACTAGCTTCAGGGCGTGCATAGTACAGTATGGGCTATATCTTACTAGCTTCAGGGCGTGCATAGTACAGTATGGGCTATATCTTACTAGCTACTGGGCGTGCATAGTACAGTATGGGCTATATCTTACTAGCTACTGGGCGTGCATAGTACAGTATGGGCTATATCTTACTAGCTACTGGGCGTGCATAGTACAGTATGGGCTATATCTTACTAGCTCCTGGGCGTGCATAGTACAGTATGGGCTATATCTTCTGGGCGTGCATAGTACAGTATGGGCTATATCTTCTGGGAGTGCATAGTACAGTATGGGCTATATCTTCTGGGAGTGCATAGTACAGTATGGGCTATATCTTCTGGGCGTGCATAGTACAGTATGGGCTATATCTTCTGGGCGTGCATAGTACAGTATGGGCTATATCTTCTGGGCGTGCATAGTACAGTATGGGCTATATCTTCTGGGCGTGCATAGTACAGTATGGGCTATATCTTACTAGCTACTGGGCGTGCATAGTACAGTATGGGCTATATCTTACTAGCTACTGGGCGTGCATAGTACAGTATGGGCTATATCTTCTGGGCGTGCATAGTACAGTATGGGCTATATCTTCTGGACGTGCATAGTACAGTATGGGCTATATCTTACTAGCTTCTGGGCGTGCATAGTACAGTATGGACTATATCTTCTGGACGTGCATAGTACAGTATGGGCTATATCTTGCGCCACCCCTTAACCCTTATCCCTAAACTTATTTGCCATTTTTTACTATTTAAAAAAAACCTTTTAAAATAGTTCAAATAGCTGATCTACAAGCTCACAACGTGTAGATGTAGATCGGCTAGTTGAACTATTTTAAAATGATTTTCAAAATAGTAAAAAAATGGAAAATAACTTTAGGGATAAGGGATAAGGGTGGCGCAAGATGGAGCCCTATGTGTATGTTTGTGTGCGAGCGTCCGTCCGTGCATGTGTGCATGTCTACATGTGTGCGTGTGAGTGAGAAAGAGAGTTGCTGTTTCTCCAAATTTCACCGATTGAACAAGTTGCTCCATACGCAAGGCAAGGCAAGCAAATTACATGGACATTTTAATTCCTTTTATGACACCTGAAGGTTTATCTTATCTAATTCTATCCTCACACACACAACACACCCAACACTGGCAAAGCATCCTCCGGCATACTTCTGTCTCCATTGTCATTTATCCAACAGCTGTTCGAGTGATCCACAAACAATAAAAGCATAGCCTAGAGCAGCCTTCGTGAAGCAGCTACTATATAGTGCATCTTCTTGCCATTAAATCTTCCCTTTGTTATGGAATAATACGATGTGATGTAGTTCCACATTGCAGCAGCACAGGGAACGAGGCAAGGTCCTGACATTGCTATAGCAGGCAGACGGCCGTCTTACGTGGCTCTATAGGAGGTGGGTTTGAGGGACAAAAATGTGATTAGAAACGTGCTGCCATCAGCAAAATCAACAATCCCCCATGCAGACACACATACACTCACCTGTACACACACACTATCAAACAGCTGGTGCTTCTGAAGATAATTTTGTATTATGTTAAACAAAATTGTTAAATTAACTTAACAACAGGTGTTATAGGCTGGTAGAAGAACACCGTGCACGCACGCACACGCACACGCGCACACGCACACGCACGCACGCACGCACGCACGCAGAGCCTGTCATATTGTAGTCATATTGTAGGCCTAGTAGGCTATACAGTCAATAGGAGCCTGTCATATTGTAGTCATATTGTAGGCCTAGTAGGCTATACAGTCAATAGGAGCCTGTCATATTGTAGTCATATTGTAGGCCTAGTAGGCTATACAGTCAATAGGAGCCTGTCATATTGTAGTCATATTGTAGGCCTAGTAGGCTATACAGTCAATAGGAGCCTGTCATATTGTAGTCATATTGTAGGCCTAGTAGGCTATACAGTCAATAAGAGCCTGATGAATAATAGGCTGCTTATTAATTAAATGCCCCGTGCTCGTCATTCCGCTGTGATTTTTGGATTTCTTTCTTTTGAGTTTAAATATGTTCAAAACAAATAAATATAGGCTACTCCAACAGCCGAACAGTCCGCGTCATTATCTTCCTATACAGGAGTAGGCTTTTGACAGCAGATGACCTCATAACAATAAAATAAACAAATACATATAGGCTGAATTTGGCTACCGGGCACGAGAGAGAGAGAGAGAGAGAGAGAGAGAGAGAGAGAGAGAGAGAGAGAGAGAGTCAGAGAGAGAGACAGAGAAGAGAGAGAGAGAGAGAGAGAGAGAGTCAGAGAGAGAGACAGAGAAGAGAGAGAGAGAGAGAGAGAGAGAGAGAGAGAGCGCCGGCAAGCCCGACAGTTTGATTGTATGTTCGGGTTAGACGATTCTGGGAACAATACGCATGCGGATTGACAGCCATATGCTGCGTATATACTTGCAGTTCCATTCCGATCTGAAAGGTATAGGTTCCATTTCAAAGGCTTAGTTATTCATTTATGAATCAAATGAACTAGAATAAAGATTTTTACAGCTGTTTTCCAATGCTTAGAACAGAAACAAATGAAGTGATGTGCGTAATATCTCCCTCCCTTGTATAGCCTACAGCTGCCGCTGTCATGACTTTCCAATTAACACTGCAAGTTACTGAACAAAATAGAGACATAGGCCTACAAGCTATGCACATCATGGCTGTGACAGCTTGTAGATCTGTTCTTTTGAGGCACAAAGGAGACAGCATGCAGTGCAATAGGAATAATTAACCCAAATGTGACAAAGTCATGTCATGTCTATGGTGCCTATAGCTGCCTGCAGAAATGTAATACCACGCTATTAAAGCAAAGCCGAATTTGCGCATATGGTACCGTGGATCAGCTGACTGTTAAAGGACCACTTCACCACTTTTCAACTTCTCTTCCTATAATTGGTCCTAACTAATGTTCATGATAAAATACCACCATTTTTTCCTACTCAGTCTGTGTCTCATAGGAGGGCTGTGGGCAGTTCAGAAACCCGTCCACCAGTGACATCATCGATGGTGAATCCAAGCTAATAGAAACTGCAGGCTTTCTTTTCCTGAAAAGTTGCAATGCAAAAGTTGAAGCCATCGTTCTCACGATAATAACAATCTAAATATATTTTAAAACAAATATTGTTTAAAAAAAAATCTGCCTAATGATGATGTCACTGGTGGACAGGTGTCCGAACTGCCCAAAGCCCTCCTATGAGACACAGACTGAGTAGGGAAAAAATGGTGGTGTTTTATCATGAACATTAGTGAGGACCAATTATATGAAGAGATGTTGAAAAGTGGTGAAGTGGTCCTTTAACCGTTTCCGTACATAGGACGTCGCCACACGTCCTAGGGGTCCCAATCGACGCGTACATCCGACGTGTGAGGACGTCCTAGCGCATCCTCAATGATACGGGGCGAGATAAGAATATTCTGAATTTTTTCCTTTTTTTTATTTGTCAGTTCGCCTTTCGGCTACCGTATGCTACACTCTAGGCAATTGTTAGCTTACCATTGACTTAGCCGAAAGAATGACTCGTTTCTCCTAATCTAGGGCGCTCTCCGTGGTGTTGAACGGATCGATATACTGGCGCTTCATTTCTGCTCCTCATCCGTCTCTCCCGCAAAATATGAACGCTTTTTGGATCATATATCGTATAAACTAAAACGATCGCAATGTAAGCTAGCTATGTAAAGTAAACTTTTTTTAGTGGATTGTTTCCGGGTCATGGGTTTCCGAGTAAAAGTGGCCATGTCTTTCCGGCACCCCAGAGCTCCTATTTTGAAGGACTCCCTTTAACACTGATTGTGTTAAAGGGAATGGGACCCGCCATGCTGAATGGCTGCAAGGAAGAAACGCCCTAAACACACCCATGACTAATTCAAGGCCGTTTTGCGCACGCCACGGGTGTCGGAGAGTGCATCTTACCGTGCTCAAAATTGCAAAATGACATTGGCCACGCCTCCATCTCTTAAAATCTGTCATTTTTATGTCATACCATATGACGTTCATAATGGGCCTCTCTCTCTCTCGCCACGCTGCAAGACCTACGGTAGACGGTATATTTTTTTTGGACGGAAGTTGCGGGAGTTTGGCGGAAGAACAGCCTCAAGGAAATGACGTTGACGCTTTACAAATCAGTTTACATCTCTGGGGAAAAAACATTGTATCCGGGGGAAATGCATCTGACGGATGTTCCGGCCTGACACTTCCGCCTTAGGTTGTGACCAGGCTTCTCTCTTCACAGATGAGTAAGCCTGGGACCATGGCTACTCTCTCACGCACTCGCTACTTACTCTCTCCCACAATATCTAGTTACACCTATTTCCTGTTAATAACCATGGTTAACCATGGAGATGAGAGAGGGTCTCTCGTAATTCTAGCCACAGACACCATCAATATGCTGAGTACCCATACTTAGATGCAGTGGAGTCGCTCGCACACGCACGCACGCACGCACGCACGCACGCACGCACGCACGTACGTGACTCCACTGTGCATCTAAGTCTGGGTACTCAGCATATTGATGGTGTCTGTGGCTAGAATTACGAGGGACCCTCTCTCATCTCCCTCTGCTCTCCTCTCTAAATACAGATGAGGTGTCAAGTCACTGTGCTACTGTAGCTTTGCATCTGCTCATCTCTTCTCACCTCTCTTCCCCTGATTTTTACGTCTCCTCTTTTCTCTCCACAGACAGACAGACAGACAGACAGACAGACAGACAGACAGACAGACAGACAGAATTATGATGAATTCCTGTTCTGTTCTTTGACTATATATAGAAGTGTCTATTTGTACGTCTCTAAATGTTTTGATGAATTGAACAAGGTGGACCCTCTTGTAAACAAGTGTAAGGCTTAATTGGGTTGTCCATTCACAGTTAACAGTCTTTGTATTGAGTTTGTGCTTGAAATGTACTGTAATTCTGCAAACTGTTAATAAATATTTCAATCAATCAATCAATCAAACAGACGGATATAGCGGGTAGAGTGCAGTGGGTCAGACAGGCCCATTTTGGCTCGGCGCCTCGCTCGACAGACCGTGTTGTGTGTGCAGTCAAGCTGACATGAAGTGATGGGACCAAGAAAGAGAGAGAGAAGAAGAGAAAGAGAGAGAGAGAGAGAGAGAGAAATCAACGTAGAGTAAAAGATGAGGAGAATAGCATCAAACGGACAAGCAGAGGGAGTAAGGTGAGGTGAGGGGGACGGAAGGAAGGAAGCAGAGAGAGAGAGAGAGAGAGAGAGAGAGAGAGAGAGAGAGAGAGAGAGAGAGAGAGAGAGAGAGAGAGAGACACACACACACACACACACACACAGTCAGAGATGCATTGGGCAGGCTGAAGCAAAGTGCCAACAGTCTGCAGACAGGGGATAAAACACACAAAGAAATGTGTGAACTGCAGAGGGTTGTTGTGAGGTGGTGTCACAGTGTGTCAGAGGCAGACCCAGTGGATGTGATTAGTGGTGGTTGTACAAGAACCCCCGACTAAAACCCCGCTGGCACCAGCTTTCTTCCTCCTCATGTGGCCCATATGGTCTCAGTCATGCACTATAGAACGATACATGTACAAACCCACGAGGCACGCAGACATGCACTGTCTGCTATAGAACGATACATATATACAAACCCACGAGGCACGCAGACATGCAATGCCTAGACACAAAATCACAATCTCAAATGCATGAATGCCGCGCACGCACGCGCACACGCACACGCCAACACACATATACACCCACCCACACACACGCACGCACACACGCACACACACACACACACACACATACGTCTCGAAGAGTGGATTTGAGTTCATGTATAGGGCATGGAAACTATTACAAACAACACAGAGGCACACATACTGTACACAAGCAGATATTTCTGACACAATTCTAGCCAGCAGCAAAATAAAGAAAGAAAGAAAGAACATAACAGTAGGCCTAATGCAGTGTACATTAATATTCAGTGTAATCCCTCCAAAAATGGCCAGTGTACACCCCTCAAAACACCATTTCCTCTCAGCCAACACACTATAAACTATTTATAGTACACGAACGCACGCACACAAATAATTCACCTTACCTGACTGCGAATAGAGCAAAATCCTCAGTGTTACAGTAATTTATCCATTTGTAACTCTGAGAGGCGGACCCATATGGGTCCATTTTCTGATATTTTTCTCAGAGTTAAACTACAAAAGGTGCAATTTTTGAGGTGCAAATGTGATTGCCCCGGCGCAAGTTGTGGGCTGCGGCCGTCAGGAGTCAGGACCAAGGGGCCAGTGAGGCACTCCAACGTTGAAGCACTGGGCCCTAGTGGTAAGAGGAGGGACTACAGGCGGACCCGTGGATTCATGACCGGGAAACCCCGTGCAGCTGGGCTTTAACATTGAGCGCTCGGTTACACTTCCGCATTGGACCACCAAAATTTGGTGGTCCAATGCGGAAGTAGACGTTTTGAGACGGTCCTTCCGGGTGCTTCAAAACGCCACTGAGCAACTTCCACTGACATGAATAGCGGAGGGGGCAGAGCTTCGCGCCAGATCAGTCTCTATCCTTCTAATACTCTATGGTCAGGACCCAAGGAATCTGCTGGGATAAATAGTGTTCGAGTAGCCCTTGAACACGCGATTATATTTGAGGTTGATTGATTTCATATAGGCCTTTGCCGCCTTTGATATTTTTTATAGGCCCCTCCCACAGATTTTGCAAGTAATTACATTGTTGCATGACTCCCGGGATGATGTTTAACTAATGTGGAGGGAATTGATTAAAAGCAAAAGCAAAACAACAATGTTTGCTTATAAAAAGCAAAACAACAATGTCTCTTCAACATATTACTTTTTTGCATGTGTGTCGCTCCCAATGGGTCAAAGTGAAGTTGTTGAGTAAAGGTCCCTCAACTTGTGTATTCAAATTATGGAGGATTTTGGAAGACAATTACGGACAAAATGTGCCAAGCCGCTGCTCAATAATAATTTTCTCTGCGGCTCTGCCACATAATAACGAGCATCCCTGCGTGCGTCTTGGAGTTGCATGCGTGCCCATGTGGATCTGTTCTGAGCTGAAGCGGCCCCTCCTCCCCACCCTTTCTGGCAGTGAATTTAAGTGTTATTTAGCACCAACATTAGGACAAATCAAACGCATATCATGCGTAGGGCAACCAAATGGTCAGCAGCGGCCCTGCCAAACGGTATGGACTATCAAAACGATAACTACGATACGTTTTTTTTTTTATCATAATGTCCTGATTTTTGTGAGGTTTGGACAAACTCTGTAGGACTACAAAAAGTGAGTTTTTAATCAAATTCAAAATGGCGGAAAATCTAGTTAGATGGATTTAGATGGTGTCAAGGGGAAAATACATTTGGATTCTATACACGACTTCATGCAGACTTATACTGTAGGTCAATAAAGTGGGCTGTTATAAAGCCAAAATGATTTTTCCTGCATAAGGCCACTGGACTTCAATTTGAACCTCTAAAGTGTGCCAACTGTAGTCTGTAAACGTATGGTTTCCGAGATAAACATACTTGAATGGGAACTGTCTCCTTTTCCCAATGATGACAATGGGAACATTGCATTCACTAATTCATAAATATCAATTCAACTATGAAACATATTTCTTAGCAAAATGCAAGCACATTCCCGATGAAGCTGGTCGATTTGACACATAATGACCGCCAAACCTGTGGGACAAATTAGCAAGCCCAAGGTTTGGGGTTGCACTACAAATATAAAAGGTGACTAACTATTAACAATACTGTTAATACCAATTAACACCATACCAATTAACAGTGAGGATATTACTGTGAAACATTTGCAGCCAAGCAACAGCAAACCATCTAATACACCTCCATACAAACTCTGTCACATACTCTCATACAGGTCAATGAAATAACAGGCTGTTCTGGAGTAAGATATGCACCTGGAGGGAAATAAACATTCCCTTATCTCTCATTGGTTCCTTAGAGTTTTCAACACAATTCTCATGAGAATATTGTTGACAGAGACTGATATTGAGTGCAGACACACACACACACACACACACACACACACACACACACACACACACACACACACACACACACACACACACACACACACACACACACACACACACACACACACACACACACACACACACACACACACGCATCCAGAAGTACAGTAAGAGCTCACCTTCATGATGCGTCTCTGTTAGGGAGCTCCACTCTGCAGCACATGTGCTCATCTGGGTGTGTTGAGACCACACAGAGAAAGAACGAGTATGTGGGTGTGAGTGTGTTAGTACGCGTGTTTGTGCACGCGCATGCGTGCATGCATGTGTGTGGAAGGGGGTCCCAGCAACTGAGACGCTCTCGCTCTATCACACTCCTGGAGTCACAGCGTAGGGGAATCGGTCGCACCCCGCAGCGCAACTCTAGGTGTGTGTGAGTGTATGTGTCCGTCTCTCCTGCTCCTTAACCAAACCAAGCCTCCTGAAACAACAGTATACACCTAAGCCTCTCTCTCTCTCTCTCTCCAGCACTACAGTACCATCAATCTATTTCACCTGATACTTTGTTTCTAGGTCAATTTCTTTCGTTTCATTTGCTCTTTGTCCCTCCTTCTTCCTACTCCTCCGCCTGCCTCTTTTTATTGCTCTCTCCCTCTTGCTCTCTCTCGTCCCTCTCTCTCTCTCTCTCTCTCTCTCTCTCTCGATTGGTTTCCCTTGTCTCTCTCCTCTATCCCCATCACAGTATCGCTTAACGGTCTAGTTCCTATCCATCTCTCCTCTCCGCGTCTCCTCCCATACCTCCTCTCTCTCTCGCTCTCTCTCTCTCTCTCTCTCTAATATAAAGCTCACATTTCTCTTCTCCTATCCAGTTAGACAACGGGAGGCAAAAGGAGACAGAAGATAAATTAGCTCCAGCTCTCCACCTGGCAGCAGACGTTGTCCCTCCATCCACCTGACCAGCTCCTATGGTTGTCTGTTTGATTGAATACATTCAATTCTACTCTATTCTCGTGTAGTCAATTCTAGTCTGTTCTGTTATAATTACGGCTGACAAAAATTATTGCATTATCTTGGGATGATTAATTCATGGAATTAATGCATTAGAATGTTGAATCTATTTTAATCAAATATATGTCAGGCATGGTTATTCAAGCTGCGGTGAGTTAATTTGTGACAGAGTGGCACACACACACACACACACACACACACACACACACACACACACACACACACACACACACACACACACACACACACACACACACACACACACACACACACACACACACACACACACACACACACACAGCATTGGAAAAGCACCCGCCCATGCATGTTTTTTGAGTGGTGCAAACCACTCCAACAACCAGCTTTGTCTGTATGTTTGTGTACCTGTATACCTACGTGTCCGTGCAAAGGTGAGCATGGTTACTATGGTTAGTGTGTGACGTCACTGACATAGCTGATCAGACTATATAAGACCTTGCACCACTCAGTTCACACGGGTGTGATTTTTTTTCACTACAAAGGCTGCAAGAGAGAAGGGGGTAGAAACAAGACAGACAGACAAACAAAACAAACAGTAGGACATTTGAGATGAGAGGCGGTGTGAGTTCCAGAGCCTTTGGAGGATGAATCTCACACACAGGTTGTGTCGGCGTGCACTCACTCACCCACTGTGCTCGCCTCAGGACCTCGCCTAATAATTCACAAGCAAGCTCAGGGACTCAAGACTTTGCACTTGTAAGTATAGGCTATATACCATCACAACTTTAGACTGTTCATTGGAATGCAGTGCGGCTCCTTACTCCAGAAGGGGAGAGGGGACCTTGATCACACAATGTTTTAATCAGCTCTTTGCACCTGGTCTGTCCTGCCCCGGCCACTGTCTGTCTGTCTTATGGCAGATAAGACAGACAGACAGTGGCTCCACTTTGAACTGCACTGCCCCACCACTATAGAGGGCAGGCCATGCTCACAATGGCACTACACGGTCAATAGTTTGTATGAATATGAACTAGACAAAGTGGCATTTCTTCCTCAGCCTAGTGGGAATATGCGTGCACAGTTTCACCACAATGGGACACTCTGTTAAAGATGGAGTGCCACGATTTTTTTCCACCCTAAAACATGATCATCAGGTATTATTATAATATAAGGAGGAAGAACCTTTTCCAAAAAGTGTACAGTATTTGTTAAAATCATGCTTTTATATGGACACGCCCACCAGTTCATTAAGTATGCCTGGTTTGCCTGCTGGGTGGTGATGGCTGGTGAACTGAAGCCACACCCACAGCTGTAGTTGTATGATAAAGGGGGGGGGGGGTGTTAGGGGAGGGGCTGATAATGTGATGTCACTATATTACTGTTTATTTCATTGGCCCGTATGGCTGTCAAGGGTTCAGCCTCCAGGAAGAAACCCTAAATACAAAGTTAATACACCATTGCACATAAATCAACTCCAGGGTGTCTAATGAAGTACTGTCGCCTCATAGACACATGAAAAACCAAACGGGCCACTCCTGAAGCGAATCGTAGCCAATCAGGATGGAATATGAGAAATCAAACAGACCCGTCTTGATCACATGACTATAGAGATCATGTGTACCGATTTGCGTGATATTTGGATAAAATCTAATATCCAAATGTTTTACATAAGTCGGCGCTATAAAGAGTATATGTGAATAATGCAGGTCAAAGGTTTTTCCTTTGCCTCTAGGGAGTCTGAATACGATACGATACGATACGATACAACTTTATTGTCAGCTTGCACTGAAATTTGCTTTGCGTCCATGACGTCACCGTTCAAGAAACAGACAAGACATAGACGTACATTACAAAAACATTACAGGACAAAAATCACAGAAACAAAGGAACGAGAACATATCCACTGGTTTAGCGATTTTGGTTTAGAAGCAAGACAGACTGATGTACAAATGAGTTCTTTAGTCTGTTTTTCTTAAATGTAGGGACTCTAAACCGCCTCATGGAGGGCAACAGTTGATATTCATAATTTAAAACATGTAAGGGGTCAGAGGAGATGCTCTTCGCCAGTCTAAGCATGCTCTTGGTCACAACCTCAACTGGCCTACCAACAATTTTAGCGCAGATCTTAATTTGGCTATACAGTTTGTTCTTATATACCATTGATAGGCTGTTAAACCAGGCCGTGCTACAGTACAACATCACAGTTTGAACAACAGACGTATAGAAAAGAGACAAGATCTGACTGCTAGCACCAAACGATCTAAGTCGGCGTAGGGAGTATATACGCTGCTGTATCCTCTTACAAATATAGTCAATATGAGATGACCATGATAAGGTGGCGTCTATCATCACCCCCAGCTATTTGTAAGATTGGACTTGTTCAATAGCTGAACCATGGATTGTCACTGGTGGGGTCTTATCACCGGGAGCAGGACCAAATATAATTTCCTCAGTTTTCTTAGTGTTGATAATCAGATTATTTCTGTCACACCATTCTACAAGCCGGTCAACGCTACACTGGTACTGTTTCGGGTCATCACTGTCAGTCATCTGTCAGGGGGGGGGGGGGGGGGGGGGGGTTCCAGACCCAACCGAAACGATTGAGAAATGACAGTTACTGTGTGGGGGTCCCTCTACTGTACCCTAGGGCATTAAGCAACTAGTCGACTAGTTTACTAGTCGACTAGTAAATCCACTAGTCGAACTTGTTGGTACTAGTTGACTAGTTGATTTTTATTTTTTTCCCGATTTTGTAGGCCTCAAGATCAGGTAGATTATAGTTATAGTCACCATGTACACAGTTTTTCAATGTACAAATATGTATTCCCCCCCCCCTTATTGAATTTTTTACATAATAGGTAGTTAAACAACTAGTCGACTAGTCAACTAGTAAAAATGACTAGAAGTGAATGCCCTACTGTACCCTCTACTGTACTGTACTGTCACTGTACTGTACTGGCACACCCAAAATCACCATATATACAGTTAATATGTGCGTGTGTGTTTGTTAGGTTGCGCACAGGTGGTGAAAAACAACCATGCGGTTTTCGTGCTCAGACGCACCCAGCCACCCACCCACCCACAGCTCCTTAACCCTTAGAAGGTGAAAGACGCCAATTGGCGTCTTCATCAGAATTCCGTAAATGATCAATGACGCCAATTGGCGTCTTCGCCGTTTTTGATTAATCTAAACATATTAATATGCTCCGAAGCGCTGTTTAAATTCCTGAGCTTATATTCCAACTACATTACCCAGAAAACCCGTGTCACATGACACACGTGTACGTGTTGCCATTGGAAGCTGGTCCCACCCCCTGTAAACAGTGGGGGCAGAGGGAGTCTTCATAGTTTTCATTGTTTTGCCTGTTTACCCGTCTCGCCCGAGCGATTTTCTAGCAGAAAAAGTTGAAAGCAGTACTATTTATTTGAGCGAGTTTAATGGTAGTAGTATTGATCCATACGCGTCCCAGTCGCCTTCTCCAGGCGGAGTAGCCCTGGTCCAGTGCTTACAGCGAGACTCGCTGCTCCCTCCCTCCTTTTTTCATTGTCTCCCCATCGTAGTCCGATGAGCTATACCGGGAAACCATTGAAGAAGACGATCAACCCGGAATGTTTTGAGGTAATCTTATTGTAGAAAATGCCCTTCTATAGTGATCAGAAATCATAAGATGATCGCTACAAATAGATGCTTGGATAATTACTACTACTAGTCAGATCATGACGCCAGAATGACTCACCACGATGGCCCCCAGCCATTAGCCAGCACCAAAGGTGCTGGCTAATGGTGTCGATCGGTTGGTCGGTGCAGTACAAATGTATCGTAGCAGGCATGCACGCATGGCAGTACAAGTATTTTATATTGTAGCGTGCCTTATAGGCGATCTGATCTTTAGAGTAATGTTCGCTCCTTTTATTTACTGTCTACAAAGACGGAGAACAAACATGCATCGTTTACTGAAGCAATGATGACCTTGCTACAAGGATCGGAGGGGGGACGGGGAGTGAAGCTAACAGTAGCGTATTATATAAGATCTGTATGACGTTTCATTGACGTCTGAGCTTGCATGATAATCGCATTCATTGAATATTGTATACTATCATGATTGTACATTGTTTAGTGTGTCTCCGTGTGATGATGATGATGACGATGATGTCAGATAGCCTACGTCCCCCGTCCCCCAACTGGCTATTGGCCGGGCTGACTACAGCTAAATGTTTATTTTTATATATTTAGAACTGGCATCAGATGAGGAGGAGGAGGAGGATGATGATGATGATGATGATGATGAAGACGAAGAGTCAAGACTGCGATGGAGTTCTCCGACACTGAACCGGATGCATTCATTCATTTCAGTTGTTGTTTTTTTTAAATTTAGCCTACACACACACACACACCGTCAAGAACAACTGGAATGCAGTGGTTTGGGGACACTGGGGAGTTTGGGGACAACTGTTTTGTATGTAGGCCTATTTATTTTCTGTAATATTTATTATAATTGTATTATGTTAGTAGTCATAAAAAATAAAAGACGCTTTTACAATGAGTTAGACCTGTCATGGCTATTTTGTTCACTATTCTGAGGTTTATGGTTTGACTAAGCGAGTTTCAACTGTGATTTACTCTGTAACGGTAGATGGTAAGAACCCAATTTTTTGTTATAATACAGTATACATTCAAGTCTATATTTTGATACATATCATGGGCACAAAGTCATATCAAAACAATGTCCTTGGATGTGTTTTTTATCAAAACTGTTTCTTCACAACAGGTTTTTGAGATACATGCATGAATAGACAAGGTACTGGTAAGACTATGTAAACATGGTATATATCAAAATGTGCGTTAGAATGTCTAATTTTACCCCAAAAAAGAATTGAGTTTATATGATGTTCCATTTCAGAGCTAGGGGGACTTTTAGCTGGATAGGTCAGATTGATCATGACTGACCATGCTATTTATAGATGGCAAAATATCTACAGTGGTACATGTGAGAAACTTTTTATTTTATTTTAATTGAACTAGACAACTCACCCTTTAAAATGAGATATTGCATGGCTATGTACGCCCAGCAGAAAAAAGGTTATTTAGAAAATAAAACTTCAACCGGGCATAACTTTTTTTGTTGTCCTAGAAACACTACCCAGTGTAAATGCAGGCTCTTTTAAATGGCTTCCAACACAAAAACTAAACATTTTATCAACTCAGTTCATTTTTTTCCTGGAAGCAGACAAGCCAAGCTTTCTCTGAAGGTCTTTCGTTGTCACACATTCACAACAGAGAATTTTCAATAAATCATTCAAAAACGCCATTCTGCCATAGAGAAGTCTAAAAACTATATAGAAATCCTTGAAACTCTCAAAGAGTTAAGGGAGTGGTTGCACCACTCAAAAATGTCTGTGACATTTCTTTTTTAAAACAATATTTTATCATACAGGAAAACTATTGATGGAGAGGTTTGACTAACCCATGTTATGCTTAGCTGTGATTGGACCATAGCAGTTTGGGGAGGGGCTTAGCTATTCATGATTTGAGGCATTTTGTAACTTTGGAAGGCAATCTTAGCCAATGGGGATGGAATATGGGGAAGTGGACAGGTCCGTGTTGATCACATAGAGATGGTGTATACCGATTTGCGTGATGTATGGATAAAATGTGTATGAGTAATACACTGTATAAAGAAATGTGTTTAACAAATATCTGCCTCATGGTGGCGCTATACCAGGCTGTTGTGGGAAAATTGGGGCAGAGGTTTGTCGTTGGCATCCAGGGAGTGTGTGTGCAGTTTGGCATAGACTGGGCCAACGGTGCTGGAGATCTGCTGTACACGGACGGATGGATTGACACACACACATACGGACGGACGGAGTGCAAAACATACTCTCAACCATGCCTTCGGCTGGTGGAGAGTGGAGACAACAATAATGTCGTTGATGTGACTGGTCCACTTCTGCAAGACTAGTGCAAGGACAGCAATAGATACTGTAATAATAAACACTACTGGACTGCAATGAAATAAAACAAGATCAACTAGAAAAAGTGCCCTTCTGGGCACAGGTCTCCACCAGGAGGATAGGACTGTGTGAGATGTTTGGCAAAATGTTTAGGAGTAATATAAACATGTTTGCCTTTGATGGCAATTGGATGATTTGAGGCATTTTGTTCCAAAAATGTGTTTTGCAAAAATCAACCTGTTGGTGGCGCTATAACAGGCCAATGTGAAAAGGGTGGGATATATTCCTCAGCCTAGTAAGAAAATGTGTGAAAGATTTCACGTAAATTGCATGCTGCGTTCCTGATTTGAGGCTTTTGTTCAAAACGGGGCAATCTTGCAAACTGTAAAAGCCAATTATAGCCAATTAGGATGGAATATGAAATATCGGACAGATCCGACTTGAGCACATGACCATAGAGATACTGTGTAACGATTTGTGAGATTTTTGGACAGAATCTGGAGGAGTAATATCAAAAGATGTGTTTTACAAAAGTCGGCCTCCTGGTGGCGCTATAAAAGGCAGATGCGGAAAATGCAGGTCAAAGGTTTGTCCTTGGCCTCTAGGGAGTGTGCATGCAACGTTTCACGCAGATCGGTGCAGTTTTAGGTAAAAACTGTGAAAAGCTGCCTCATGGTGGCGCTATAACAGGCCGTTCTGGAAAATGCGGGGCAGAGGTTCATCGTTGGCATCCAGGGAGTGTGTGTGCAAAGTTTGGCATCGACCGGGTTAACGGTGCCGGAGATTAGCTGTTCACAGACGGACGGAAGGACGGAAGGAAGGAAGGACGGAAGGACGGACACACGGACGGAGTGCAAAACATACTCTCTCCCCATGCCTTCGGCCTTCGGCCTGGTGGAGACAAAAAGGTGGTGTTTGACAGGCATATCTGCTCTGGGCCTGATTAATTTGTCCATATCCAACAAATGGATTGAACCCTAGCACTAGTTGGTATAGAGATCTGCTACTTTGTGAATGTGTGTGTGTGTGTGTGCACAAGCGACACGCGTATGTGTGCTTGTGTGCATGCGCTCGTGCATGCATGCGTGTGTGTGTGACAGTAAGTGGCTCATTACACAGTTAGACCAGACATCATGTGTCAGCTGCTACTTTCAGTCTCATGGTGAGAAGCTTTCAAATGATTGCTTTTAAAAGGGGCCATACTGCTACCACACGCTGGTCAGTATCAGCCTTAGAGTATATATATTAATAGAGACGGCACCAGGAGGAAACCCTTAGGCGAAATGGACATATGGCCGAATTTGGTATTGCAGCGCTGGGCCAAACACATGAACGCGCTGGTCCGTTGACCATCATTGCGCACGTTCATGATGACACGTGAACGCTGTTTCATGAACGCGTGAATTGATAGTCAACGGGCAGCGCGTTCATGTGTTTGGCCCAATCAATCCCAGAATGCACTCTGTACTGCTTTAGAGCAACTTAATGCAAGTGGATGGGAGGAGAAATCCGGTGCCGTCTCTATTAATATATACTCTTCTAAGGTATCAGCCAGACACTGTGGTAGATGCTGCAGCCATTAGACCCTGATGTATCTGCTGTGATTTATTGGGCTTCATTATACACACAGTACATGTAACGTGATGTTTCTTCAGTAGAATAGAGAACATATGGGTTGTGCAATTGACAAGTGCACCTTGACTTTAATAATGTAATGTAGACACACATTAATTTTAGGTTGTTTGTGTGTGTGTGTGTGTGTGTGTGTGTGTGTGTGTGTGTGTGTGTGTGTGTGTGTGTGTGTGTGTGTGTGTGCAGCACAAACATACGCGTAGGGCAACCAAATTTGCATCGACGGCGCTGCTATGCAGAGAAGTTTACAAAGCACGCACATGCGAAAGACAATAAAGTTCCAGGTGCTGGACAGAACATACTAAAAGGGGGAAAAGTCTGTACACTGGATCATTCACTCATAGTCGATTTAATCAATTACCACCAAGGTGAGTGAGGTTTTGAGTGTCAGAGGAAGAGCATGTTTGAAACATCACCCACCAATTTAATAGTGATGCACCGAATATTCGTCCGCAGAAAATATTCAGCAGAAAATGGCTAAAAATGCATTTTCGGCCTATTCGGTTTCGGCCCGAATAAGCAGAAAATATATCACCGAATAGTGTATGCAATTAATGCATTCAAAAGAGCTGAATAAATGTTTTATGGACCCATAATAGTGATTATTATTTAAGTTAAGTTTTGCCATGTGCAATGCATGGGTATAAAGAAGACTCACAAGTGAAGGTGCTCAAAAGTCGAAGAAAACAAGTCAAATACAAAAACAAAGGAGATGGAAAACATTGTTCTTATAAATATGAACAATCTTGAATATAAATGCATGAATATAAATGTGTATATTCATTTACAGTCCTACAGACAGTTGGAAAGGTGAGGGGATAAAGCGTTGATTCGGGACATAGATGACACGACAGTATGACAGTAGATGCCCCACCGTTTTCCACCACGAGTCCAATGCCCGATTTTGGGGAGTCCTATTTTGACTGATATTTTGTCCCAAAGTGCAACATTTTCTAATCAATTTACAAAAAAGAATATATATATATATATCTGTATAAGGTACAGAAAGATAGGGTTGAAAGTGGTGAAACTACTACTGATATCAATGACGTCAAAAAGGTCAATATTGGCCTGGGCCGTGGCTCAGCGGTCCAGGCACCTTGGCCGGTAGTCCAAGTCTGGCAGTGTGCCGCGGGTTCGACTCCCGATCCCGACGGCCTTTACTGCATGTCTCCCCCCCATCTCTCTCCCCATTTCCTGTCAGCCTACTGTCTGTCCCTCCATAAAAAAATAAATAAAATAAAGGCAAAAGCCACAAAAACACCCACAAAAAAAAGGTCAATATTAAATGGCTGATATATCAGCCAGACCGATAAATCTGTCAGGCTCTAATGGTAGGATTCTATCCAAGGACAGCAGGGATATGGACACATTATGACTGCAAATTGCAAGCATTAACGACGATGCCAACAAGCAACAGAACATTTTAGCTTGAATGCCACTGAGATTCCACTTCCAGCCATTAGCCTTGATTGTAAAACTCCATCTGCAGAGCACATTTACATCCTAGTGTCCAAACTGTCCATCCTGTTCCTCCTCTTCTGGCAGGACACTGCACTGACCAGTTCTTAACATTACTTTTGTCTGTACTTTTGTGCTCATGAACTTGTGAAACATCATCATAATACTGTCCCAGGTCAAAAGATCACTTCTAGCCAAGTACACTCCCAAAGCCTGGGTGTTAAATGATCCACTCACACCACCGGAGGAGAAAACAGTAAAACACAAATCATATTAAAAATAGACTACTATTGTTTTACAAAGATTGAACCGCACTGAAAATTAGAAAATGTTCAGATAATTTATGTCCTGCTTCGGGGCAGGAATAGCTCATGTGGTAGAGCTGCTGTCTTTCTCCTGGTTTGATCCCTGGGCTTACTTGGGTTTTGTGTTAAAGTGTCGCTTGAGCTGATCCCCAAATTGCTCTGGATAACATTGGTTTCCTCTACTGCTGGTGTGTGAATGTAAAGCACTTTGAATAAAAGCACTATACTATACTCACCACTTACCATTTTGTATTTCCATTTGACAAAAATATCCACAGCTCATTAGAGAAGCAAGCTGGCAGTGGGCGATCACTGCATACAAATACATTGTGAGGAGAAGAATGCTCCCAAAGGCATCAACAGCATTTTGAAAAACATTTAGGTAAGAGTACCTTTATTTATACAGGATTTTGTCTTTGGAATGGCCTGCCTCTGTTGATTAATCAAGCTCAGTCTAAACAGGCTTGTGAATCTAGAAATCATGTGAAAACTGTCACATGAGGGTCAAGCAGGTAGAACAGTTGACTGAAGAACATGAGGGACACTAAATAACGAAAAAAGCACTAGTCTCACTAGGGAAATAAAAAACAGGAATGCACTAGGGAGATATATCACAAGTAACACCAATGTAATTCACGGGAGCCAACACAGAACACGAGCGACTGATTGAGAGTAAAGAGTCCAATTATGAAGGCAGCAAGCTCATTAGAGGAAGGGGGCACAGGTGAGTAATAGGCAGGGAACTGTGGGGTTGATGAGGGAGTGGACGGGCGAGTAACGGCGAAGAGAGAGTGTAGAGCAAAAGACATTGAAAAAGAGATAAGGGAATAAATGTCAAAACATGACCAGAAGAGTAAGACGAGCAGTTTCAAATTTAAAATAGCCAACTCATTTTAGCTTTTTATAATTCATTCATATGTTTTAGGTTTACTATAATTCCAATCAATCAATCAAAAAACAAACAAAACAAATAAACTATTGGACCAACATTATGGTCCAGAATCCCCCCCCCCCCCAAATAAATCAGCATTGTCTAAAAGCCCAAACTGCTGCTGATGGCAACAAGTAAGATAAATCCCTCATACAATGCTGCTAAAAATGTATTTACTCCAGTTCCTAAAGCCTTCATTTCCCAGACATCAAATTAAGCTTCGGAACAAAACAGCCCAAACATGGACAATAATCTATTGATGACTATGACTCAGGAGACAGCTGTGATAAATTACATCCTATAAACTGTAGATTAGAAGGCTAGGATGCTATTATAGCACGACTGAGCACAATGAGGCGTGGATGAGAAATCGTTGTTGGTAATGTCTGTTAGGTTTCAGACATTACCAACATTATGCTTCCCTTGAGGCATAATGTGTCGCAAATTAAAGAGGATCTCTACTTTTGAGTGGAAAAGTGACTTAGTTTGCATTTGCTCCTAGTACTTTGTTGAGCAAATATAACACATTACATAAAACACTGCACTATTAATAAATACACTATGTGCAGGTAACTAAATGTAAAATGTATGCAATTAGCAATTCTGACACTAAGCAGCACCATAACTATAACTGTACCTATTATAACTACAAATAGATTGTTTTAAAATTCGTCTATCTCATGTGGATGGCAGCACCCCACAACTATAATGAAGACAGTGGTGAACAATAGTTATCATTATACTTATTGCTTGGTGTGAACGGACGTTCAACGTTGTACTTTATTGTTACATCTTGTGTACAGGTACATAAGAGTAAAACGTATTAGTGTTTGACTTTCTTCAGACAGCATAGAAAGCGTAACATTCAGAACAACAAAAACACAGCGAGCACAGCATAGCCTGGCTCCAGCCCTGAATCGCTACCATGTCCTGGCGATTGAAATGAAATGAATTATTATTCAGACTGAGTGTCAGGCACAGCAAACAAAGGGATAGAATAAAGAATGCAAGAAAGAGCAATCAAAAGAGTAGAAAAATAGGTCAGGGCGCCTGTTCAGGGGAGGGAGGAGGTGGGGGGATAGCGTGTACCTCCACATGCGTTACGCCCCCCTAGTGAGACCTTTCACTGTCGGGTGTAAAGAAGATGTTGGCTTGATGGCCCGGGTATCGGAGCCAGACCCGAGGCTTTCTTCACCCTCCCAATGACTGATTGTGGGGGTTAGCAGAGATGGAGTACTTGTAGAGAGGCTGGGGAATTGGGAATTGGCTTTACTAAATTGGGTGTCATTGACTTGACACCCATACTGTTATAAAACGGAAATAAAAAGATTTTGAAAAGAAAAGAGTACAAAAATAGTGTGTTACTATTGTGTTCCACATATACAACACAATTTAGTTTAAGAAGGTGCAAATTGAGGCTGTGTTCCATATATTAGCGTTTTCCTTTTGCACTGGTTCTTCCAGTGGCTTTGAGACTGCGAAAACGTTTTCCATGCGGCAGCATCTCAAACAGTCTGCGGTTGGGACTTTCATAATCCCACGAGCTTTGCTGACACAATGATCATACAGGGCTTCGATGGTGGGGAGATCACATCCGCTGATGCGTTCGGCTGTCCGCACAACCCTCTGCATTGCTTTGCGGTTGAGGTCGGTGCAGCTGCCATACCAGTAGTGAAGCAGCCAGTCAGGATGCTCTCTGTGGGGCCCATGAAGCAGCCAGTCAGGATGCTCTCTGTGGGGCCCATGAAGCAGCCAGTCAGGATGCTCTCTGTGGGGCCCATGAGGCAGCCAGTCAGGACGCTCTCTGTGGGGCCCATGCCAGTAGTGAAGCAGCCAGTCAGGATGCTCTCTGTGGGGCCCATACCAGTAGTGAAGCAGCCAGTCAGGATGCTCTCTGTGGGGCCCATACCAGTAGTGAAGCAGCCAGTCAGGATGCTCTCTGTGGGGCCCATGACAGTCAGGATGCTCTCTGTGGGGCCCATGACAGTCAGGATGCTCTCTGTGGGGCCCATGACAGTCAGGATGCTCTCTGTGGGGCCCATACCAGTAGTGAAGCAGCCAGTCAGGATGCTCTCTGTGGGGCCCATGACAGTCAGGATGCTCTCTGTGGGGCCCATGACAGTCAGGATGCTCTCTGTGGGGCCCATGACAGTCAGGATGCTCTCTGTGGGGCCCATGACAGTCAGGATGCTCTCTGTGGGCTCCATGACAGTCAGGATGCTCTCTGTGGGGCCCATGACAGTCAGGATGCTCTCTGTGGGGCCCATGACAGTCAGGATGCTCTCTGTGGGGCCCATGACAGTCAGGATGCTCTCTGTGGGGCCCATGACAGTCAGGATGCTCTCTGTGGGGCCCATGACAGTCAGGATGCTCTCTGTGGGGCCCATGACAGTAGTGAAGCAGCCAGTCAGGATGCTCTCTGTGGGGCCCATGCCAGTAGTGAAGCAGCCAGTCAGGATGCTCTCTGTGGGGCCCATACCAGTAGTGAAGTAGCCAGTCAGGATGCTCTCTGTGGGGCCCATGCCAGCTTTCTTGAGTCTCCTCAGGAAGTAGAGGCGTTGTTGTGCTTTCTTCACCACTCGCTCTGTCTGTTTATGTTTGCATTGCACAAAGGACAGTATACACACTGTACACAGTGTGTATAGAGGTGGGCCAAAGAATTTGGTCAATGATAATTCATTCCCATTTCCCCAATGCATGTATGAATGCCAAATGCTTTGTTGCCTTTAATTGGAAGAACATTAATGCTGTTTCATGGGATCTATGCCCTTTGAAATGGTAATATTAGAAAAATAATTGATGCAATTTAGATGAAACACAATCCAAGGACATAATCATGTGGGAGAGTAATAATAAAACAGCTGCACTTTAACTGTAAATAACGTACTGTAGTAGATCAATAATATTGATTGTTTCCTTGCATATTAAGGACACAATCAGTTCAGGACATCCCTACAGAGTGATCTCAGTTAATGAATGCAAACATTTTTACGTATGTGAGATACATGTCATACTTAATTTATCTTTCTCTCAGTATAAATAAAGCATCATGAACATTGTCTCATTTATAACCTTGTTATTCCTAAAATAGTTGACCAAGGAACTAATGTTTTTGCCCTCATTTGTCTCTCTGTCTTCTAGCAAGATCTCAAGCAGTTATGAATGTAATTGCGCAAAACCTGATTAAGGTTGGCATTTGTCTGGGGCATTTTCAAGGTTGCTTGAAAATCAAAGCTGCAACCATTTATAATTATGTTAGGTGTATCTCTTTTTATGCTGTATCAGAGAGCTTATTACTGCAGATGGAAATTAGCATGTTTTGCTAAATCTGGTATATTTACACTGCATTTTTAATGTAATGTTCATTAATCCATTGAGACCTGGAACGCATCCATGTCACGTTAGCGTTTAACCACATTAACCATTAATATACATTGTCCCGACTAAATAAACAAAAATAAATAAAAATAAAAGCCTTTATTAATCGTGATAGTGGAGAGAGAAAATGGCAGAAGAGAGAGATGGGGCTAGCTGTGTGCAGCAAAGGGTCAGATTTGAACACAGGTCAGCTGCTAAGCCTTAATTGTATGCGCTCTAGGTGATTCCCCGGGCACCCCAAGGCTTAAAGGAGCATTCAGTGATTTGGGTGATTTGGAAAACCACCCAGTCCGCCCCGGTAACAAAATGTGCACATGCACGCTCTACAGTGGGGGGAAGTGCAACAGGCCAACAGCATGTGCACCAAGGCCCGCCCCCACTCGATCATGATTGGAGGAAGGCCCCTCTCATCCTGATTGGATGAAGGCTTTGCCACCTGCCACCAAAACTGAAACAAGGTTTTTTTTTAACCCCAGGGGCTCACTGGGGACAGGGAGGAACTCCTTATATGGTCAGCACACTCTATAGTAGGGAGGATTATCCAGAAAAGAAAATAAATAAATAAGTGATATTTGAATTAAGTCAAATCACTGAATATACCTTTAAGGTTCTTTGTTCATTTTGGTCCAGGCGGGCCAAGGGAGAACTGGCTTTACATGTTGAATGGCCAAACAGGGGCGTTGTGGGCCATTAATGCGTGGTGGTTAAATTGGCCAAAAGGGGACCTGGTGCCACACCTTAGACAAACTGCCACCTTGGCAGAGGTCTGTGTGCATTATTCTAGTTTGTGCCTGTGTTTTTGGGGCCTGGCATTAACTTTTAATTGTATTCACGTTGGTTTTAACTGTGCATATAATAATGATTTGTATGGTATATTTGTGTGCGCTTGTGTGTATGTATGTATGTGTGTGTGTGTGTGCGTGCGTGCGTGCGTGCGTGCGTGCGTGCGTGCGTGCGTGCGTGTGTGTGTGCATGCGTGCACTGTATAATGGTTTAAAGATGCAGGGTGACACGTTTTATTTCAGAGCCTGTCAGAGACTACCAGACTCACCCTGTGTGTCTTTCCCCAAGTCGTAGATTCCAAAAGCCCCCCTTCAGCAATGTCAGAGACTTCTTAAGTGAAAGCCTTCCCACACACAGTGAGGAGCAGGGAATTGAAAATCCACTGCTATTCTTGCGTTCATATTCATCCCTAGATGGCAATAGCCACAGCAGTAAGGATTAAGATGAGAGGTCGCTGGCTGAGAATAAGAGACGTAGGCAGCAGTTATTGTACTGCTGTCCCACAGCACATGCACAATGCATTGTGAGATTGTAGCTATTTTCGCTATTCATTCGTGCAACAAAGTAAATAGTCCTTTGTGGGGATTTGTGTGGGGACAAAAGGGAAACATAATGAACCTATAACTCTAAGCTACAACTCTAAGCTATAACCTAAGCTCTTCACAGCTCATTAACACATCCTGCCACCCTAATAGCCAGCGCAACACCCCGTCCTTTGTCCGCCTTCTCCTACCAAACCACACCGTTTGCACACATCTCACCATGCACAACACCAACACCTTCTCCTACCAAACCACACCGTTTGCACACATCTCACCATGCACAACACCAACAGCATGCCTGTCCAGACATCAACCACTACTTTGCATCCATGCAACTGTCATATTTACAGTACAATACCCATTTTTATGAAATAACACATTCTTGCGCAAGACCACCAGCCTACGTCAAAATCGTCACCACTTTGCCGAGTTACGCCAACTCCGTTCACTTCATGGGGCCAGTCCAATGGTACGGCCTTCACAGTGACACACGCGTTATTTCCGACCCTCAATGTCCAATCTCGCTACCTCTGCTCTAACCCAGCTCATCTTACCTCCGCCCGCTCCCCCTCTGGCTGCTGTGCCGGCCAGGCGACCACACCACCACGTCGTGTTGACTACCAGACTACACTAATAAGGACCCATGACGGCCACCGCCAGCAACAACACGCCGGCAACAACCTCAACCACATCTCTCGCCTATCGCACGGCAAACGCCACACAACTACACTATGCTTGGTGAACGCAGCTAAAGCAGCTGCGTTCTTCACAGTACACCGTGGAGGATTTTCGTTTTGCATCGCGGGTGTGTGCGCGCGAGTGAGTGAGTGAGTCAGTGTGTGTGTGTGTGTGTGTGTGTGTGTGTGTGTGTGCGGTACACCTACTATTTACCCAGGGTGTGCGTGTGTCGCGTCTAGCATGGCCAGCCAGCCACACACACACACACCACCTCTCAATGCCACGTTCTTCCGCGCATTATTTATTATCACACGTGTGTGTGTGTGTGTGTGTGTGTGTGTGTGTGTGTGTGTGTGTGTGTGTGTGTGTGTGTGTGTGTGTGTGTGTGTGTGTGCGCGGCCGGGCGTGCAACAACACATCATAATAATTAATAACCCATCCGTTTCTACACAATACGGGTATAAACACACAGCTGAAACATGAAGTGGAGTCTGTCAACTCCCGCAATTTCCTTCTCCCCATATTGCGCTGCTACGTAACTCTTGGATGGGCGAAATTCTAGTAATCATTATTTGCTGTTGGCATATATATAGGTTTTTTAATAGCCATCTGTTGTCTGCGATTGACGTATATAGATATTTATATCGCTTTATATGGATCTGAAAACAGCACCGCTAAAAAACCCTTTTTGCCCTGAGCAACGCTAGGCAACGTCTTGCTCACCCCCGCACTCACGGAACGTGCTCACGCATGCGTAGACTACTGTTATAATTAGGATCTTCTATGGCTCTTTTCTCGAAAACTATGTCGCTGTCCGTTGTGCTGATCAGACATCCGAGGTTCGGATTTGATTTCAGATTTTTCATTGTATCGCGATTGAAATATAAACGTTTCTTGAGATAGCTAGCGTGAGCTAATGCTAACATTAATTAGCCTTTTCTTACAATGGCGGTCTGCGAGCGGGGGAAAACGGAAGTACTTGAGTCGTAATCTCCCCGCACAAGCTATTTACCACTTGTGACCACACGGCCGCAGTCTTTATGTGATTCTGGCACTTGTTTTCTGCCTTCTGTTTGGCCCGGAGAGTCCATGATTGACAGAGGTGGATGCATTGCCCAGAGGACCTGACCCAGGCTCTACTCTGTTTAATACCTCGGTCTCATATCTCAGCTCCACAACAACACGCCCCATTATAATTAAAACTGACATGTCTACAGCACTGGACACCTTGAGTCGCATGCTGGCTCCCAGCCAGCAGTTTTATATGGAGATGGAAATGGTGTTGTACTGTACTAGGACAAGGTCTATCTGGTTGAAGAGTCAATGACCCGACTGCAGCCTGACATACCATTAGAAACATCAGATGTGATAATCAATGTGATGAAATTTGATGAGATTGTGTTATCACAATACAGATAAATTGGGGCTTAACAATAGTCAGGAATGCGACATACACATACTGTAGATAAAGCTACAATGATGTTGGAAGAAAAACAAGGTCAGAAAATAAGTACATGCATCTCAAAAGAGGCAACTCTGCAGTCGTCCGATGTGTCCCTTACGTCCAGTACAATTTTGTTTCCTAGTAATAGTATTCCCAATCACCTACAGAGCCTGACTCACAGTGTGTGCACTCTGAAATTCAAATCAGGCAGCATCCTGCTGACTATGCAGTGCATGCCAGTCCCATCAGCAATCCACACTTTGCACATTGCACTGAAGGCGAGCATTCTGACATGGCATGCATGTGCTTGTGACCCACTTCACCCTACAGCTGGCCGTTCTTCCCTTTACACCATCACCACTATAATGCACAACTCCCCATGACACCAGACCGTACATTGAAACGCAGGAGATGCACAGACCAGGCTTGGTTCTAGTTGTGTATGCACATGCCCTTTTTGAGTGGTGTAAACCACTCCTACAACTGGCTTTGTTAGTGCATAAAAAATGAGCATGGTTGCTATGTTCACCCTGTTCACCCGGGTATGATTTCCTACACCTGGCTTTGTTAGTGCAGAAAAAATGAGCATGGTTGCCATGTTCACCCTGTTCACCCGGGTGTGATTTCATTACGTCAGCCATGATTTCATTACGTCAGACAGGTCTTACACCACTCAGTTCACACGGGTGTGATTTTTTCCTTTCGAATGCAATATATTTTTTTTCTTTTTCCTTCTTTTCATGCCCTGGCTCTGTAAGATTCTAACCACCTCTGTCTTTGTCTGTCTGTCTGTCTGTCTGTCTGTCTGTCTGTCTGTCTGTCTGTCTGTCTGTCGCTATAATCTCACCAACTGCTGGACCAATCCACAAAGTTCTTGTGCTCATTGCCAGTATAGCTGACAGAAGTACCTCTCTCCAATAAAGAGTTCCTGCTTGGACCAGTTCTGTCCTGGCAATGTGCTGAAGGCCTTGAATGGAGCAGATTCTCTACCATGCAGTGATGCCAGACCTCTTCAGCCTGTGGAGAAGGAACCAGCCCAGGTTCTTGCTGATGTGGACCCCCACCGACCCCTCTACTCTCTCCACTGCAGTCCCATAGATGTGAATGGGAGCATGCTTTAGCCTCCTGTAGTCCATGATCATCTACTTTGTTTTCAGAGGGAAGTTGTTGTTGTCCTGACACCATGCATCTCCCTCTCTGTAGGCCATCCCATCACAGTTTGTAATCAGGCCATTGTTATCAGACAGTGGCATCTGCAGTGCTGGCGCCAGACAATATTTCACAGAGGTGCACTTTATTTTTAAACACCCCTAGACATGCTACAAATGCTTCTGTTATAAATATACAGTATATCACGTAGCAGCTACGTCGTAGCCAATAAGCACAACAATGCACCCAAAACAATAAGTAGTAACATTATGCTACAGAGTACAGGTCTCTAGGTAGCCTCAAAACATGCCCGAAAATGCTTATGAGCACTCAGTTAGGGATACTGTCTAGACCTGCAGGTGCCTTGGGTGTATTAATATTTTGAAAGTGTATCAGCCCTAGATATTTCCAGTGGGCATACTGTACGTATATACAGTAGCTGGGGTCTCATTCTCAAAGCATTAATCAAAGATGTTCAGTTTATCTGCATTATAGTGCTGGATACCCGTTTGTAATCTGTGAGTTTTCAGTCCATTCCACATGTTTCTTCTTGTAAAATGTAAATGTAAATCTTGGCCTCACAAGGTGTAAGCAGTGGTCCTTGCTTTAAGCTTGGCATGCACATCGCACAATCCTGTTAACCCCATGGGGGGCTCATCCCAACATCATCGATTGACCAGTTCCATGTAATCAATATTCTTCCCCCCTGCTTCCAAAAAAACATACCAAAGTGTGCCAAACTACACCATTACCCGGGGTTAAAGTAGCCTGTTTTAGACCATGGGGTATAACCTGATCCTGGGGTTTAAAAAGGCTAACCCATTTTAACCTTGGGTACAGTTTGTCAGGCGTTAGTCCTATATTTTGGGCTCTTGTCTGCCGTTAGAGGAGCCACAGAGCTGACAGCTCAGTGGTACTGGGTCTACATCAGCTGTAGTATCACACAGCAGGACAAAGACTGTCGCTGGAGCTGTCAGGGTGACACAGCGGTCTACCCAACATCTAAATCATCTATCATCAACACCTCTGTCAAAATAAGTGTACAACCTTTATTATTTAGCTTTCTCCCATTTTCTATCTACAGAATGTTTGGTACATTTTCTAAACATACCGTAATGAAGTATATGCTGTAAACAAATGGCCTTGTACAATGGATATCTGGTGACAAGATGTGAGTGTCAGATAATGTATGTGTACTGTACATTAATTCAATTTCGTCGTTCCGTCCGTCACGCCACCATATATGGCCGTCAGTCCCTCACGCCTCGTGACATGTCACGCCACCATATATGGCCGTCAGTCCATCACACCTTGTGACATGCTCCATATATGGCCGTCTCCATATATGAAGATCACGACACTGACCTAATCAAACCCTGGATAGCCATACATGGAGAAGACTGGATGGATCATCACCTAGATCTGCATATATGGAGCTGGCCAGCAACTCTACATCTGACCTCAAACCTCAAACCCTTAGATCTCCATATATGGAGCTGACATTCCATATGTTGATCCACCCCCACCTGTCCTTCCTATTCGATATCTCCCTTTTGACTGATACCTGTCCATTCAAACTCTAGACGGGCCCGCCTTAAAGTTATTAGTGCAGCTGTGCCCGGCATCCGACGGAAACTAGAGTTCTCAACAGGCCCGAAAATGGGCCCTCATCAAACCCTGTATACACTCAAGACACTGCCCCCGATGCCACCCTTAGATCTCCATATATGGAGCTGACCTGTTCTGACATTCCATATGTTGATCGGACATCATCAAACCCTGTACACTCTAGACACGCTCCATATATGGCCAGTACAGAATTCATTCCATATAATGTTGATCTGACCCCCCCCCCATCTCAAAGCGCCAGCGGCCCGTCACCCAGGCGGATGCGTGCACGCGAAAGGGGCGAGGTCGCTTCTTGCCATCTTACTGTCTCCAAGACACATTTCTCCCAAGGGAGTCAAAAAGAAATCACACTCGAGTCGTGTGAAGTGAGGGGCACCCACTGTTTTTTATATCGGCCACATGGTGTCTTACATCGTCATTTAGTGCCCTAAACAAACATTAAAGTCCAGACTTGACTGGCTCTAAAGTTCTCTCTAAAGTGCTCTATTAACCCATTTTGGGCGGGAACCCCTTTTGGTGTTAGCATTATGTTATGCTTTAGCTATTGAAAAATAGCAGATCTACAAGCTCATAGCGCGCCACCGAGTGGCGCGCTACGAGCTTGTAGGTCTGCTATTTTTGAAAAATCGAAGAACAACTGACATAGAAACATAGCTTTTTCAGAAAACTGTCAGGATGTAGAAGACATTTTTAGAATCTAATGGGTTAAAACAAACATTTGTAATGTTGTAATATCCTGTAAAGTCCATAGACTTGGCTGGCAGATGATTTATGTCATATAAAGTACTCTAGTCTAAACTAGCGCCCCTCAATAAAGTAACCTTGAACCTTGTAAAGGTGGTGTGTTGATATGTATGACTGAGGAATTGTCCAGTGCCTAGTTGTATAGAAATGTTAATTTCTCTGCATGTGTGGCAAGGTAAACCTTGCAGTGTAATATTGTGGTACTGTAGGGACAGAGCAGTGGCCAGTCCAGAGTCAGCTGTTCATGAACCATTAAAGAGCAATATATATGGATGTGCTGAAGAGGAAGTGCACTCATTACTACTTCATCACCTTGCCCTTTCATATCACAGGGCCAGCGCCCTCTAAATCTGTGTGAGTGCACGCGTGTGTGAGAGAGAGTTTGCGGGATAGTGTAGATGTAGACTACTAGAGTAGTAGTCTATAGTCAGTATAGTTGCTATACTGGTTCTAAAAAGTCAAGGACCCCGAAATTGTATAGCCACGGACCCCCATCTGAAATGGTTTTGAGGCAGATAGGGAAACCAGGTAAGGGATTTATGTAAAAAAAAAAAAAAAAAAAATCAATGCAGCATGACCTGACATGCTGTGAAAATGTACCCCCTTGGAACCCCCCCCCCCCCAGACTGTAGTTGACAGACTGTAGGTGAGAGAGATAGGTAAAACAAACAAAAAGTGACACATTACCAAGCCCAAAGAACTGGTCATATGTGTGAGCTTTGCAATGCTGCTGTAATGTCTTGGATAGCAGTCCTCGCATTAGACAGCATCTCCCCCTGCTGCTTGAGGTGTGCAAGTGGAGTTCATCAGAGATGTAGATGGCTCAGATAGATCTGGTCACTGCTGTCCATGAAAAACATAGTTCAGGACCAAGGTTATAATAGTTAACTAAAACGAACTAAAAAATCACACCTGTGTGAAGTGAGTGGGGCAACACATCCGAAACGGTAGATAAATGAGTTACCATCTGGTGGTCCCCGGGGAGTCTCCGGGGGGTCCCCGGAACATCCAATGCAATGCATCAAATGCGCCCAGGGGGCCGGGCCGATTCCAGCGAGCCGCCCCACGTCCGAAACGGTTGAGAAATGACAGAGTTACCGTCCCTCTACTGTACCCTGTACTGTACTGTACTGGCACACCCGAAATCATCATATATACAGTTAATATGTGTGTGTGTGTGTGTGTGTGTGTGTGTGTTTGTGTGTGCGTTAGGTTGCGCACAGGTGGTGAAAAACAACCATGCTATTTCCATGCTCATACCCACCCACCCAGCCACACACATAGCTCCGTAAGGGAGTGGTTGCACCACTCAAAAACGAAAACTAGAATTAAAAAAACATTTCAGTTAACTGAAACTAAATAAAAATAAATAGAAAAACGATAACTAAACTGAAACTGTATTGTGTGTTCACAAAACGAACTGAAATTATAGACAAAATACCCTTAGTTTTAGTTTTTATCAACATTTATATGCCTTTCGGTCATTTATAATATACTCAACAAGTTTTATTATTGAGTTTTATTATTGATCTGCACCAATAAAGTGTAGACAATAGACATGTCCCCGCGCCTCCTTCCCTGAAAAAGCGAGTGCCAAGTTAATCCTGCACCGTTTTCCAATTTGGGATTTAAATCATATTTGAGTGTCTACAGGTAGGAGCCCTATACACAAAGCAACCAGGAAAAAAAAATATATATATATATATATGATAAAATATATAGGCCTTTAGGCTATGGTACAAACCAGAAACACTGTGAGCAGTGGCTGAGCATTGTGGAGGAGATATTTGTAATGGAGAAACTAACTCATACATTGAGACTACAAGAGAGGAGTTATTCAATGAAAAATGGGAGAAATGGATTGAATATAGAAATCAACAGGACGACACTGATGATAACAATGCACTCATTAATGGACTGGAATACGTTGCTTATTAATGATGTATTACGAAGCCTTACATTGTGACTGTACTTTTGTTTACCTGCAAATAAAAAGTAAAAAAACAAAAACAAAAGCAGAAATATCAAGTTTTTTTTTTCTTTCTCTGAGTCACTTCTAATTCTGATCTATTAATACTGTAAAATGCCTACAAATACAACAAAATTTCGTTTAATGACTATAGAACGGCCGCAACCATGGCTGACGGACGGAAAGACGGATGGACAGACGGATGGACAGGTTCCAAACCTAGTCTCGGCCATGCCTTTTGGCCTGGTGGAGACAATAAGGGAATACTTATTTGATACCATGTTTTTACCCAGCGACTTCATATTCATGTGCAATCTATGATTCTCAGGTAGTCCTAATATCTCTGTCATCAGGAATGACATTGTTATTGTATTCTATAGGCCCATACAGTCTAAAATAAATGCAGTAATGCTGTATAATACACAACAATTTGTGTGCCGTTCTTAATGAATAATCATCAATCAGAAGCTATATGGAAAACAATTTGGTTCCAGTCAGTCAAAATCGCCACACATGACAGTGTTCAAAAAAGTAAATAAATATATGAAATTGAGAATAAGCTGCTAATTGATTCATTAAGTATTGATTTAGAATGTCACACAGTGTATTGTACTTACCATAGAAGGCTTATAGAACAATATTTTGTCATTCGAGCTGTTTGAGCCATAGAGAAATGGGGATTCACTCATAATTTCGATGCTACATTGGTCCGACACGTGGCATTGCGTGTGGTTAGGGTTGGGGCCAAATTGGACAATGTTAGTAATGGGGCGAGCTTGAGTCAGTGGCACATCAACATAAAGCTCCGAGTGCATTTCCTCTACCATCAAGTTTTAGCTATTTCTGGGTCTTGGGTCTCTTGAGTGGATGTTGTTATGTCCAAATAAATGACTCACCTAATGCATGCTCGTATGTTTTAGTTTTTTTCTTCATCTTCATCCAAAAACAGCTAATGGATATGGGTGCTCAAAACATATTAGTGGTCACTCAGGAGGTACACACACATCCCAGTAAATTCAATGGGAGCTCGAACAAAATAAATAAACTGAAAAAGGAGAAAGTCTGCACACCGTTTTAAAAGCTTTACCAGAACAGAAAAAAACATATCGTTGCTGTCGGGAGGAAACCTCATAACTCCATTTTTGAGGGTTTTTTTTGGCATGAATCAGTGCTATTGAACATCTATGTGCTATTTACGTCTGTGTGTTGTTTCAACTCCACCACCTCTCCCGCTCTCATGGAAGTAATTGACAATAGAGTTACAACAACAACTTTGATGAGGCTGTATTGCTTTGTTTTAAAAAATATATGGTTTTCTTAATTTCCTGAAAAATGAACATTTTGGAGTTATGAGGTTTCCTCCCGACAGCAGAGATATACAACGTTTCGGCCTCCTTCTCCTTGCTCAAAAAACCTTTCATTCAAGGCACTAAATGATACCATGTCTCGCTAAATTAGTTTTTTTATGTATTTGCCACTGTTGACCTGCAATTTTGCCATGAAAATAATTGTGTAAGTGTTGTTGCTGTTTGTTTTTACTGTTGTTGAGACCGAAGACAAATTTCCACAGGTGGACAATAAATTAAACTAACTAACTTGCAACAAAACCTGGTTGAGGAATGTGATGCCATCCCACAGCAAAATGTGTCTAGGTTGGTGACCAGGATGAGGAGGAGGTGCCAAGGTGTTGTGGCTGATTTTGGATATTCTACCCACTACTGAGTTCAATAACACTGAGTGAAAAGATTGTTTTTTCCTTATTACTATGGGAGAGTGCAATCATCCAATCCACTAAGCAACTTAAAGCAAGGGTTGAATACCAACGATTTGCCATTTTGGCACATTTGTTGGAGGTGCTTACCCACATATTTAGCAGTATTGCTCATTCCACAAATGCCCGATCCTTACAATCTATACCTTGTTGTACAGGTGACAACGATCAACGATTAAAATGATATAAAACATAATTCCAATTGGTATTATCAAAGTGGAGAAATAATGGACCAAAGTTATGTTTTCGAACTTTTATTGCAGAGTTTATATTTTTCAATGGTATCTTTTGAGTTTTTATTACATAATACTTACTCTGATCTTTTTTAATCCTATACCTGACAAATAAACCAAAGTACGAAAAAAACTAAAACTAATCTAAAACTAAGCATTTTCACCAAAATAAAAAATAAATCAAAACTAGCAAACCCTCTCTAAAACTAAAACTAACTCATTTAGAAAATAAAATGTCAAAACAAAAAAAACTAAAACTAAACTATAATGAACCCAAACCCAAAACTATTATAACCTTGTTCAGGACCTGCATTCATTTATCAACTAGCTTTTATGTAGCTTGACTACATGCGTCAGTATTTCCAGACAACATCTCTAACTGTATTTTGAGTCCTTGTCTCTGTCTCTCTTCATCCAGCATTCCAGCCATACATGATGCAACCTCCTGGCCTTGCTGTGGACTGTAATTGCCATACTCTGTGCGAAGCCAGACCAGTCTGCGTCGGGGGCTTCTGACGTCTAGTTACGCCCCTGATCAGAGGCCTCCTGGAAACTGATTCATGTCTACATGAGTGATGCCACTCTCTCTCTTTTTTTTCTTTTTTTTGTGGCTTTCGCCTTTATTTTATATTTTTTTATGGAGGGACAGACAGTAGGCTGACAGGAAATGGGGAGAGAGATGGGGGGAAGACATTCAGTAAAGGCCATCGGGATTGGGAGTCGAACCCGCGGCACACTGCCAGACTGGATTACCAGCCAAGGTGCCTGGACCACTGAGCCATGGCCCAGGCCCCACTCTCTCTTTACACCGCTGCTGTGTCACACACACACACACACACACACACCTTGCCAATTGGTAAACCAATCCTCTTTGAACATTTCCAGAATAGCCAGCCAGTTCCCAATACATACTTAAAGCTGAAATTCTGCCTCAGTATCCGCACTTCGGTCCACCTTCGTCACTGATAAATATCACTGCACCCGGAGGATAATTTGTTCATCACATTGCATACCCCTATTCATTCACAAAGACAATGAGAAAACAAGCATTTGATCAATACTTTAATTTAATAAAATGATTATCACCATGAATCACCTGCTCAGATAAACAAAATGGTAGTCCTGCTGGGAAGTCCAGTCCAGACTGGCAAGCTGGTTTCCACAGTGTTTTAGTGGTGGTCACTCACAGTGACAGGGCTGTGATAGGGAGGTAGGGCTGATAAGGTTTTAGCTGAATGGTCACCTGCCTTAAAGTAAAGGTTTGGTATGTGATGATTTTACGAGTTATAATAATAATTATATATATATGCAATTATAATACTGTAATACATTAGTATCAAGGCTTGGCTAGACACTTAAGTCCACGGTTATGACCACTAATCACTAAGTCGTGGATATTGGATATGTGTTGGATGAGAGGAGTAGAATAACAAGCTGGGGTCAGTGCACCGTGGCCGATTAAGCAGCATTGAACACAATCACCGGGGCCTGTCGGATTAGTGACAATGTTTGTTGCCTTCATTGAAAAATATATCTCTTCCCTCTTCCCTTTCTGTCCTCCTCCTCCTCCTCCTCCTCCTGTCTGACTATCTAATTATATGGAGATAAGAAATCACTCTCTCCATCTGTCCTTCCACTGACTGGAAAAGGTCCCTTTAGTCCCTTATAATTCTGTCTGAGAGTTGTGAGAATTCTGGTATATAAAATGTTCCCTTTACCATAGTACTGCATTCTGCCGCAGGCATTCATTTGATGAGATGGATAAAGAGGCAGTCTGCCAACTTCCCCATTTCATTCCACTGGCTTCCATCTCACTGGCTGTCTTCCATAGGCCAAAAAAAGAGTGGCCAATATTAGTGCCTTGTCACAAGGAGAACAAGTACCCTATTAATCAACCAATCACACCTCAAAGAGAGACTTTTCCAATTAACAGTGCAACCAATAGCAAGGTCCCCTGCCAGGAGGTAGTGAGTGACATCTTTTGATCAGGTTCTGGCAGGACTTGACAACTCCTAAATCACTTACTAGAAAGATCAAAGATATGGAAGAGCTGAGATAGAAAGTGTTTTGTATCTATCAGTGAGTCACGAGTGAGTCATTATCACTGAAATATTCCACATAGACGGGTAACATGCCAATTAAAGATGAAAAGAGACACTGAAGTTTGAAAACGTGTTCATTTTCAACCAAAAAAAGGGCCCCCAGCAACCTTCAGACAGGAGACAATGCATGTCCTGGAAGAGTGTTTGTGTGCTTGTAGGAAACTTCAGCAGAAACAAAGGTATGTAGCACTAATGAGACTTCATATCCTCTAGCCATTATTTAGATTGATGAGCTGTCTGCTCAAACGGTTCCAATAAACCATACTCCTAGAATCTATTAGAGAACAGAACTTACGTACAAGTCTTAACAGTTTTGCACTTGAATATAAGAACTCAAAGGGTGAGGATTATCTACCGTATAAATCTTTGTCTCCTGCATCTTGGGTCTCATAACTGCAACTCCACTCAGTCGCATATTCAAACATGGTCAAATCCCAACTGTATGGAAAGCTGCACAGCTTGTTCCATTACTTAAGGTGGTAACTCTAACTAAAAGTGAAAGCTTCATTTTACCAGTGTTTTACTGGGAAGAAGAAAAAAAAAGAAAATAACCATTTAGTTATTGATGGTTAAGTGGTTGACAACTCTGAAACAACACCCTGAAGTCCACTCTCATCAGTACGGTACCATCTTCTTATATACAAAGAGGACAACTCTGAAACAACACCCTGAAGTCCACTCTCATCAGTACGGTACCATCTTCCTTTATACAAAGAGGACAACTCTGAAACAACACCCTGAAGTCCACTCTCATCAGTACGGTACCATCTTCCTATATACAAAGAGGACAACTCTGAAACAACACCCTGAAGTCCACTCTCATCAGTACGGTACCATCTTCCTATATACAAAGAGGACAACTCTCTCCAACAAAGTTTAGAGGCCAGCAGGTTAATAGCCCCTGCAGTGCAATTTCTGCAGACTGCAGCTGCACTGGCCAATCCTACACATTGGTCAGGCACCTGTTTAGCAGAGATCAGAACTGGGTTATAAATGTGTTCCTAGTTCCTACTCAATCGTTATACCCACCGAGCGAAACTGCCAACTGGTAGGTAGGTAAATAGATAAATAAATAATAAATAATAGTGGGTATGCACGTGACATCATCATCATCATACCCGGACGTTATACGGGAATGCGTACAGAGTGGCAAAAAAAACTACTTTCTGGCCGTGATAGCCCACACATCCAAACAAAACAACACAAAACAAAACATCTGATTTACCACTCAAATTGCCACTCACTTTATGCGCATATTCTATAATAAATAAAGCCGGCAACTGCATGTGTATCAGAGGAGATATGTGCTCATCTACATACCCACGGTGGGGAAAATTTACCAGACCAATATTAACTCAGAGAGGCTCAATGCTGTTACCATGACACTGAGAAGTCAATAGGAGCGAGGGGCAGACTATATGTACAGTACTTTGAGTTGCAAGAGTCCAAAGATTTTCTGAGATAGTATTCTGCCAGGGGGCATGGTTCCCTCCCCTGCCTGTCTGCCATCCGTTTCCATCTCAGTAAAGCAATGAATCAAACCCTCCAACGGCATTCCTTACATAAACTTAGTTTGAAAATGTTTTTGCCTTATACAGTGGTGCTTTAATGTGTGTGTGTGTGTGTGTGTGTGTGTGTGTGTGTGTGTGTGTTGTTTCATTTGGAGCAACGTCATCATCGACATCGATGGACTGCCATAAGCAAGCAAGCAAGTAAGTGTGTGTGTGTGTGTTGTTTTGGCTGCTCTACCTGAAGTGTTTGTGAGTGGAAAGTGGAAACTATTGGTATGGTATATAACCAAATAATAAAACATTAAAACACTTCTATATCCATTTCAAATAGTTTGTGTTTTACAGGTTACAGATAGTTACTACCTATACAAAGTGATGGAATATTCAGACAAACAAAAGTCTTTAGGTGGTCTTGGATGCATTTACATTCCCAGCTAATATAATATGTAAATGATCTGAATGAAATATAGCTAACATAGCTGCAGACTGCTACTGTATACCAGGCTCAAACCACAAACCACCTTAAACTACAGAAATATACTCAGATTGGAGGGTGTTAACTAGGGATGTCCCGATACACTTTTTTCGTTCCCGATTCGATCCCCGATACCACAGTTCCTGTGTTAGTCGATACCGAATACCGATACCAGTGTTGTGATCTCGTATTGTGTTTATAGCTATCTAGCTATACTGTATATCTCGTGTTGTGTTTATAGCAGACTCCTCACTCAAATGTGCACTTGCAGTTTGGGCAACTCCAAAGCAAACTCCACTTGGACATTTTATTTACCTGCCATTAGTGTCAACCCCTTACCCCTGTGTCGGATCGGTGGTTAGACTGGCATATTCGCCGATACCGATATGACCCCATATGACAAATAAGGGCCGATACCGATACTTTTCCGATACCGATACAGTATCGGGACATCTCTAGTGTTAACCATACAAAAAGTAACGAAAAATGGTGACTACAAAACCTCTCATTAGTACTGCCAATAGTACAAGACAGTGCTGCACGCAAGTTTAGTTTAGTTTAGTTTTATTTGCACGGGATGTACATTAAAAGAAAAACAAAGGAAATTTCAAATGGCATGAAATACATTTGTATGAAAATAAAAATAAAAAATCAGAAAAGAAAATGTGCCGGAGTTCACAACATCGTCTCTCAATCAGTCTCATGCACAATCTTCAAATACTGTATGTGTGCTATTTGGAAACTGTGGGAGGGAGTCTGTCCTGAGAGACACGTCTTTCCTACAGACTTGTGACTTTACTTTACTAAAGCGTGACTTGGGTCATAATAGTTATGATGCCAGTACTCACTGTGCCAGAAACTCTCGAGTTTTCAATATCTTCCTTCCGTCCTCTCTTTTATAGCCATAATTCTTAGATAGGCCTCATAGCAATCTGTTTTGTTTTTAGCATTGGGAGATTTGCGTGATCTGATACAAGATTTTATTTTAGGTAAGCCGTATGGGAATTAGCGATTGACCCTAAAGGACAAGATTAAAATATGATATAATCTCTGCAATTTTGTTTTGGGAATTAAGGTTTACAGCAAATAGTTTTTTTGAATTGGAGTCTGAGGGGATTTCAAACTTTTTTCATGTTGCAGATACCCAAATGGACTTTGATTCGAATTATTGTCTGTCCTAGCCACCCTGATATGAAATGATCACTTGTTCCTGTAGATTTGCACTATACAACATTCAGAGGCTTAGACTTCCTCACCAAGGAGTCTGCCCAGCTCCTTATTCGAGCCTCAGCCATCGACTATTGTAACTCCCTCTCTGTGACGATTTGATGGATGGCATGCTCACTCAAACCCCTACAAGTGATCCAATATGACATGGCATGTCTGGTTTTCTACCTCCCATAAATTTCACGCCTCCCCTGTCTGCGTTTCTTACTTTCTTTCACTGGCGTCTAGTTTCTGCCTGCATCCAATTCAAAACACGGGTAATGGCTTATAGGGCCATGAAGATCACGGCACCTGTTAAATTCAGAACATGATCCACCTCTACACCCCTATCTACACACTTAGATCAGATAACACTGTCGCTGCCTTCCCTACGACATCCTGGCCAATGCTTCAAGCGTTCTAGACTCTTCACCCCTCTGGTACTCAAGCGGTGATGACCTCCCAATAAGTCAGGACTTAGCGGGAGGTCTAACATAATGTGAAATTCATACGCTTTGGGACACAGGTATTTGCATATTTAGTCAGATTGTGGTTTGGTATGAAGTAAGATCATGAATTACTTCTGAATATCTGCTGTATGACGAGAACCTTGAGTGAGTGTGTGTGTGTGTGTGTGTGTGTGTGTGCGCGTACATGAGTGTGTATGTATCTTTGTTTGTGTGTATGTGTATGTACAGTATAGAGGGTATGCGCATGCATATAGTGAATGGCAGATCGAGTGGCAAAGTGAGTGACAAAGTGAATTTAATGTTGTTTAAAGTCATGCAATGAAATAGGACTTTTCTGTTTGGATGTACGTATAGGCTGTCAAGGCCAGAAATATTGCCACTCAGTAGGCATTCCCGCATAACTTCCTGGTATGATGATGATGTCATGCGCATACCCTCTATAGCTTCATCAAGTGTGTGCTGCTGATGTAATAAATCTTACTGTGTGTGCGTGTGTTGTGTGGTCTGCAATAAGGGATGCAGGGCAGGCTGATTTACGTACCATCTTAGTTGTTTATGCAGAGAGGCCCATTAAGCAGCTCTCTGGACCTTGCTCTCCTTTATGACATCAAATATTCAGCGCACTCCCTCTTCCCACCCTTGATTTGAGCTAAAAGTCATGGCTACGCACAACAATACATCCTGTTTACCTGCATACAGCAGTCTAGCTCATCTGCCAGGTAGTATATCAACTTATCAAGGCTGTCAGTACACTCAAATTCAGTGTTGATTTAGCTCACACAGTGTACAAAAAAAGGGAACAAAATGGACCTGTGTAGTGAATAGTGATAATAACCAAGTAATGATGATTGCGTGCTGGTAAAAATAAAAAAACAACGTATGTAGCTTCAACTAGCGGATTAGAATCAATCCATATCAACCAGTAGGTTACTTATCAAGACCATGCAATGGAGACAGTAGGCCTACTGGAGCGGAGACGTTGTCGGCCATTGTCCAACGTGTCGTACTTGTACCTAACTGTAAACCTAACCTCGGTCATAACCGGCCACGCAAATAAACATAAAGCAAAGCTGTTATAGTGCAGTTTCACGATGTTTCCGCATTTCCTAATCGCAGGCAGTAGGCTCCAGTAGAGCCTACTGGCTCCATTGCATGGCCTTGATGAGTAACCTACTGGTGATGGTTGATAACATTCGAAGCGGGTGATTCAACACACGTACGTCCGACAATAGAAAATAATGGCGAATCTATAACCTTCGCCAAACAATGGTTAGAAAGGCACTGGCCGTAGAGCCGGAGCTGGTCCCCTGGTGGCCCACTAACCTGATGTGTTAAATTCAGAAGACAAATTATGTGTACGTGCGAATGGCAGGCCAATAAATACACTTGACACTTAACTTCACACTTGACAGAGCTTTACAGCATCAGAGAAGTCAGAGCACCACAGTTTAGTCCCAACTTTCAGATTCCAAAATTGCCTGGAACTTCTGCATCATTAACCCCACAAAGAGCCTCACTAGCCACCTTTTAATAAATGTTCCAACTTATAGAACCAACTTTTTACTTGATATTAGCCAGCAATTCTTATCTGATGTTCAAATTCAAATGAAACAGTCTCATTGTGTGACTCCTGTGCTTGTATGCCCACAGTTGCACAGAATGGCACCATGAACCTTTTTTAGCTCATGACTCTGGAATATTCTCTTTGCATGTCTTTTCCCGACCCAACCCCCAGGACTTACGTGCTCCAGCTTCGCCTCCTTCCTCCGGAGAAAGATGCTGGCTGAGTAGTCCTGCTGCTGGACCGTGGCGTAGATAGGATTGGCCACGCCACCAGGGGCTGGGGCCCCGACCCCCAGACCCTTCATGTCCGAGAAGCCCCCAGGCCCACGGCTCCCTCGTGGCCCTCGCACCCCTCTACTCCCCATGTTAACCGGATGCTGGCCGCGTAAGCTGCGCTCGACTCACTGCGCACCTCAATTAAATGTATTGATCAAGTGTCCGAAGCCGAAGACTAATGTTCCCGGTTGGAGTGAGCCGTGTAAATTTAGCCTGATCGCACCTTGAACCCCATTCTGAGCATGCCTAAAAAAATCCTTACATTGGCTCAGCAGTCCGAAAAGCCCAAGAGAGGGATACCTCTACTAAAGCACTGAGCATGTGTTCAGCTGCTTGTCTACTGACAAAACAAAACAAAACAAAAACATCACAGGGCTTATTTCAAACTGCTATTACCACACCCACTGACATCACACTGAAAGGCTTCCTGGGAGGCACTAGACATACTTCAGGCACATTAGTGCCCTCGTTATCCCTATGAAGCTCCCTTTTCTTCCATCAGTGTTGCTGGATTGTCGTGTTTTACATCCACAGGCTGAGGCATGAAGGCTGAGGGGAAGAATCCTTCATCTCTGGATTCACCTTCTCAGCACTATATCCCTCGCTGTCCTGCTCCCATGTGGATGTGTGCCATGCTGTGTGTTGTCCTGCTTGGATCTGCTCTGCTCTGATCCGCTGCCTGTGAGCTCTGTGGTGCCGGCGAGGCACTCTGGCTATACTCTGTGCATGCAAGGGCTGCCACAGCCACTCTCAGGGAACCCCTCATGTGTCTGTGTGTACCAAGGGAGTGTGTGTGTGTGTGTGTGTGAGGGAGAGGGGGAGGGAGGGGTGTGTCAAGGAGAGGCAAAGAGAGAGAGAGAGAGAGAGAGAGAGGAGGAGGCTAGATGGAAGAGATGGAAGGGGAGAGGGAGGAGAAAGATGTTATAGGAAGACAAAGAATGAGGGTGGGCAGCAAGAGAAAGAGTGATTAGGAGGAGAGAAATATGTGTGTGTGTGTGTGTGTGTGTGTGTGTGTGTGCTTGCGTGCGTGTGCAGTGATGATGATGCTGAGGAAGTGCCAAGTAGGAACTTAGGAAGGAAGGACGCCCAAGCGAAACGGACACCAGTGGAGTCAGCATCCCTAGTGAAATTAAAAGTGTTGGGAACGCACGCACGCACACACACACACACACACACACACACACACACACACAACGTCTCAATTCTCAACTAAACAAGACAGAGTCTAATTACCTGTCCAATCTTTAGCAACAGTATAGCAGTTTGTGAACAAAGCTGTATGAATCACACTGTATATAGTGGTGAATCTAAGTATTTCATTGCTAATAACAAAAAGTGCTTCACAAGGAGATGTTGGTGTAATTAAGATTTTGGTTGGTGTCATTTCGTACATTTTCAACTATGACCCAACTTTCATTACTTCATCCGGCACTTCACGTTGTCATGCATAGCCAAAGGTGCCAATTGTGACATCATGAACATGATAGCGACATGAGTGAGTTGTTATTGGTCTACTTTTGAGGGGCTTTTTGAGGGACTGTACCATTCAGGGGTCTGCTCAAATTCCAACATCCCATTATTTGTTACATTAGTTAGTGTAAGGTTAAGGAATAAGGACAGACAAACAGTTGTCAATGACACACCAATACGCTACACATATATGATCACACATCGTCACATCGTCTATGACAGTACAGTACAGTACAGTACAGTACAGTACAGTACAGTACAGTACAGTACAGTACAGTACAGTACAGTACAGTACAGTACAGTACAGTACAGTACAGTATAGTGCAGTGCAGTACTATCATGTAAATGAGTGCAGAGTGGTGCAATGAAGCAGCAGTCTTTTTCCTCTCCTCACCTTGGTCCATGACCGGAGCTACAGAGTTTAAAAATGCTAAGTTGATCACAACTGAACTGGCATCTTGACAAAAGTACATTTACAAGCATGCCTGCCAATGTGGGAGTGCACACACACAAACACCCACACACCTCCAAAGAAACTTTGAAATCATAGAGCAGGGGTGCCCACACTTTTTACACTTGAGAGCTACTTTAAAAATGACCAGCTCAATCAGATCTACCCAGTAGTACACACCAAAAATATATATTATCTCATTGCTGAAAATATAGTTACATATTAGACAAATGCATTTGGAATGGGAAATAGGAGGAAATGGAATTGGTAGAATTTGGTTTTGTATATAGGTTTGTAATACTGTTGTTGGAAAAACAATATTGCATTGTGGTTTTGAGCTGCCCTTTTTGATGTAAATCAATCAAGTGAGTCACCTTAATTCAAGTGGCAGATGCCAAAAATTGTTTATTTATTTATTTAAATTATATATTTTAGGGGCATGTCATGTGGTCTACCTGCACAGCCTGTGTGATCTACTGGTAGATCACGATCTACCTTTTGGGCACCCCTGTCATAGAGCCTCCTCCAAAGTGTTATTTGACCTCCCTGAAATGGAACAAATCCATTTTACCTGTACTACATGCCTCAGTGCCCTGCAGTTACAGTCAGGCACATGAAGTGCCTTTCTATTCTTTATCGAATATAATTGTTATGAATTATGAATCAAGCTGACTAAGGCTAATACTTTTAAAGCTCACACTTGAAAGTGCACTATTTTCCAAAAAGTATTTAATGGCCACATTGGACTGTGGGTTGAGGATTTTCAGGAAGAGATGCCAAGTTCTTAATATTAACATGAAATACTAGAATACTAATACAGGGGTTCCAACAAAGCTCCATGCCATAAATGCCATAAATGGCATGCTTTTGCTAAAAACAACCAAAAAACTACCAAATTATACCAAAACCATATAATTAGGATAATAAACAACCAGACCGTACAATATTCTAACTAACACCATTAACTAAACCCATTTAGGCCTGACGTCGAAATAAAAAAAAAAGTCTTCTGAAAGAATATATATATTCAAAGATTTGTGCCGCATTTTCACGATTTTTCATTTTTTACATAATGCTTAGTTAAAACACCAAAAGGGGTTCCCGCCCAGAATGGGTTAACTCAAATGACAACTAATGCAATTAATGACAATGAAACACATGCACCCTGAGGCATGCTGGGAAGAACTGTACAGACCTCCTTCTTCCACGATGGGTCGAACACCCACACCCAAAAGGCAAGGTTCTACACTGACCCTAAAATAAAAGGTCCGCTTGGGTCTGCAGTTCTTGGCTGAAAATAGCAGCAGCCCAGGATGCAGCAACGCATCGATACCTGGAGTGTGGTCTGGTATTCCCACCAAACCAGGAGCAAGTGGAGGTTCAACTTTATACTGGCGTGGAGAGGACGACGAGCTGGGTGGCCATGCAGGGTGCAGACTTTAAACCACTGTCCCAGCCCATCTCTCTGGAGGGGTTGTCCTCGTCTTCTTCACTCCAGCCACCAACAGACCTCCTGGAACAGCTGGGCCTCACCTTTGCCCTTCTGATCATTGTGGAGCATCTGAGCAGAACATTTTTATTTACCAGCTTCCTATGCTGTGGTAGTGTCGCTCTGATCTGGGCCCACATACTGTACTCTCTCTGGTCACTAATCTGTTGCCAGTCTGTAGCGGCCGGTTACTGTAGCCAGTACCAGATAACAGGCACAGGATGTTGGCCCCCACACCCTCTCCTGGGCGGCTCCTGCCCACCTGATACTGCTGTGCTGTAGTGGAGTTTGTCAGCACCAAACTATTGTCCTTCTGTACCAACAGGACTGGGATGGCCCAGCGACCTCTGGAAGGTTCGACGATACCTGCTGCTGCCATCTCTTGAATGTTATCTTGAGTGCTGGTCCAGTTTAGTCTGGGTACAGTCTTATCGCTAGCAGCAAGGATGTCAAGGAACTGCAACAGCAACACTCACAGCTGGTACCTGTGTATGGGGGAAAGGCCATCACTCTCACCAGCATAGCATTCTGGTGGCTGGCTGGGCTGGTGTGGCTGTCTCCTCGCCGGCTGGCATAGCAGGCCGATGTACAGTAGAGGTATGCTCTCTGACTGTTGACATTGATGGGAGTACAGGCTGTGCCGAGGCTCAACTCAACTTTATTGTCAATGATGCCATATTATGTACAGGACATATAAATGATTGAAATTCAGTTTCTCTCCACGACTCCGAGACCACAGTGTAGGCAACAGCATAATAAAAGTACAAAATAAAACATTTAAAAATATTATAGCATAAAGAATTCTGAAAAGAGGACTAACTAGAAAAAGTGCCCTTCTGGGCACAGGTCTCCACCAGGAGGATAGGACTGTGTGAGATGTTTGGCAAAATGTTTAGGAGTAATATAAATAAGTAATATGTTTGCCTTTGATGGCAATTGGATGATTTGAGGCATTTTGTTCCAAAAATGTGTTTTGCAAAAATCAACCTGTTGGTGGCGCTATAACAGGCCAATGTGAAAAGGGTGGGATATATTCCTCAGCCTAGTAAGAAAATGTGTGAAAGATTTGACGTAAATTGCATGCTGCGTTCATGATTTGAGGCTTTTGTTCAAAACGGGGCAATCTTGCAAACTGTGAAAGCCAATTATAGCCAATTAGGATGGAATATGAAAAATCGGTCAGATCCGACTTGAGCACATGACCATAGAGATACTGTGTAATGATTTGTGAGATTTTTGGACAGAATCTGGAGGAGTAATATCAAAAAATGTGTTTTACAAAATTCGGCCTCCTTGTGGCGCTATAAAAGGCAGATGTGGAAAATGCAGGTCAAAGGTTTGTCCTTGGCCTCTAGGGAGTGTGCATGCAACGTTTCACGCAGATCGGTGCAGTTTTAGGTAAACAATGTGAAAAGCTGCCTCATGGTGGCGCTATAACAGGCCGTTCTGGAAAATGCGGGGCAGAGGTTCATCGTTGGCATCCAGGGAGTGTGTGTGCAAAGTTTGGCATCGACCGGGTTAACGGTGCCGGAGATTAGCTGGTAACGGACGGACGGAAGGACACACACACGGACGGACACACGGACGGACACACACACACACACACACACGGACGGAGTGCAAAACATACTCTCTCCCCATGCCTTCGGCCTGGTGGAGACAATAATGTAACAGATTTGGGGGATCTTTGGGAACAATTGCAAAGCACAGACTGACCAGAATACAGATTGTAGAACAGATGTTGATGTAGTGCAATTAATGAAAAGGTGTGCAAGTAATATATCATCCACACCTGATGAAGTACCAGTTTTGACCGAAGTGGTAAGATAATCATTCAGTAGTGTGACTGCAGTTTGCTATGAAATGGGCAGACAGGTGTTCAGATATGCATTCATTTGATGTTCTTAGTTTGAGATGGTTTTCTGCCAAACATACCTTGTGTTTACAATTTACATTTGTACACTCAAGAGTTAAATTAACATTATAGATTTACAGTGTACAGTAGTATTCCAGTATACCAGCCACCTGCAGAGGAAATTATTTATTCACTAGTACTCAAATTAACATAGGATGAGAAAGACATGTTTGTTTGTTCCATTAGCAAAAGTACTGTATGTACAGTGGAAAAGAGATATGTGTTGCATTGTCAACACATTATCCATTGTGTGGCAGGCAGGGTTTATCTTTGCTTCTTAGTGTGAAGTAGTGATGCTGTCTTTTATTCGGATTCCTTACAGCTTTAATATTCCAGTTATGAGTCTTGTCTGGAAGTGAAATTCTTGGCGAGGAAATCTTTCAAATTAAGGCATACAGACAGGATGCTTTGGGCACAGCTTAATTAAATGTTCTACTTTAATGAATGAATGTTCTAGATCAGGGGTTCTCAACCCGTGGGTCGCGACCCCTCGGGGGGGTCGCCAAATTATTTTAGGGGGTCCCCAAATTATTAAAAAAAAAAAAAAAAAGATTTTTTTTAAAAATTTATTTTCACGATTTTTCAAAAATAGCAGACCTACAAGCTCGTAGCGCGCCACTCGGTGGCGCGCTATGAGCTTGTAGATCTGCTATTTTTCAATAGCTAAATTATAACAATGCTTAAAACACCAAAAGGGGTTCCCGCCCAAAATGGTTTAAGGTTATTGTAGCAGTCAATTTATATTGGGGGTCGGGAGGGGGCGGGGCGGGGGTCCCGAGACGTTGCCAAAGCATTTTCGGGGGTCCCCGGCCAAAAACGTTGAGAACCCCTGTTCTAGATGACTAATAGCTAAACACCTTGGCAACAATAGAGCATAGATACTGTGCAGGGGCAGGGCTGTTGGCAATTATGTCTTTATCAACCATTGGCATCCACTGACTGAGAAAATGTTATACAAATACAGACAACAACAGTTTGAGGAAAGTTGAGTGGAATCAAGTTAAGTGGATTCACCTGTGGTGACAGTGGGTCCGAAACATTCTTTACGCTGAATTAATGTTGTAAATTATAGCTCTTCTGTCAAGTGGCATCACATTAGATTGATACATAATAGATACGATACCTTTATTGATCCTGCGAGGAAAATTCAGGCACCAGAGAGTGAGACAGCACTGCAGTTTAAGTTACAGGTACAGATAGAGGGCATTTAGAAGTACAGTAAGATGCATGCAGGTAGAGTAACATTTCATCAAAGGGATTCCTAAACGTGGGTGACTAAATTGAAATTCCTTTAAATGCCTCTGCCGGCTAACCCTAGCCATGCAGGGAGGAATGATGTTTTCCAGTTGCCCGTATATCTGTCCATGCAAACCGTAAGTACGTATGTATACGTACGTACGACTGTGCTAGATCAAAACCATACTCTCAGTAGGACATTAAACGACAATGACAATGTTGACACATGTTGACATCGGTGTGTGTGTGTGTGTGTGTGCGCGCGCACGTGCGTGCGTGCGTGCGTGTGCATGGTGCATGTGTGTATACAGTATGCTTGTGCTGCTGATGTATGGGTGGAATGGGTGAGTTACACTCAGGACTTTTTGAAGGCAGAGTGTTCCATCCATCAGCCTGATGGATGAAACTGTTAATCAGCTAATCGTTAACCAGAAAGCCCGCTGGCTGGGCCAGGCTACAATGGGTTAAACTGTCTATGTATAGTTCTTTAGTTAAGATATTGGGGAAATGAGATGGATACAGGAGAGGCAAATTAAATGAGAGGGAAAATAATTTCATCAACAGACAACCAGACCAAATTAATTGACTTCTCTTAACCTAGAGAGAATATATCAACATTTTCTCACTAATTGGAGGATACTCCATTCTGTTTTTGTCCACTCATGTTTACCCATGGGCCATGGCTAATTCACTTCACAGTGGTGGTGCATAATTTTTAGTTCTATTAGTATCTATTTTACTGATGCAAAATAGTATTTGTAAGGCAATGCACGTCTCTCACTGTTTAAAACACATCTAATGTATACACATTTCTTAGTGTATCGTCAAGAGAATGCCAGCTGAATACTCAATGCTTGCTAATCAGATCATTGAACATAACCCTGGCCAACTCTAATCTGTTTCGCCCACAGAAACAACACAATGAAAAGATAGCCAAGATTAACTTACTTATTTCAATCTCTGCCTTCACTTTTCAGGTTCATCTTAAGATGTAAAATAAACGTATTATTCTTTCATCTACAAGTAATAAATACTATCTAACTAAAGACTATCCTGTCCATAATATGTTTTGGTTCTGGCAATCAATTCATGACAAGTTCTAGTTGAAACTATATGTAATATCAATATCAAATTTCATCTTCTGTATCTGGTTGATTCAAATTTAAATATGAGTCCTGAATTATTTTATATTTTCAGATATATGGCAAAATAATTTAACTTTTTGTGTGGAGAGAAACATTGAGGGCCCCTAGTATCGACCCCTGGGGGACTCGGGTCAACCAGTTCAAGTAGTTATAAGTATGACTTGCAGGAAAAAAAGTGGATTGGTTTTTGGAATTGTCGTTGGAATCTGGTGTCTGGAAGACTTTAGGGTATTTGACCGATAACACTAGTAAAATCAGCATGTTATTTAAACACAGGGTGTACGAATGGAACCAAATTGGACCCTTAAGGGTACATAGGCTACTTGATGGTGTACACTGTCAGTTACAAATGGATACATTCGATCTAGAATGCATTCAAATTAATTGTAATTGATGACATCATAAAGGATTATATGCAAAACTGACCAATAGAACATGAAATAAAAATGTTCTCCTTAAAACAGTTTCCGTGCCACAGACGTTAAGACAGAATTAGCCTACTTCCCGGGTGCCAGGGCCGTAAAGGCGAGTTATGTTTAATCCGCATTAATCCCCGATTGATTAGCATCACACTAGCATGTTGCAACATTTTTAGCTAGCGCCGAGCTATTTTCACGTGAAAAATCCGGATCTATATGCATTATGGCTCATAATCTGCAAAAAATGCGATATTCGGCGCTTGATTACACCTTAGATTGACTTAATTGTGATAATAAAATGGATCGCTAGTATAGACAGCCGATTCGACTGGTATCACCCCATATAATCGGCGAAATCATCTGTTATCAGCACGTTTGAATGGGGCCAGAATGTCCATACTGGCATCCTCACCACATAGCCTGGTCAAGGTTTCCCCCTGGTGGACGTGTCATTTTGGTGCATGATGGAACTAGGAGCTACTAATATATACTATTCTCTGTCTATCAGGACGTAACTCGAACGGCGCTGAGTCGGGTCTGGTGGCCTTCGCAACGCTCGGCACGGCGACTCGCTCGGCTAGCGCCTCGCTCGGCGGTGCCTCACGTAGCTCATGGCCACCAGACACGGCGCGCCTCCGTCAGGACATCAGTGATAATGACAATGCTACAATCGCAGATAATGACATACTGAACAGTGAGGATGCCAGTATGGACATTCTGGCCCCATTCAAACGTGCTGATAACGGATGATTTCGCCGATTATATGGGGTGATACCAGTCGAATGGGGTGGTATAGAAAGGCCTAGATAGACTACTGTGAAATGGCCGACTTTCACTTCCGGCTCAAGCCGATGTCAACATGTGTCAACATTGTCATTGTCGTTTAATGTCCTACTGAGAGTATGGTTTCGATCTTGCACAGTCGTACGTACGTATACATACATGGACAGATATACGGGCAACTGGAAAACATCATTCCTCCCTGCATGGCTAGGGTTAGCCGACAGAGGCATTTAAAGGAATTTCAATTTAGTCACCCACGTTTAGGAATCCCTTTGATGAAATGTTACATCAAACTTTATTGGTTCAAAATGACCCTTAAGCCACCTTGAGCTAGCTTGGTATAATTCCAAAATCACATTAGATGGGGGGGGGGGGGGGGGTGTTACTCTACCTGCATGCATCTTACTGTACTTCTAAATGCCCTCTATCTGTACCTGTAACTTAAACTGCAGTCTCACTCTCTGGTGCCTGAATTTTCCTCGCAGGATCAATAAAGGTATCGTATCTATTATGTATCAATCTAATGTGATGCCACTTGACAGAAGAGCTATAATTTACAACATTAATTCAGCGTAAAGAATGTTTCGGACCCACTGTCACCACAGGTGAATCAATCCACTTAACTTGATTCCACTCAACTTTCCTCAAACTGTTGTTGTCTGTATTTGTATAACATTTTCTCAGTCAGTGGATGCCAATGGTTGATAAAGACATAATTGCCAACATCCCTGCCCCTGCACAGTATCTATGCTCTATTGTTGCCAAGGTGTTTAGCTATTAGTCATCTAGAACATTCATTCATTAAGTAGAACATTTAATTAAGCTGTGCCCAAAGCATCCTGTCTGTATGCCTTAATTTAAAAAATTGCCTCGCCGAGAATTTAACTTCCAGACAAGACTCATAACTGGAATATTAAAGCTGTAAGGACGCCGAACGAAAAGACAGCATCACTACTTCACACTAAGAAGCAAAGATAAACCCTGCCTGCCACACAATTCTATTAGTGGATTATGTGTTGACAATGCAACACATATCTCTTTTCCACTGTACATACAGTACTTTTGCTAATGGAACAAACAAACATGTCTTTCTCATCCTATGTTAATTTGAGTACTAGTGAATAAATAATTTCCTCTGCAGGTCACAGGTGGCTGGTATACTGGAATACTGTACACTGTACATCCATAATGTTAATTTAACTCCTGAGTGTACAAATGTAAACACAAGGTATGTTTGGCAGAAAATCATCTCAAACTACTTGTGATGAAAGAACATCAAATGAATGCATATCTGAACACAGGTCTGTCTGCCCATTTCAGAGCAAACTGCAGTCACACTACTGAATGATTATCTTACCTTCTGTCCCTAGATACTAAAAGTCACTCCATTGTAATTGCTTTTTCTGTACAGTGTGTCTCTCATCTCTGGAGTAGCCACTGATAATAATTGTTTTAAGGTTGAGTGACACCAAACCCAGGTTCTTCACTGTTCTTCACACAGCTCAAGGCAAACATAGCTCCTGTATAATGTAACTAGAACGGCACTCTGTCGAGTGCCTACTTGCGCGTTGCACACTAGTGCGCATGCAAGCAGAGCGCGCAAGTACTGGCGACCGCTACGAACTTTCAAATCTCAGCCTCTCTGTAAAACATTGAAATTAAATACTAAAGTCGGGTTATAACTGGCTGTCAATGGTGACGTAATTACGATATGTTTCAATAGTGGTTGGGTAACAGGTAACAGGTAACAGGTAAGGTACAGTATGTATGTATACATGTATGTAAGTTGTATGTTGAAAGTACTATACTGTGGTCGGCTGGCTTTTTTATGTGAGTATGCTTGGTAGGTATATATGCTGATGTTGATGGTGACGTAATTAAGATATGTTTCATGGCTGTCGATGGTGACGTAATTAGGATATGTTTCAGTGTCGGGTGAATTAAAGGTTATGCCTGTATGTATACATGTATGTAATCTGAAACCTATCTGTATTACGTCACCATCAAAAGCCAGTTATAACCCGGCATTGATACATATCTTAATTACGTCACCATCAATACATACCAAGCATACACGTGCATTCGTAGCAGCACGACCACATTACTTGCGCGCTCTGCTTGCGCAATTAATAACACATTTCATTGTGTTATTGTTGCCACAGTTTTGCTTATATTGTTCAGTTCACTGCTCAATCCAAATACTTTAGCAGAACAGTGGGGTTGTGATACAATACAATTAGTACATTCTCTACACAACTCAAAATGACAGTAAAAACTCACATCCACCATCAGCTGCCACATTGATGCTTACAGAAAAATACAGTCCCAAAAGCCAATCATAGTAATGATTGGACTGTGTGCCTCTATGACCTGTCCTTCACAATGGTATCCAAACATTACTCAGCCAAACCTGCCTTAGCCAAAATCAATACCAACCCTCCAATCAGACCCCCAGAAACCTTTACCTCCATCCCTGCTGAATGCCCTTAACTGTCTGCAGTCCATGGGGCAATGCGACAATATTTAAACCAACCCAAAAACCAATGGAGCTGTATCCAGAGATAGTGGAGCGGTTATCCCAGGACCCATATGTGCCATTATGGCCTCTGCAGAACCTTCTTTCCTGTGCCTCTCCTACACTGTCTTCTTTCATCTTCCCTACCCGTTTCAGTAAAGAAAACGCAAAAAAGCGAAATGAAGTGCAGAGAAAAAAGAATAACTGCATTGTCTCTTTTGTTTCCGCTTTAATAGGTTTTTAAATGTTACAGTATGTCCCATATCTGGCTTGCTGTGTGCTTTCTCTGAATAGAGGAAGGTTAATGGACACTGTGCTCCAATGAATGAGAGGATTAATTGCCTTTATGCCCGACAGCCAAGAAAGTACCCCTGAACTTCTACTAAGCTGTGTTGAAAAGTTTGACAAGGATGAAGCAGCAGTATTTTTTGATAACAGATAAGTGGGCAGCTTTGGGCACTTACCGACATCTGTGACCTACAGGAAAGTGAACAGCAATTCCTAGAAGGGGAGCAGCAGCAGCATGAGACATTGGATCAACCAAGCAAAAGTAAATAAGCAAAGCAAGTTATATCCTATCCCCATTTACATTTTTGAGTGGTGTAAACCACTCCTACAACTGGCTTTGTTAGTTTACGTGTCTGTTTGTCTGTCTGTCTGTTCGTACCAAGAAATTAGCATGGTTGCTATGGTCACCCAGTTCACACGGGTGTGATTTCATTACGTCAGACATTACGTCAGACCACAGCTGATCAGTCTATATAAGACCTTACACCACTCAGTTCACACGGGTGTGATTTTTTAAATGAGATTGGTTTAGAATAGAAATGTGGAGCTGAGGCAAAGAGTTTTGTCACTGAATTTGCTCTGTGCATTTCATGCTTATTAGTTTTGTGTGCATTTTCAGTCAGTCAGTCAGTCAGTCACCAATGGTCATGCCTCATGAGTCGTGACATCACGTGACATCATCAGGGATGGAGATCCCTGATGTCATCAATATCAAGCCCATATATGGAGATCCATGATGTCATCAATATTGGCAAGCAACTGTACATCTGACCTTAAACCTCAAACCCTTAGATCTCCAGAGCTGACCTGTTCTGACATTCCATATGTTGATCCTTCCCCATCCATCCTTCCTCTTTGATGTCTCCCTTTTGACTGATACCTGTCCATTTAAACTCTAGACAGGCCTGCCCCAAAGTTATTAATGCAGCCACGCCCGGCAGCCGGCGAAAACTAGAGTTCTCAACAGGCCCGAAAATTAAGACCCGGCCCTACCTGGGCCCTCATCAAACCCTGTACACTCAAGACACTGCTGCCGCTGCCACCCTTAGATCTCCATATATGGAGCTGACCTGTTCTGACATTCCATATGTTGATCTGACCACATCAAACCCTGTACACTCTAGACACGCTCCATATATGGCCAGTACAGAATTCATTCCATATGTTGATCTGAACCCCCATGCCAAAGCGCCAGCACTCGCCCAGCAGTCTGCTGTCACGGTGTCACCTAGGCGGAAGCGTGCACGGGACCTCGCCCTACCCTAAGATCTCCATATATGGAGCTGACCTGTTCTGACATTCCATATGTTGATCTGACCACATCAAACCCTGTACACTCAAGACACGCTCCATATATGGCCAGTACAGAATTCATTCCATATGATGAACTGACCCCCCATGCCAAAACGCCAGCACTGGCCCAGCAGTCTGCTGTCACCAAGACGGATGCATGCATGCGACCTCGCCCTCAGGCGTCTTACTGGTGTTCATACTCGGCTGTATAATGTGTATATTGTGGTGAATTATTGACAGAGTTTGGCTTCAGCAGTTTTGATAAATGGGAATACTGAATTTAAATGCCCCCCATAGTTGAAGTCTCCAGTGACATTAAATATCCATACAGACTAGCACAGACAGAGTGAAGAAAAGAAACTGCTTAATTAACTCAGCCAGGAGACACAGTGGTCTCTGTGCACTGTATTAACTTATTTAGACATGGCTGGCATATTTGTGAAGGAACAGAAAAGCTTGGTAAAATTTGTGACAAACATTAATAGGCCTACTGAATTTTACATTAGCCTACAATTCAAAATTTGGACCAGAGCGAGATTACACCTATAGCTAAAGGAGAGAGAGAGAGAGAGAGAGAGAGAGAGAGAGAGAGAGAGAGAGTGTGTGTGTGTGTGTGTGTGTGTGTGTGTGTGTGTGTGTGTGTGTGTGTGTGTGTGTGTGTGTGTGTGTGTGTGTGTGTGTGTGTGTGTGTGTGTGTGTGTGTGTGTGAGTGAGTGAGTGAGTGAGTGAGTGAGTGAGAGAGACTCCTGCATGGCAAAGGCATATGTGGAAAATAACTCGAAGCCACAGTGCCACACAGTTTAGAATGAAGATTGTGTGAGAGGTTTTGTTAAGAGTTTCTTCATTGTCTGCTCACTGTGCTCAGCTGAAAGGAGGGTCTATTGTAGTAGGCTACTATGTTTGGCCTCACTCCCCGAACCTACCTCACCCCTGCCCACTTTGACAGGCTGGAATGGCTTAGGGTTGACGACAGAGTACAGCACCTTGCAATGGGTCTGGTCCACAAGATTCGCTACACCACCAAGATACCCATGTACCTGTCTAAATACTTCCTTAATGTCAACGAAGTCCACACCCACAACACCAGAGGGAGTTCAACAAACCATGTGCAACCCAGATTCGGCACAAACAAGGGACTAAATTAATTTCGCTCCTATGCCATCCAAAATGTGGAACGCCCTACCAACAGTCATTAAGACATGCGAATCCCTTGACTCCTTCAAAACTGCTCTCAAAGGGCACCTACGGACGGCTGCAATTCGAAACTGGCCCCCGTAAAATCTGAATCCCCCACCCACCCCTGTCCCCCCCACTGTATATTTATGTTTCTTTTCCCTTTTTACCTCCTATGATGATTTCCTTTTGACTATATAGTTTTGTATATTCGTACGTCTCTAAATGTTTTGATGAATTGAAAATGGTGGGCCCTATTGTAAACAAGTGTAATGCTTTATGGTGTCGTCCACTCACTGTTAACAGTTTGTGTATTGAGTTGTACTTGAAATGTACTGTAATTCTGCAAACTGTTAATAAATCAATCAGTCATACTGTATATACATAGGATCAAAAAATGCAATAACCCTAACCCTAACTGCAATAATGGGGTCCAAGTACAGAAGATGTCCCCAAAGATGAAGATGGTGATGAAAGGATGATAACAACCAAGAAGATTTAGAGATTTAGAGGATGAAATTACAGAAAAGAATCTAGTGAACATTGTAAATTGCGGCTACTTAAAAATAAAGGCTCGCTATACTCCTGGCCATGAAAGCAAACAATAATAGGCCTACAGCACAGTAAATTAGTTAAGCTGACCACTTCTATTACACAATCACGTGTGCTATTTGTGTTTCACGTGAACCACACAACTGAAATTGCACAACATTATTAAGTAGCCTAAATAACTTGTCCTACCTATTGGTGTGTACTGTGTAGCCTGTAGAGAAGTCACGCCTTGTCCACTCCACTCCTCTCCTGCCTTTTGCATGTTGAAACTTTACTTTAATTTGGACGGTTTTTTTTAAAGACGGTGTGTTGTGTTGTGTTGTGTTGTGCAATGTGCATGTGTCTTGGTCTTGGTCCTAAACACGTGCATTCCATATACTCTATGGTGCATTCGTGCAACTTCTATCACCTGCCCCCTGCAGGGGGAATTCGATGCCTGCTCAAAAATAATAATAAATAATAAATTATAAATCTGATTTATTATTGTTCATTCATACAGTGCAAGTGCAGACGGCCAGCCCAGATCTTTAGTTTTTTATTTTGTATTTTCTTATCAAACCTTTTACTTGTTTTTGTATTATCTGCTGTGTCACGGCCTGGGTAGGTTTGGTTTCCCCATGTCATGTATTACATGACATGTTACAAAATCGTGGGATTAAGAAATAAATACAATAAATAAAATACTACTCTGTATCTATTCTATCTACAGGTAGTAGGCCTTATTACGTGGCTCTGCGTATGATGAGCAAACATCTTGCCCTGGCTTGTTGACCGATAGATGGCAGTATTAACCTGTTCATGCATCTCTGTGCTGAACATAAGCAAAGGAGGAAGAATGCAGCAACCACACAAGAAATCATGGCGGATGACAAGGTTGGTGCGTTAAGTGGCTACTGGCATAGTTAACTTTGAAGTATATTCATTTTCACTGTTCTAACTGTACCATGATACTTGCTTGTCATTCAACTATTTTACCGTAAACCTTGCGGTTAGGTCGCCTAAAGTTTAATGTTATTTTGATCAGAGAATCTGCAAAACAATCTGTTAGCTTTAATGCTAGTACCAATCATAACAATCAATGGTTAGTAAAAAGTAAAAAGCATGTTCCGCTGATCAAAGTCAAAGAGCACATGAATGATGAGCCATTGTTTTATTATATTTTTTAGATTCTGTAACCCATATAAACTGATGCTATATTATACAGCTTGTGAGCTTTGTGTCCTTATTTATTTTTTACAGTTTAGCTTTCAGTTATTATTACTGACAGGTATTACTGACAGATAACAAACAAAATTTGTCTTGAGTTTTGTGTGGGGTTTGTATTGTATGTATTCTTTATCTTTTTGGGACTGTCACTATACCATAAGCATATTGTGTAGCCCCTTTGGGCACCCTCGGTTACCTTTTCTGAAGTTTGGATGCGGTAACCTATGGTCCCTGACAGCTTATTCCACCCTCCATAGGATGCAGATGTACAAACTCTCTGTTCACGGAGAGTGGCGGCGCCGCTTGAGTGTTGGTGAGATGTTTCAAAGATGCATAACACAGCTATAGGAGACCGCCGCAACGTGTACAAAATGGCATTAACCGCCGATGCCGTTAAGTATTTTTAATAATTTTTTAAAGTTTTGGCTTCTCTGAAATTATCTCTTCCTCACTTCACATGTCCCGCCTCCCATGACACAACAGCATTATATACATCCGGCTGCATGTACGCGGTCGGCCAATCAGAGGTAGTAACTAGGACGTGCAGCTAGCCAGTCTCGGTGCGGGAGGCGGTACAATGGGAAGTCAATAAGGAAGTCAAGGAAGAGAGAGGAGAGAGAAGTTCAGCGAAGCAACATTTTAAAAAAAAAGATAAAAAATAGTTAACGGCATCGGCGGTTAATGCCATTTTGTACACGTTGTGGTGGTTTTCTATAGCTGTTATGCATCTTTGAAACATCTCACCAACACTCAAGCGGCGGCGGCGCCGCCGCTCTCTGTGAACAGAGAGTATGCACATCTGCAAGGTAACCGAGGGATCCGAAAGGGGCTAGATTGTGTTGATATAGGCCTATAATGTAACACTACTGTTATCTATGGTGCTTTACCCAAAACATTTAGACATATCAATACCCATTTGACTATAAACTAAATGGACATAAAATGTTATATTTTCAGTTATTGTTAGTATTATTTTCAAAAGTGAATACTTTTCCTTTACACGTATAGTTTTGTTAAACTGATAGCCCCTGGTGTGTGTATTTTATGTGTGCAATCAGAGTCCTCTCAGCCAGTTGAAGGACCTGGTGGAGCTGAAAGATCAACTGGAGGACATCCAGAAACGAGTGGAGAATGAAATAGAGGCCGGGATCCCTCCAGTAAGACACAGTACTAACAATGACCAAGGCTTAGCCCTAGAATGTTTGATCTTATACTATTTCATGTTTTCTAGTATACACAGCCATAGATTGGTCCCCTCCGCTCGCGGTTAGCTGCGGGAGATACGCGGCATAAATCTTCTGCACGCCGTGTGTACTCGCCTAATAAATACAGACAGGTTTAACCTAGGCTTGGAATCAGATATTGTCCTCTGATTTCAAGTTCTGGCAGAAAAGGTGTGTTTATTAAAATATCCCCACTTTTTCACGAGCTGCACGCAGACGACATTCTGTCAGGGCGAGGGCCCTGAATGATCGCCGGACTGAACATTATCAAAACTTCTTTTGGGAAGCACAAACGTCATCTCAAATTGACCAGGGAAGCACAATCGTATGGACCACACAATTGGCAGGTGGTGTGATTCATTACCTTGCCCTGCACCAATCGAAACGCACCTGTCAATTGTGTGCCCCATGCATTTGTGCTTCCTTGGTCAATTTGTGGTGATCAGAGGAAGTTTTGGTAAATTCAGTCCATGCGCCATACCAACCAAGGCAGCGGCTACACTGTAACATCCTGAATGTTAGTTTAACACTTGAGAGAGTGTACAAAATGTATCCAAATGGACCCGTACAGATCAATTTGATTACATTTGTACACTCCCTGTGAGAGGTAAAGGTGCTTTTCTTTAAATAAATGTTTAACAGCTTTATGCTATTGAGTGCTTCGTCTGTAACAGGAGTGTCGCTGTCTCTCCAGTGAGCAGGGACGGACGAATTGTCGGTGCAGCCACCTAGCTGCGTACTGTTCCGTTCCCAGTGTAGCCCCCTGTAAGGGTCCAAGACTCCAAGCACAACAGTGGATTATTTTTTGCGTGAGCAAAATGCGAGCAGCACTTAAGGCTTTCCTTTGATATCTTCCGGGGCTTTGAGCAGCTGGTGGGCAGTGCCATCAAAGTGGCGCTTTAAAGAGATTGGCCGGTTTTCCAGACGTGTAATAGACGTGTCTGTCCCATGAAATGAAATGAAATGAAATGATTACTATATTTACCCAGGGTATCTGGGCTAAGCTCAAGAACTTGTTTCCAGCCAGGCCCTGCTCATAGAACATTTCATCGTAGTGGTTCAATGCCTTGTTCAAGGGCACTTCAGCGGTGGTAATTTTAACGTGTCGGACCGCTGATTCGAACTGGCGACCTTCCGGTATCAAGACCGCTCCGCAATCCGTTCGGCCACCGCTGCCATGGTTAGTGTCTATTACTGCCGAATTACATCTGAACCTGATGCTTCATTCTTCATGCTAGTGAGCTGCTTCATCAATATAGCGTGGGGACCTTCTTTCCGGTTTTTCCCCTTTTATAATGGGAGTGGATGGAACTTGATGCGACTGTCTGTCTGGACCCCTAACCGGGCTCACTCTTTCCCTAGTCATTCTAACTATTTGCTGTTTCTGCTATGATGATTGCCAGATTTTGGAAGAGAAACAAGTGGTCAGGGGCCTGTTTCACGAAATTTGGATTAGAGATTAAGCCAGGATTTAACAGATATCCTGGCTTAATATATCCTCGATTAGCGAATAACCGGTTTCATGAAAGCTGGTTAATCTTGCCAGATTAATTTAGCCAGTTAACCTGGATATGTTGAGGCTTGATTCGGTTTCATGAAAGCAATGCCACACTAGTTACCATGGAAACTAATGTTGTGGACTTTAGCCTGCTCCTGACCAGGCTAACAGCCAGGTTTAACCTAATCCTGATTTACTGTTCATTAAGTAGTCAATCTGATCACAAACCAATGATTTCTTTTCCACACTTATTCAATTATTTTGGGTTTATATTGCCTTATTTTTATCGGTCTGGATTAAAACATCATATTGGTACTGTTTGTACACATTACCATTAAAGCAGTGGTAAGCACTTTCCAAAGTGGGGTCCGGGGACCCCCAGGGGTCCTTGAGGGAGTTCAAGGGAGTCCCCAGCTAAATGATAGTATGGAACATTGGAACCAAATGCCCTTATGGGTCTGTAACTCTGAGAGTGTACAAATGGGTCCATTTGGTTCCGTTTGTACACTTTCAGAGTTAAATTAACATTGATTTTACAATATAAATTGGGGTCTCCGAGATAGAACTGCCATTAAATGGCGGTCCGTAGACTAATGCATGTCAAACTGGGGGGGTCCTTGAAATGAAACGGGTTGAGAATCACTGCTAGAGCCGTACACATTTTCTCTTATGGGGGTCCCTGGCATATCTTTTCAAATGGGGGTCCGCAGGTCCAATTAGTGTCAACTTGGGGGTCCTTGACATAACATTTTTTTGGGAACCACTGCATTAAAGGACTAATTTAATGACAGCTTGTGAGCTTGTAGATCAGCTAATTTTGGTGAATGTTACCCCAACATATTATTATTTTTTGTAAAAGTAAAAACATTACTAAATCTTACCATTACTCATTGTTATACAACATAATAACATTGTAACATTTCACACACCAACGGCCAAGAAGTGCATCGCCCCTAGCCAGGATTGAACCCTTTACCCATGGCTTACCAGTCTGGGCAACAACCCCCTTCCCCAAAGGTATAGCTCCCTCAGAGGAGGGAGTTATGGACAAATATCACGATGCTACAATATCATTATGCTTACAATATTAAGAATTATGTTGTATTTATTATGACAATTTCATTATGAAGTTTTGAGTCAAGTTAAATGTAGACTAGAATTTTTGGGAGAGTATATTGAGAGTATTTTCTCTTTTATTACAGCAGCAGTATTTCTTTCAGAAGCTTAAGTCCTTGTATCAGTAAGTCTGTGGAATAGATTAGTAGGCTAAAGATATTGAGATATACAGAAGGGGGTAGTAATGCCACTTTTAAAGATGCCAATTGCCATGAAGAAGAAGGATCAGTAAATCTGGGAGGCATACTTTGGTTCGACATATTGGGAACTGCCCATAGATCCGAAGTCCCGTTAGTCCGAACATGCATTAAGGTTGGCGAACATGCACTGCTCCCGTGCTTGCGGTTATGTTTAGGTTAGGGTTAGAGATGGGGATAGTAATTTCGGAACAATGAACCTTCTGACTAATGACACAAAGGAGCATTGGTCCGAGGTGCGTTAAGGGTGGGGAGAGGGTTAGGGTTAGGTTTAGGTGTGCTGCCCCGTGGGAGGTTAGGGTGAGGGTTTGAGGTAGGTTGTCTTTCGGACCAATGGTATGTTGGACCAAACGCATGCACCCGTAAATCTGTGTTCCACCGAATGGGTCTAGTGAGAAAAAGTCAGACTGCATTCAACCAGGCTTTATGATCCTGGCTCGATAAATCCACCCATTCTAAGCCTCGCTTGGCTTTAGTGGAACAGAATAAACCAGGATGTACGGACCAGGGTTTAACAAGCCTGGTTTTGGTTTAAATCCTGGATTAGTTAATCCAGGTTTTGTGAAACAGGCCCCAGGTCTATGAAAACAAGCCCAAAAGAAGCAAATTGGCTATCTTTTACCACTTTACATCAGCTATTTGAAAATGGAATATCTACAAGCTCACAGTGAAATGTTATGAGGTTGAAAAAATATAGTATATTGTCCCCATATCAACACAAAGCTGCTCCACTGACATTCACAAACCGTGAATATTATGATTCTTTTAATTTTGACAATCAACAGCTTTCATACCATACCTTCTGCCCCGGTCTTTAATTATGTCCATTCCTCTCTTCTCCTCTCCTCTCCAGGGCGGCAGTCTGCTGGCATCTCCGTTCCTCAAGGGTTTCCTTGCAGGGTACATCGTTGCCAGGCTCCGCTCATCGGCTCTATTGGGCGTTGCCGTAGGGACCTGCACAGGGATCTACGCGGCACAGAACTACGCTGTGCCCAACATGGAACAGACGCTCCGAGAGTACTTCAACAGCCTGAAAGGGCGCAGCAAATAGAGGAGAAGCAGAGTCCATTATGGGAAATGGCAATGATGGAGAAAGTACTCTGATTTTTTTTTTACTTAAGAAAAAGTAGCAATACCACAATATAAAAGTACTCTGTTACAAATAAAGGCCTGTATTCAAAATTGTACTTGTGTAAAAGTACAAAAGTATTGGCATCAAAACGTACATAAATTATCAAAATACAGAAAAAGTACTGTAATTATTCTAACATTATTATAATAGTATAAAATACAAAAGTTACTAAATAATTGTAGTGTAGTACCTTTTATGTAAAAACATAAAGTTGAAATATGGAGATAATGAGGTTTCTGCCCAACAGCAATGATGTTACAGTTAACATTATGATCACATTCGAAATTATTATTTAGGAATAGAAGTAGTTGGAACTCTTAATACACTAATTGCCCAAGCCAAACTGATTAAAATATGCATGAATGCAGTAGATATTCTAAATCACCCTGTAAAATCTAATCAGTGTTTCTTTTGGATTCGGTCAGTGATTGCTTTTTGGATAATTAAGGTTCTCGTGAGAAATGTATTTAATATTTTTGCACTGTGCTGCTCTGCTGGAAGTAATTTCAAGTATGTGTAGAAATTAGTACTCGGTGGTCTGGCTGCTAACGAAAGGCAAACTAGAGAAATTAAGCTTTTATGGTCTGCTGATTATATGAAAATGATTTAGACTTTTAAGTGCACTTATTACAATTAGCCAGTCAACTAAAACTTTTTAAACAAGATTTGTCAAATTGTATATTTATGCTCACTGTTTCAACAACAATTGAAAGGATGTAGCAGCATGTATCTCCAGGTGTGTGAGACTGTAGCTTTATCTTGGTATCCGGAGAACTCGCCAGTTTACCAACTCAACGCAAGTTAGTGCATTTGAGTTTTACTTCACCAGTTCACCTTCATTTAAATTGCATTGAATTGAGAGATAGAGAGGATAGTTGTTTAGAGTTACCATTAGAGAAAGTAGGAATGCTAAAAGTTTAAACACCAAAGTACCGAAACAATGTAATTCATTAGTAAACAATTCCTGAAATGGTAGGCCTACTTATCATTGGTATTCACATGCCCACCTTTTTATCATCATCTAGCTGACCATTTCATTGCACAAAATAATTTGATCACTTTGTAAATTAACTATAACATCTGTGAGTTTGACATGCTACACTGATGAAGACAGCATGTTAGCATAACGATGAAGACCTTGATGAAGAATTTTCGCCGTGGCGACTTGGTAAACTGGCGAGTTCTCCGGTATCCTTGATCTTCCTTTGGTAAAACATTTTCACATTAGGGCTGGGACGGCATGAAAAAGTGGCGGTGAAAATGTAACGCATCCCATCGGTTAACTTGTCCCTCAGTTTCGTAGTGCAGCTGTCAGCTGTAATCCATGTCTTTGCAGAACCTCGCTGCCACTGGTATAAATTATATTTGCTTCGATTCTAAAGCCTGATTTACTTAATAGCGGTCTCGTTTGCTGAAAAATAGCCAATCTACAACCCCATGGCATGAGACTAGAATTCTCTCAGGATTACTAATTTAAAGTAAGCTTACCTTAATATCTTATGGTAAGCTTACCTTATGCATATGTTCACACTATATGCACTCCTGCAACATTAACCAGCAAAAAATAAAAAATATAAATAAATTGCGGTAATGAGCTCAACCCCACATTATGCATCACATAACCACAGCGTTGTGGTAATGCGGTTATTGTCCCAGCCCTAGTGCACAGCTCTGTCGGTCATTAATAGTAACACACAAAACAGGCTTTTCTGGAGACCTGTAGTCCTCACCGTTTTTTTCTAACATGTCTACAAGCAAGAAAATGTTTGTCCTGGTACTGTAGTTTTAATGTCTGTCTTGGATCAAGGTTTTTAATTAATGCTGGTATCAGTGGCTGAAAGTACCCATTGTCAAATGCTAATGTCTTCTCTTGTTATTTTTAATTGCACTTGTTAGGGGTAGGGGTAAGCTTTTTTGCTTAAGGTGCCACGTGCCTCTAATCATCTCATACTTTTATGTGCAATAGTCTGTTGTATGGAAGTTGACCCTTTATGCTGGAAATTATTTTGTCTAACATTTTCTATTACAAAATTATGTACAAGGTGGTAGCTTAGACTGCCTTTTTTCTGTAAACCTTACAGTTGCATTGCAAGGTACAATATCTTGCAGTCAAATGTACCGTATTTTCATCCAAATAGGACACCTCACTGTCTGGAAACCAAACCAAAGTGATTGGAACCCTACTTCGCGCAGCTCTGGTCTACCATTTGATTCAAACTAAAATTAAACTGACAGGCAAAATATCAGTTTGTGCAATATTATGTTCCGTCGAACATGTTGGTTGAGATTTGGTTGATTAGTTTATTGTTTACCCTAATATTATGGTGTATGTGCACTGTGTTGTAAGGAGCCGATGGACGGATTTACAGTATGTATAAAATGAAAAGCCCATCGAACCTCTGACATAATTACACCAGATATTAGAATTATTCATTGTTAATTTTGAAGTACTATATTTGGAGCTATTTAGAAAGGGAGGGGGGGAGTATCACATTGATTTTTTTTCAATCATACTTTAGGATTAGTATGGTTAGTGTACTGTAGCTCAAATTATGGGACGTATACCATATACGCTGTAAAATCTAATTTAAAAATGTATGCTTATGATTTTACTGTGTGCCCTTGAGTGAAGAACCAAGGAAACAATTTGTCATAAGGTGCCATTAGTACCAAGTTGCTACAAATTTGATTTATATTATTGCTGCTGACACAAGTATCCAAAAGGAACTAGGGAGTAAAGCCATAAAATTCAGCTCAGTTTGAGGCTGAGCTCATACTCTTCTCATTTTCCACCTTTAGGGGAGAATTGATGTTAAGATCTGTAACAAACATTGAACAGTTGAGCTGAAGAACCAGCTAAGTACATAATTATAGATAAGGGGTCAGGACAGAGAAGACTTTTCAGGGAGGGGTCAGAATAAAGTATGGACGTATTTGGTTCTTTGTCTCAACTATTACTGTTCCAACTGACAGTTATGTATAGCTTTCTTTATAGTGCATGCTGTTACATTTTATCGTTCTGATACCAACAAGCATCTACGAAGTACTGTTTTTGTCATGTGTATTCTGTACTTTAACATGTGTTACATTTGTGGGACTTTATAGTTAATTGTTCATTAATTACCCTTTAAGGCGCTAATTGTAATTTCATTTTTTTTTTTTTTTAGGTCCTACATTATTATTGTTGTTCAACGGCATTCATCTCATGCTTTCTCTAATGCGCAAAATGGTGTTATTGACAATCATTAAGACTGGCCTAGCTTAATAGTTGAATATGTTCAATAAAAAAGGAAGGTACATGTCTATCAGTGTTCTTTGATTGTGTCAGATAGTGTTAGATATTTCTGTGTCCTTTTTCATTTCCCCCTTTTTAAACGGACATTCTTGGTTTCTCTACATTTTGTATACTAGAATTGATACTTATCAAGGTGACATGAACAAAACAACCCACAACACTCCGAATTAGAAGAGTAAATTCTTGTAGGTGCAAGGCTCAAAGATGCGACATTGAAAGAAGGTCCTTTTCACATGTGTTATTACCTCTGACGAGCCAACAGACGCGTTTCGGCCAGATGGCAGAAACGCGTTATGTGTAACGTACAGTAGTAGCAACATAGGCCAACAAACACTAGCACTGCATGGCATACAATTTACAATTTAGGCATTTAGCAGACGCTCTTAATCCAGAGCGATTTACATTAAGCAAGAACAAAAAGCATGGGAATACATCACATATATAAAAAGCATTTATCATGAAACGTGTAAGCTAAGAACATAACAGTGGAATATCTATATAATGAAACTATACATATATGCTATACTAAGCTATACATATGTACTATGACGTGCTATGACTACATACAATGAAATTATAGTGCTGTCTACATAACATGCTAAAAGTCTATCAAATGCTATCTAAGTCTACAAAGATGCTATCTAAGGGGGTAGGGTAAGTGCTATGGGCCATGAAATGAAAATAAGTTAATGCACAATAATCACAAACACTTTGAAGGGCGTCTAATAAGTGCTCTGTTCCTCACCGGAGGAGAGCCCTATACCGAACCTCCACATGCAGCAGGTCGGTGGTCCTTTACGCAAGCTGTGTGCGGGATAACATCACCATTGGATTGTTCCACACGCAAGCACTGTCGCTTCCAGCATTGCTGGGCATGTGGCCCTGCTCATCACATCTGGGACAGAACGATATTCTGGTCACAGGCTTCAGACCCGCAGCCTCCAGCTGCAGAGTGGAGTGATAGGCCCTTGTATTGACCAGTGGATGCAATGTACCCCACTTTGAGGTGTCACGTCTTAGGCCTAGATTTAGGGTAGGATTGAACCAGTCGCCCTGTAGCCATACAAAGGCCTAGGGTTCCCAGATTGTAAAATGTTGTTCCTCCATCTTGGGAGAGTATGTAGGCCAGGGGTGCCCACACATTTATGACTACTTTCAAAATGACCAGCTCAACAAGATCTACCCACTGCCAAAATAAGTGTACCATTGCTGAAAATAGTTTAGTTTTGTACCTGGGGGGGGGGGGGGGGGGGGGGGGGGCTTTGGAATAGGGAGGGGGGAGAAATGATGACGGGCAGTTTCTGCTGTCAAAATATGTATGTATTTAACTTAAACGCCCAATGTATTCTCAATGGCAATAGCACAAACTTTGGCATCCTACTAGTTCTATAGGCTAGGCCTACAGTACTTACACCTAGAAACCCCATTCAAACTTTAATAGGTTCATCTTATGGTGGACATGTTTGCCTGAAAATGAATCTTTGAAATGTTTCATACTGTAGTTTTAGAAATATCGTGCTTTCAAATTTGAGCAATTTATAGTGGGGGTCAATGGCAGATTTCTGTCAAAAAATGATGATTTGAACCAGCACCCTCCTACTAGGAGTGTGTTGGGTTTGAACCAGCACACTTCTAGAAATTCTACAGATATGATCTGATTTATCCACTGGGCCACTTAGCAGCATGCAGTTCAGCTGGAATTTCCGGGCTACTTGAAGTAAATGTGGAAAGGAAAGCTTCACAGGAAAGAGTTGAGTGGGGTTTGAACCCAAAATCTCCAAATCATCATGGAACCAGCATCCTAACTCAGTGACTTGCTACCTGCCACAACAGTCTTCCTTTGCCTGTGAGTTGGAGTTTTGGAGTTGTTCTTCTGGAAATCGTTCTTGAAAAAAGAGTTGTGTGGGACAAGCAGGCCCTGGATCACCTGCAGAAGATCATTGGGGAGCTCTAAAGTAGATAGAACTTCACAGCAACCCCTGACGGTGTGTATGATCTGAGTGAGGACCAGAGAGCTCGGTTTTGTTCTCCCAGCCCCCGCAGAAGCTCAGCTCCCCCTGGGCAATAGTGGTGGGAAGGATAGCCCCACACATCAGTTTCACCAGCCAACGGGTCAGCTCCTCAGCCATTTTTGTTGTCATTCTGTCTCTATCTGTCAGACCTTTCTCCTGTCTCAATGAAGAGGCTCCCGTTAACATACAAGATCCACAGCCTCCAGAAGTTTGTCAGCTGACACAATATATGACAACATCTCCACAAACTTCACCTACTGTGGGGGCTCAAAGCACCAGGTATTCGGCCGTGGCGTGCTCGGCCGTGGCATGCGCAGGTCGCCTTCTCTCTTGAGAGAAACTGTGTGTCCGATCCTGGTGAGAGCAGATGGACAAGCATCCCCCTCCAGAGATGTGGCCCCAACTCCCATTCTCTGGTCATGTCTCTGCAGTTTTGCATTAACTGCAGGATCCGCTTGTGCTGGGCACAGATGCACTTCCATGCTGAGTCCCCGGGGGTGTTGAGGTGGAAGAAATACCTGATCTCTTCTGGTCATGCAGAGTGGATGGGGTCTGCAGCAGCTTTTCGAACAGCAGATTCCTTAGTGCTTTGATCGATCACCGAAAAGATATTTGGCTTTCTCATAGTCGTTGATCGTCACATCGTAATCTCCATTCTGGATATTGTTGCGTGGCAGGTTGAAGAGAAACTTCAATCGCTGCAGGACGTTGAGCGCATTGCGTATTGAGTCGGCTTTATCCTTCTGCTGCAGAACCTCCTGGAACAGAGTGTCTGCAGTATCACTCACTTTGTTGAGGACGTCCTCCAGATCTTGGGTAATTGAGCCCTCTGTTCCGTTGTACTCCAACCTCTGGTGGATCGCTGCCAGAGAGTCCTGGGCCTCAAAGAACATACTGAGGCCTTCTTTCAAGGAGGCCAGACTGACCTCATTCTTCTTAGTGCAGGGCTGCTTCTTTAGGTTATTGGCCGCCATCTGCAAATGATCCAAACTGCTGCCTGAGTGGTTTTCCATGAGGTACCAGATGGCAGAGAAGTTCTCACTGGTGAAGTCTCCACTCATTCCTGGGAAAGACATCTCCATGTCCTTCTGGGAGATTTTAGCCTCGTCTATCTTGATGCCCAGCAGGTTGCTAGGTATGAGGGAGAGGGGGAGTATGCCTTTATTGCGGTCCATCCTCATGTTGTCGAAGTCGTTAATCTCATCCACCCACACAGCCGACTGATCCAAGATACCAATCCTCTCCTGTCTGAGAAGCATGAAGGACACGGTGGAGGTGCCGTGGCCCCCGGACCGGGTGGTGACAATTATCTCTCCCTTGTCGTCCTTGGCGGGGCCCGTATGGCACACTATCTTGCTGGCTGACATCCACTCTGCTGTCAGCAGGCAGTTGTGGCCACAGATGGACAGGCCAATGAGGTCTGCAGAGCCAGTGCCCAGGTTCTCCCCACGGAGGGTGACTTTGGTCCAGGCTGTGCCCTGGTTAGGTGAGATGCCCGTGACCAGGGGAGGTTGGCGGGCACGAGACATGGACACCCGGCTCCTCGCAGTTTAAAAAAGTAATATTTTGTATTTTCTTTACATCTTTCTCTCCCAAATGAATACCCCTCCCACTCAAAGACCCCTAATTTACCTCCTCCCCATACTTGGTCTACCGTATTGACATCACTGGTGTTGTCACCCAGTGTATAAATACAGGTATATATGCTACTGTGCATGGTATAGGTAGGACAGAGAAAGAAGGTGTGTACTCAGGGTCCAAGCCTGTGCCGTGGCTTACCTAGGGCTGTGCATGGAAGTTACCCATGATGAAATCTCTGACGTAGAACTCCATATTTGGGCAATGTTTCAGCCCGATCCCACTGCCAATTACTTGATCATGTTCCATTATAAAATATTTTGAAAAATATACGTAGTTTTCTTTCTTGGCCTACTGGTATGCACAAGAGATGTCAAATTACTTTTTTCAAGATTAGACCCGGACAGACAAACAAACAGATCGAGTCAACTGCATGTTGCCACACTGGAAAGGCTATGCTACGCTGTTTAGTTGCTCTAATTAGAATCAGATAGTGGACATTTTTATGGCTACCGTAAGTGAATGTGTCTGGTTTTGATTATTGGGCATGGAAATACAATTTGGATAGACTACATGTTTTTGAGAAGCACAGTTGAATGTTCATTTGATATGTTACAGTACAAGCTGTAACATGACATTGCCTTAATCATAAAAAAGACTGCAAGTTTTAAGAATTGTCAATAAATTATTCAAAACATTTGCCCAAATATGGAGATGACTGTACTGACTTCATAATGACTCTGCATGTAACCTACCTTTACAATTTAAACAGAAGAGCAACACTTCTTATTTTATCTGTACCACATGTATATAAACAAATATTTATTCACATTCACCAGTGTATAAATGCAGTAATCACACTCCTTGTTCAGTGATCACATGCACCAGACATCAGAAATTATGGTTCATGACCGGGATTCTTACATTGGCCTTGGACTAGCCATCGGTGCCAGCTTCTTCATCGGAAGTAGCTTCATCCTCAAGAAGAAAGGCCTTCTACGCATGGCGAGCAAGGGCTCAATGCGAGCAGGGCAGGGTAGTCATGCCTATCTAAAAGAGTGGCTGTGGTGGGCTGGCTTATTGACAATGGCGGCTGGAGAAGCAGTCAACTTCGCAGCGTATGCATTTGCACCCGCTGCCCTGGTCACCCCTCTGGGTGCCCTCAGCATGCTCTTCGGTGCTGTCCTGTCCTCGTATTTCCTGGCAGAGCGGTTAAACCTGCATGGGAGGCTTGGCTGCTTGCTCAGCATCTTGGGCTCCACCACCATGGTGATCCACTCTCCCCAAGAGGAAGAGATCAATAGTCTTGAACAGATGGCCAACAAGATGGCTGACCCAGGTTTTGTCGTCTTTGCTACTTTGCTCGTCATCGTGGCTCTGGTCTTCATATTTGTCTTGGGCCCGCGCCACGGTCAGACCAACATCCTGGTGTACATCATCATCTGCTCAGCGATCGGGGCGCTGTCTGTGTCCTGTGTGAAGGGACTGGGCATCGCTATCAAGGAAGCCAACGCTGGAAAGTCCGTGTTCAGCAACTGGCTGGTGTGGATTCTGCTCCTGGGCCTGGTGGCCTGCGTGAGCACACAGATTAACTATTTGAACAAGGCTCTGGACATTTTTGACACCTGCCTGGTGATGCCCATCTACTACGTATTTTTCACCACGTCTGTGCTCACCTGCTCAGCGATCCTGTTCAAGGAGTGGGAGCACATGGGCCCGGATGATGTGATCTGCACTCTCAGTGGCTTCCTCACCATCATTGTGGGCATTTTCCTGCTCCACGCCTTTAAAGATGTTAACCTCAGCCTGACCAACATCACCGTGTCCACGAAGAAGGACGAGGAGGTCTTCTCCAAAGCAAACCAACGGCATGGCTTCCCACAGCGTGTATGAACTGTTAGTGCTACACCAGTGATTCTCCACTCAAAACGCCCCATTTTGAAATGCATTGGGCCACGTCGGACCAGCATTTGATATTTATTTTAAAATATTGGACCCCAATCTACACTGCAGAATTATCATTGTTAATTTAACTCTAATAATGTACAAATGGAACCACACCACATAGCTGATATACAAGCTCACAATTTTGGCTACAAATGTTGGCCTGTGACCTTGTAGATCTGCTGTTTTTGCTATTTTTTATTCTTGTAAATTAACTTATTTGGATGTTTGCCCTAAATGCCTAAGATGGACACCAGGTTTAAAGATGGTGGACAACAACAAGGACATGATGGAAATATGACATTACAATGCAAAATAATTGCGGTTAGCTCAAACAATTGCGATCAGGGCAGGCGATTATGTAATAATTGTTACAGGCCTTACTGGATATTTCACATTCACAATATCCATGTAGCCATGTTGAAAAACCCAATACTTGCTTAAAGCACATCTTTATTGAAACATTTCAGTGTTGTTCATTACAGTCATCTTGTGTTTACTTGGGGTACTTTTCATACAGTAGGCTACTCTAACCTCCATAAGTAATGAACTTTTGCTTTAAGTTTGAATATTGTGTAATCAATGTGACAATATGTGACTGCAACTTGTACCTGTTTGCAGATGACTCTGCACTGCTGGTCTCGGACAGGAAAAAACTGTAGGTTTGAAACCTTCCTTTCAGGGGAAATCCAGGTTGAAAAGGCCCTCAGCTCTGAACTCGGTAGAATCTGCACCTGGCTTTCTGATAACAAACTATCTTTACACCTGAATCAGAAGTTTGTCTGATTTTAGGCTATCAGCTGTGCGCAGGGGCGTGTGCGCGAGTGCGTGTGTGTGCGCGTGACGTCATTACAATGCTGTGGTACCGAAAAAATATATCAGACACCATTACTTACTTACTTACTTAATCCTCTTCGTGCTGGATAGCACATAATATAAGGTCTTCACCAATGAACGCCAATGCTGTCTGTCTACTGCCCAGTGCTGCACTTGGCCCTGCAGGTCCATCCGAGTTCTTTCATCTCTTTCTCCACAGATCTTCTCCAGGTTTCTTTGGGTCGGCCTCTTTTTCTCTTCCCTGGAGGTGTCCATCTCATGGCTACCCTTGGGATGGCACTTGGGTCCATTCTGCACACGTGACCTATCCACATCCATCTTTTGAGCTTGATGACACTTGACAGTGGGGTCAAGCCTGTGCTGCGGTAAAGGTCTTCATTGGAGACTGTCATGGGCCAGAATGAGACACCTACACCACACCCAAAAAACTGATTCAAGATGTGGCACATATAAATTGTGTTTGCTTTATTTAATTACTTTAATTTAAGGCATAGGCATATACATTTAATTGATATAACTCAAATATTATTAATAGTGCCCGATGTGATATATTTACATTGTGTTGGCTTTATTTAAATGTATTTAATTATAAGACATGCAAATGTATTGAATTGATATAACTGAACTATTATTAATTGTGCTTATACAAAATCTATTCATTTAACATTATGCATTTATATTCAATTCATGTAACTCAAGTCTTATCAATAATGTAATTTAAAAACACAATGAAAATGAGTTCCAGTGAAAACTCCCAGAGTCCCATGAAACCACGCCTCTCTTCGAGTTGCGCAAGATAACTCCGAATCCCAGAATTCCCTGGTGCTCACTTCCTGCAAACGCCCGGGATTTTTTTCCACTCGTTTGAAATTTGAATGCTGCAGTGCAGACACTGAAAAACTAAAGGCTGGTTCAAGTCGTTTGCGAGACATTATAAAGGTATTGTGCTCTCCCCTTTCTTCTTTGTTGTTGTAAATGTGAAGTTAAAACATGTAAAATCAGTGGGTTGATAACATTGTTCGATTTTAGAGCTGCATTTTGATGGGGGGGAATTAGCCCAAACATTTAGACTCTCGTAGAGGTTTTTTTCGATTCTGACGAATCTCTCAACGAGAGTCTAAACGACTAGGTCCCCTTTAAGAGGGCTCGTGTTTACGTTTCTGCCTCAAAATCACTCTTACCTTGTACAAATGCAAAATAATCAAGATTGCCCCACATGTCCGGCGGGTGTTCGGAAAACAATTACTTCCGTAGCGACCGTAGTTTTCAATAAAAAAAATATTTTAATCCACTCCGTCCATACTAAGGTCCATACTCTGTCTCGGAATCTGGCGGCCATCTTGGTTTTCTCTCCATTGTAAATGCGCAACAGAACCCTGGCCACTAGGGGCGCGGCCAATGTTCTGTTGCGCATTTACAATGGAGGAGTATGGACGGAGTGGATTAAAATATTTCTTTTATTGAAAACTACGGTCGCTACGGAAGTAATTGTTTTCCGAACACCCGCCGGACATGTGGGGCAATCTTGATTATTTTTAGATTTTGCATTTGTACAAGGTAAGAGTGATTTTGAGGCAGAAACGTAAACACCCCACTGAGCACTATCCGTATTTTAGACGTCTGTCTAATTTCCGCACTTGGATTAGCCCATCTAGATTGGGTCTAATACTGTCCATTTTTTTTTAGACCTAGTTAATGTAATCCATTATTCAATAAATATGGTTAAAAAAACAACCGTACGTTGCACAACTGATCTCCAACTATTGCCTAAGATCATTTTAAGAGTCATTAATCTATAATTAGCGTTAGTTTATATTTAGCCACGTTTTATACGTATATTTCAAAACGTATATTAACCGTATTTTCTTATTCCAATTTTAGACTATTGCATTTAATTCCTTTTTCAATACATTTTGATTAAAGAAACAACTATAAAGTTCCATAACTTATCTCCACATATTGTATAAAAACATTTGAATAGCTATTTGATCAACATAAGATAAGTTTACGTTTAGCTTCCATTTAGACGTGTTATCGACGTCTAGTTCTAAGACAATAAAAGTTATTATGTTTTTTATAAATCAGGGCCGGTTCTAGGGGCAGGACGCACCCAAACGTGCGTCCTGCCCACCCAATGTGGGTTTGACACCCCACCCGATGCTTTTTCCCGATCCCAGGAACCGGAGGCAGAGACGTAATGCACAGGATAGGATTCTCTCTTTATGGCACTGGGCACTGTTCTTTTGGCAAATCTAAGTGAGCAAATATAAGACTTCCGGTGGACGATCTCTTCAAAATAAGACTACCCTCTAGAGTATTGAAAAAAAGTTTAATTTGCACATTAAAACTACAAATTAAGCATTTAAATGATGCTCTATGATGCTATAAGACACACATTATGTTTCTTCTAGATTTGCCAAAAGAACGGAGCCACCACATTCCACACAGCGCACGTCACTCACTCATAGAGTGGCACTCACTCCCAGTCCCGGAAGTCCCACCTCCAAGTCACCCCCATTGGCTGCTAGGCATGAAGTTTGCGTAACATATGTTTCCTGTTGGTGTAAACTGGCGTCTCTACTGCGCATGCGCGGGCGTCCAGCGTCAGCGTGCTACCGCTAACAGACCATTATACTCTATGTGATGAAATGTAACAGTTAGACAAGCAGAAGAAGTATCGTCGGGAGCTTTGAAGTTAAAATAACACAGATAAGGACTTCACATCAACCAAGACTGTACACCATAGGTGAGTGCTAACGGATGTGGTTATTGAAAAGTTGTTTTGTCATCGTCTTTGTTCATTTTACTGTGATTAATCCGTTAGCATTTTACCAGCTAGCTGGTAAACTAGCTTAGCTGGTAAAATGCTAACTGATTTGCTTGCTATGGTCTTTCCACCAGCGCCTGCAGTTAGGCCTTCTTGAATTACTTTGAATTACGTTTGAATTACTACTTGATTGATCTAATTTGGAAGAAAATAAATGTCCTTGTGACTCAAGCATAATTCAAATGGGTCACTTCGCACTGCATGTTTGCTAATTAGACGTCCACACGTGTAATGTTAAGGGTCATGCCCCTTTTTAGCTTGTATTGACTGGCTTAATACTTAATAGCCCTGATGGAACATAGGCATGACCTAGCCCAAACATTTAGACTCTCGTAGAGGTTTTTTTTCCGATTCTGACGAATCTCTCAACGAGAGTCTAAACGACTAGGTCCCCTTTAAGAGGGCTCGTGTTTACGTTTCTGCCTCAAAATCACTCTTACCTTGTACAAATGCAAAATCTAAAAATAATCAAGATTGCCCCACATGTCCGGCGGGTGTTCGGAAAAACAATTACTTCCGTAGCGACCGTAGTTTTCAATAAAAAAAATATTTGAATCCACTCCGTCCATACTCCTCCATTGTAAATTCGCAACAGAACATTGGCCGCGCCCCTAGTGGCCAGGGTTCTGTTGCGCATTTACAATGGAGAGAAAACCAAGATGGCCGCCAGATTCCGAGACAGAGTATGGACCTTAGTATGGACGGAGTGGATTCAAATATTTTTTTTATTGAAAACTACGGTCGCTACGGAAGTAATTGTTTTCCGAACACCCGCCGGACATGTGGGGCAATCTTGATTATTTTTAGATTTTGCTAAACCACACATAGCTACACGTGTTCACTGATATAAAGGGCAAAATAATGGATTACAAGTAACTAAAACAATCTCGTCAGAACGCACAGCTGTGTGTAGTGTGGAGACCACAAACACAAAACTGGCAGCGACTTTTTTTTCTTCAGTGGACGACGACGGGTAATTACTTAATTTATACTTTTATTACAAGATCCAACAGCATCATATCAAGTTAACAATAATGATGTTGTTGTGTTTAATATTGTGTCACAGAAACACTGCAACTAATCTGGGCGGCTTGAGCTGGAGAACAAAGAGCCAATCGAAATTACTCTATGTAAATACGTGTAGGAATGTTCACACCCCCAAAATGCGCAAATAAACTGTAAATACAGAGACATTTTTGCAAAACGACTTAATGACACTAAAACGACTTTCTGATGGAATAAAAACATTCTTTAACATTCCAACTGTGTTAATGTGGCAAAACGAAAAAAAAAAGCTATTTTGGTATATTGTGGAGTTTCATTAGAGCCGACTTGTGGTTTAAAATACTGGAAGGGGTCGTAGGCTACAGCTGTTGCTTCTGTCGAAAAATATAACGCAACACAGGAATCCCCGCTAGTGTTTTTGGTCGTCTGACCGTTTCTGTAGCAGTTGATTTTCCCTCGGTCGTTTGGGGGGGGGGGCAGTCGGCTTGGGGGGGTTCCCGACGGCTGCGCGTCGCTTCCTCCTCCGTCACTGACAGAGGGGAAGCGAGTAAGCGACGCCGTCAGAAGCCCCCTCGCTCAGGAAGGCCCCCTCTCTCAGACCAACGTGTTGTTGTTGCGACAATAACATATGTAAGCATATGTAAGCCAAAAGGAATATAAACACAAGACCTTGGGCAAAACTTCATATATATTTACCCTGCTCCAATCCCCCTCACCATGCTGGAAATAAAACGTCTGGCTTTCCGAGGCTACATCCGTGCTGACGCAATGACTGTCCGGTTTCTGGTTTAGCTTTAAGCGCGGGGCACATCATATGAACCTCTCCGTCTCCGGTGAGTGCGGGTTGTTGTTTATTTGCATGGCTCAGAAAATAAGTAACAAACTAACATGAGAACGTAACGTTATCGAGGAGGAGGAGAAGGAGAAGGTTCACGTGGAAGGTAATGCAGATTGTATTCTGATGATGTGCCAAACTGCTGCTGGCTGCTGTGATGATAATATAGACCTATGTCTTCTATATTGTGTGCGACGCACACACTGTTTAGTATTTACTATTATAGTTTTATGTTTTTTGATAATCAGCCATATAGATGATACATACACTGTGCCATATTGGAGAGGCCACTGTGTGTGCGCAGTGCTTTGTTTGACATGCTCCATATTTGAGCGCGCGCACCTCCACCCGCCCCTGTTAACACAACCCCCCCATCTCAAGTCGTTAATGCCCTATATGTCGCAGGGACTTACCCCATATCCAACCCTTGACGCTGAATGCCAAGCAGGGAGGCACTGGGATCGAACCTCCGGCCTCCCAGTCTCAGGGCGGACACTCTAACAGTGTACAGGTTAAGTTTTTTCTTAGAAATATAATTTAACACCAGCTTGTTGCACTCAATCAATTCATACATTTTAAATGCAGATGGCCCTCTCAGTATAACACACACACACACACACACACACACACACACACACACACACACACACTTATTGTCTTATTTGCATTTTTTGTTGGAGTTTTACCCCCATTGTATCACTATCTACATTATATATTTCTGCTTCATTATTGTTGTTATACTGTATTGCTTTTGTGGAACATGTCACACCAACATTATGCTGCAGATAGAAATAAACAAGTGACAATAATATTTTCAATCTGCAGATTTGCTGTATATTAGATAGTATAATTAGTATATTTATGTATTTGAGCTTTGTGAATTAATCATTTAACTGATCTACAATTTCATAACTCATTGTGATATGATGTGTTGTCATCTTAAAGATTGTCTATAACAGAATAATTGAACATTTGTGAAAATAATCTCTGATGATGGCCCATCATCTAGGTGTCTTTGGTTATGAGCCTTTCACATTGAAATGGAGCCTGGCTGCAGTTTGTCGGCTATTTATTTTCACATAAAGTAATTGTTTTAATTAGTAACAAGACTGTTTAAATGTCATTCCACCTACCATGTGGTTTGTTCAGTGATGGAATAAGTAAACAGTGTTACTCCACAAAAATACCCAAGTTACACAAGTCATTAAAGCAATACATTCAATTTGATTAAAAAGCTGATGAGACTTACATTGTGATTTGTCTTTATTTTAATACATATATTGTATCTATGGTGTGTAGACTAGGAGTCCAGTTTGTTGATGACATCCAGTCAGTAACATAACATATAATTTAGTAGATCATAATAACACTTGAAATGTAAGAGGTACAGTATAATAGAATAGATAGTAAATAATACACCTTATAATCTTATAAAGCAGAATAATGAAACAAAATAAAAACTGAATACAAATTCACATTATAAAATCAAATCTAGCAGTAAACAAATACACAAATCACATTTTCTCAGTCCTTGGTCTAATCTTAAATGCTTACCATACTTTTTTATTGTGTGACCACTTTGGATCCATTGAGTGAGTATATCTGGGGGGAGGGGGGAGGACAGTATGTTAGACTGTGATTGGTGGAGAGATGGTTCTATTGTTCTCTTAGTCAATCATTCAAACCAGTTAGTGGCTCTCTGGTCTATAAGAAGACTTGTTCTGTGTCATTTCTCCACAACTCATCCAGGATCATTTCTGGTCACATCTGACTGTGGACTGCAGACTTCAGGTGAAGATGAACTCTCTCAAACCCACCAGGGACGTTTCTGCGGAACAGGAGGAACCCAAAGACCTTGGTATGTTACTCAACCTCCCTTTTCACTCCTACTGTTCTGTTTTTATTCTCAATAGTAATTGTATTGTTAGCTTATTATTAAGTGATCAGTGTGAAAAAATATTAAGTAATCACTTAATCCCTATATTTTAGTCATGCTAAGGTTTTTAAATCCATTGTTTTTAATAGTTAGCTACATGACAGGGATTTGTTGCACAACAATTACTTTTGTTGTCTACTTATCAACAATCTTTATTTTGTATTTGTGTCCAATCCAGTGTCTCGTCATCAGTCTGACTGCCCTGACCTACCAGAGGTGAATGAACAAAGAAGCTTGACAAAGAAAAAACACCATTGTTGTGATCAGTGTGGAAAACACTTCTCTCAATTGGCCAACCTTAAAAAACACCAGAGAATTCACACTGGAGAGAAACCCTATGGATGTGATCAGTGTGGACAACACTTCTCTGACAAGTCAAACCTGAATTCACACCATAGAATCCACACTGGAGAAAACCCCTATGGGTGTGATCAATGTGGACAACACTTCTCTCATTTGGCCAACCTTAAAAAACACCAGAGAATTCACACTGGAGAGAAACCCTATGGATGTGATCAGTGTGGAAAACACTTCTCTCAATTGTCCAGCCTTAAAAGCCACAAGAGAATTCACACTGGAGAGAAGCCCTATGGATGTGATCAGTGTGGACAACACTTCTCTGCACTGTACAGCCTTAAAAGCCACAAGAGAATTCACACTGGAGAGAAGCCCTATGGATGTGATCAGTGTGGACAACACTTCTCTCATTCGTCCAGCCTTAAAAGCCACAAGATAATTCACACTGGAGAGAAGCCCTATGGATGTGATCAGTGTGGAAAACACTTCCCTAAAATGTCCAAACTTGAACGCCACCAGAGAATTCATACTGGAGAGAAACCCTATGGATGTGATCAGTGTGAGAAACACTTCTCTCGTTTGGCAGGCCTTAAAAAACACAAGCAAATTCACACTGGAGAGAAACCCTATGGATGTGATCAGTGTGGACAACACTTCTCTGACAAGTCAAACCTGAAAAAACACCAGCGAATTCACACTGGAGAGAAACCATATGGATGTGATCAGTGTGGACAACACTTCTCTACAATGTCCATCCTTAAAAGCCACCAGAGAATTCACACTGGAGAGAAACCCTATGGATGTGATCAGTGTGGACAACACTTCTCTACATTGTCCAGCCTTAAAACACACCATAGAATCCACACTGGAGAAAACCCCTATGGGTGTGATCAATGTGGACAACACTTCTCTCATTTGGCCAACCTTAAAAAACACCAGAGAATTCACACTGGAGAGAAACCCTATGGATGTGATCAGTGTGGAAAACACTTCTCTCATTTGGCCAACCTTAAAAAACACCAGAGAATTCACACTGGAGAGAAACCCTATGGATGTGATCAGTGTGGAAAACACTTCTCTCAATTGTCCAGCCTTAAAAGCCACAAGAGAATTCACACTGGAGAGAAGCCCTATGGATGTGATCAGTGTGGACAACACTTCTCTACAATGTCCAGCCTTAAAAGCCACCAGAGAATCCACACTGGAGAGAAACCCTATGGATGTGATCAGTGTGAGAAACACTTCTCTTGTTTGGCCAGCCTTAATACACACCAGAGAATCCACACTGGAGAGAAACCCTATGGATGTGATCAGTGTGGACAACACTTCTCTACATTGTCCAGCCTTAAAAAACACCAGAGAATTCACACTGGAGAAAACCCCTATGGGTGTGATCAATGTGGACAACACTTCTCTCAAATGTCCAGCCTTAAAAGCCACCAGAGAATTCACACTGGAGAAAAACACTATGGGTGTGATCAGTGTGGACAACACTTCTCTCATTTGTCCAGCCTTAAAACACATCAGAGAATCCACACTGGAGAGAAACCCTATGGATGTGATCAGTGTGGACAACACTTCTCTCAATTGGCCAACCTTAAATCACACCAGAGAATTCACACTGGAGAGAAACCCTATGGATGTGATCAGTGTGAGAAACACTTCTCTTGTTTGGCCAGCCTTAATACACACCAGAGAATCCACACTGGAGAGAAACCCTATGGATGTGATCAGTGTGGAAAACACTTCTCTCATTTGGCCAACCTTAAAAAACACCAGAGAATTCACACTGGAGAGAAACCCTATGGATGTGATCAGTGTGGACAACACTTCTCTCAATTGGCCAACCTTAAATCACACCAGAGAATTCACACTGGAGAGAAACCCTAGTGTTTACAAGAGCTTAGCACATCTACGTAAAATAGTTGTATGATCTTTTTTTTTTTTTTGCATTTTTAATTACAAGTAAACTTGTATACTGTTTAAACGACCTGTTCTTTTTTTGTGGTATTTTTTTATTCACTGGGTCTTTCAGAGAATTTTTCAGAGAAATTATTAAAACCGAAAAGTATGGCAGTGACTTTGTTGGAGTCTGTTAGACCCTATTTGTCCACCCATTGCATCTATCTACATTATCATGATTTATTTCTGCTTCATTACATATGACGCTACATAGGCCTATGTCATTATTATGATACTGCTGTTATACTGTAAACTGAACATGTCACACCAACATTATGCTGCAGATAGAAATAAAAGTCTCGATATTCAATTTAATTCTCAATCTTATTCTTTGTTTTACTGTCATTTGACCTGCAGATCTTAATTAGATTTAGATTAACTTTGTTTCAGAGGTTGTTCACACTTGTTCACACACACAAATTGTATTTTTAGACCACACTTGGTAGCTATTAATAAACTTTGGACCACTAGAGAACAAACGACACCAGGTTGTATCGTTCTGGAGGAATTTGGAGCAATCAAGTGCAAATTCAGTTTCTACAGGAACATAGATCCCATTAGTAAATGGGAGCCATTAAGGTCTATGATTGGAACAGGATTACACACATTAATATGCTCATATGCTTTTCATTAAGCTTTGTTCTACACTTATTCACATCCCCATAATGTCCAAAATATACCAGATCATTCACATTCAGAGAGAAATTCATTGCAATGTGTGGTTGTGCGTTTAGTCCATCAAAAAGGTTCACAAGGTTGTATACACTGGATTTAAACTGTTCCCTTGTGGGAGAGTATTACTACTTCAAGCAACTGAAAATGTCATGAGCACACACATGAAACATAACTCTGTTTAGCGTGAACAGTATAACTAAAGCTTAATTATAGTGGCTGAGTGCCAAGCAGGGAGGCACTGGGTCCCATTTTTCAGAGTCATTGTTATGACTTGGCCGGGGATCGAACCCCCGACCTCCCAGTCTCAGGGAGGAAACTCTAACCACAAGGCCACAGAGCTGGTTTTGTATTTAGCAAAATAGGGTAGTTTTTTCCTGCATGTATTACAGTCTGGTCAACGGTCTTGGTTCATTAAGTATGTTGAAGTATGTCATTCTAGTGTTGAAATCTAGCCTGTGCGTGCCTGCCTGCGTGCGTGTGTGTGTGTGTGTGGACTGTTTGTGCGCACACGCATGTTACCTGATTTTGTGGTTCGCTTCTTGAAGAAGATCACAACCAATGTTATCAGGCTGATAATGGCAACCACTCCCACAATGACATAGAGGATGGTTCTTTGGGCTAGGATTACACCACCACATTAATCATGAAAGTTTAGAGGCAGTTATCACAACACTTTATCTACGGAGAGAGGCACAAGCAGAGCATTAGACAGCTAGCCAGGTTACAGACATATTATAGATGAACAGAACAACTCACTGGGTACTGGTAGACAAACGGGTCGGATAAACAACCCACTACTCTAGGTAGACAGACAGGTAGGAACCCATTTTGGGCGGGAACCCCTTTTGGTGTTAGCATTATGTTATGCTTTAGCTATTGAAAAATAGCAGATCTACAAGCTCATAGGAGCTTGTAGGTCTGCTATTTTTGAAAAATCGAAGAACGACTGACATAGAAAACTGTCAGGATGTAGAAGACATTTTTTGAATCTGATCTCAGGTCAAAATGGGTTAACAGATAATCAACAAACTAGGTGACAGACAGGACATCGGCCAACTAGGCAGGTAGAAAGACAGCCTAGTTAATATCTAGACAGATCACTATGTACTGTAGGGGAGGCAGACTAGCAGCCAATCAGACACAGAAACAGACGAACAAAACGCTTAGCAGACAGACCTTTTTACCTGTTTCCGTAGAGGGTTTAGAGGTAGCTCCATCTGCTCCAACCATCACAGCTTTTTTTAGCACTAATCTGAATGAAATAGACTTTTAGACAGCTAAAGGCAGAAATACGGGGACTATATTTTAACCAATACACAGCTCACTAGTGCTGGGTTTCCACTCACACAACACCGCCTACTTGTGCCGTCGTTTCCATACAACAAGGACCCTAGGGCCAAAGTGACCAATGGGAAGGTTTGATAATGCCTCGTTTATATTTTAATTAAACATTACCGACATGCGTTGATAATTACGGTTGATTCATTACATTATGATGGCTTAAAAGAGGATTGCCATGGAATGTGTGGAGAGAGAGAGAGAGAGAGTGGTTGCATGTGCATGGTTACGGAAGTAAGTTCTGTGGAAACATATCGCCAATCATTTTATGTGCAATCGTTCTTTGGTATTTTGATATTTCAATAGACCCTCTTTAGAAGTTTCAGTTTGACACTGACTGATACTGTAAATACATACATTGGCTGTGCACATGCACACACACACACACACACGTCTCTATTTTTCAATGTTTTTCCAAATGCTTCCATCATTCAGTCCGGGAGTAAAGCTTATTAAGATCCCTGTTGTGTAAAGGGTTAACACTAAGAGCCAATGAGACCGCTCGATATACAGAACACCAGAGTGTATCATGTCACGTCATTGTCATGCTGGCTACTGAAGTAAACTGAACTACCTCACCCTCTGCCTCGTTATTATTATCCCACTGAGCACTATCCGTATTTTAGACGTCTGTCTAATTTCCGCACTTGGATTAGCCCATCTAGATTGGGTCTAATACTGTCCATTTTTTTTTAGACCTAGTTAATGTAATCCATTATTCAATAAATATGGTTAAAAAAACAACCGTACGTTGCACAACTGATCTCCAACTATTGCCTAAGATCATTTTAAGAGTCATTAATCTATAATTAGCTTTAGTTTATATTTAGCCACGTTTTATACGTATATTTCAAAACGTATATTAACCGTATTTTCTTATTCCAATTTTAGACTATTGCATTTAATTCCTTTTTCAATACATTTTGATTAAAGAAACAACTGTAAAGTTCCATAACTTATCTCCACATATTGTATAAAAACATTTGAATAGCTATTTGATCAACATAAGATAAGTTTACGTTTAGCTTCCATTTAGACATGTTATCGACGTCTATTTCTAAGACAAAAGTTATTATGTTTTTTATAAATCGGGGCCGTTTGCGTAACATATGTTTCCTGTTGGTGTAAACTGGCGTCTCTACTGCGCATGCGCGGGCGTCCAGTGTCAGCGTGCTACCGCTAACAGACCATTATACTCTATGTAACAGTTAGACAAGCAGAAGAAGTATCGTCGGGAGCTTTGAAGTTAAAATAACACATAAGGACTTCACATCAACCAAGACTGTACACCATAGGTGAGTGCTAATGGATGTGGTTATTGAAAAGTTGTTTTGTCATCGTCTTTGTTCATTTTACTGTGATTAATCCGTTAGCATTTTACCAGCTAGCTGGTAAACTAGCTTAGCTGGTAAAATGCTAACTGATTTGCTTGCTATGGTCTTTCCACCAGCGCCTGCAGTTAGGCCTTCTTGAATTACTTTGAATTACTACTTGATTGATCTAATTTGGAAGAAAATAAATGTCCTTGTGACTCAAGCATAATTCAAATGGGTCACATCGCACTGCATGTTTGCTAATTAGACGTCCACACGTGTAATGTTAAGGGTCATGCCCCTTTTTAGCTTGTATTGACTGGCTTAATACTTAATAGGCCTGATGGAACATAGGCATGACCCCACTGTCCCATTTAGGCTGTATGCACATCTTTCACATGCCAGTAGGGCTGAGCAAGGCTGATGCACCAATGTTTTGCCATTTTGGAAATAACTGTGGGCCCCTTCCCTACATCCTTCACAGGTGTTATTAATATTAATTAAGGCTCTGCCCATTATGGTCACCCCTTGTACATTCTCAGAGTTATGGATTCATTGGAATTAAAAAGTTTGAGAACCACTGTACACTATAGGGATCAGAGGTTTAAATATAATCGGTAAGACCTGTGAAGGAAGTACATTATGCATACAGCCCATTGACAAGTGTTTTTGTTGTTAATTTTGAAATTTTGGTAGGCCTATGTAGTTTTTAAGTGGTGCAACCACTTAAGTAGCTTTGTGTTCCTGGCTGGCTACCTGTGTCTAAGCATAAAAATTGCATTTGTTTTTGTTTTTTTCATTGTGTGGTATGGTGTTATTTGAAAAATGTGTATTTCAAAATATCAGATCTACAGTCTCTCAAAACGTGAGCTTGTAGATCTGCCATTTTCAGCATGCAACCAGAACCATGCATTATATGACTTGTCTTTTAGTTCTCCACTAGTCTCTCATTTTAGTCTAGTTTGTATTTCTTGATGATATTGGCTAGGCCTATATATTTAATCATAGATTCAGTCGTGGCTTATTTTTATTCATTTAATTTTAATCAGTTTTCCTCAGTTGATGAACAATTTATTTTTAGTATATGAAATCAATACTGTCCAATCAATAGAGTGCAACTAAAACAGATGCCATAGAACTATAAATCTCCAGCAATTTTGTATCTTTAATATTGTTTTTTTTTCCAAGCCAAGTTTAAGATGGCTAACTACTTAAAGGATTGGAGGAGAAAACGCACTAGAACGGATGCCTTTTTAGAACAATTTGAAAGTGATTAAGACGTGTCACAGGAGAACGTTGAAACACAGGATATGCGGGACGCACAGGAGGAGGGTGGTGCAACTCAATCTGGCCAGCATGGAGATGAGACATTACAAAGTATATCGTTCAATACAAGTCTGGATGAAGCGCCGGATAGACAGGAGGACTATGGATACACAGAGACCCCAGATACAAGTGACGAAGAAACGGAACTTGTTGATGTAGATTCACCATCCGAAGAGGAACAGTTTAGTCTTAGACAGGATTTGGCATCATGGGCCACTGAAACAAATCAGACGCACAACAGTACGAATAAGATGCTAGCGATCCTCCGCAAACACGGCCACAATTTGCCAAAAGATGTCCGCACACTTTTGCAGACTCCACGTTCTGTAGACAGCATTAAGAAGTGTGATGGGGACTATATTTATTATGGACTTCAGGACTTCAGACTTCAGTCAGGCATCCACAGGTACCTTGAGCAATGCCCCACTTTCACTGGATCTGTCATGTTGGACATAAATATTGATGGAGTTCCCCTGTTCAAATCAAGCCTGAAACAGTTTTGGCCAATTTTGGCGAAATTTCACAAGTCTGACCCTTTCGTCGTTGCTCTATTTTATGAGAGTACAAAACCAGAACCAGTAGACGAGTATCTACAAGATTTTGTTCAGGAGTTAGTAGACCTTCAAGAAAAAGGCATTGACCACGAAGGGATCCAATTCAATGTCAAGGTTAACAGTTTCATCTGTGACTCTCCCGCAAGAGCTTTTGTAAAGTGTGTCAAAGGTCACAATGCGTATGAGGCATGCGAACGCTGCAATGTTTTGGCCTGTCGTGTAGACAACAGGATGGTCTACACGGACCACACTACATGTGAAAGAAGAACAGATGAAAAATTTAGCAAGGTTGAATACATAGTCCACCAAAAAAAAGCTACACCCCTCATTACAGCCGGAGTTTGGTGTGTCAGCCAGTTTGTGCTGGACTACATGCATGTGGTTTGCCTTGGTGCAGTAAAGAGGCTTTTGATTTATCTGATAAGAGGTCCTGATCAGTGTAAATTGCCCAAAAGACGAACTATCCCGCAGATTATTGGCACTCAGAGGAGAAATTCCGTCAGAATTTGCCAGGCAACCAAGTGGATCTTGATCGGTGGAAAGCCACAGAATTTCGGCAGTTCCTTCTCTACACAGGCCCAGTTGTGCTGAAAAACATACTGTCAGAGGACCAGTATCACCACTTCTTGTGTCTGACAGTTGGTATGTCCATCCTGCTTGAGTCAGATCTGGAGCAAAGAGAAGCATATCTACAGTACTCCCGGGAACTTCTGCAGCACTTTGTAGAGAACTCTGCTGAGTTTTATGGCGACACCTTTTGTGTTTACAACATCCACAGCTTGTTGCACCTGCATGAAGACGTGTTGCGTTTCAAATGCTCCTTGAATGACATTTCAGCTTTTCCCTTTGAGAACCATTTGCAGTCGATCAAAAGAATGGTTCGAAGTGGCCAAAATCCAATTGCACAGGTCACTAAAAGGATTGCAGAAGAGGAGCATGCAAAGCCAAACAAAAGAAAGTCTCAAGATGTACTATGTCTCAGCTAGAACTCGAGACAGTTGCTTCATCCTGGAAAATGAGATTGCTTTTGTGAGGGAGAAGAGGGGCGATGGCAAACTGGTGGCTGATGTCATCACACTGGATGCTGCTAATGATCTGTTTGATAAACCATGCAAGTCCAAGCTGCTCAACATTACATACGTGGACAGACGGATGGATCAAGCACGACAACGACTGCTTGATAAGAAACAATTGCTAAGGAAGGCAGTTTGCATTGCACATTCTGAAGGATTTGCCATTTTTCCGCTTCTGCACAGCATTGACTAAATGGCCAAGTGCAAAGTAAATTGAACTATTAAAGGTATTTTTCACTTAAAAAACGTTTGGTCATCTACTCTGGCTTATGTGGACACCCCAGACAAATTTTAAGTTGCTTGATTAATTATTTAGTTCATATTCATTTTAACTACGGTATACAAACCCATTGCCACTTCAAACTCTATTTTATCCAATTTAATTAATCGTATACCTGTGCTATTTATGGTGACTCATACTGCCCTCCGAATACGTGACGTGCTTGTGTTCTTAATTGTTTTTCAAATTGAATTATAGTTTTTATTTACAATTGGTTTGTATAGGAATGGGGCGAGGCACTAAAATGAATATCAAATATCTAAATATTACTCTCAGGGTGGATGTTCACATAAACCGTTGTAGACAATAAAATTACCAATTGTTTATTTAAAGTGAAATATTCCTTTCAGCTGCACGTTAGAAGTTTGGGAAAATTGGGCTCAACCAGTCAACCAATGAGCAACACAGCAGAACATAACTGCAGCAAAGGACACTTGTCAGTGTTGAAAATAATCATGGACAAAAATACCGGAAATCTATGAGCCTGCACCGATGGCTAAGGGCCTAGTAGCTGATGAACACATTGGTCATTCATCCGAGCAGCGCAGCGGACCAGTATTGGCACGGAACAGTTTCTATGGCTAAATTAAAGACCCCAGCAGACACCCACCTTATTTGCAAGGCAGACTAAACTGGCAGCCCACCTGCAATCACTGTCTGTTAAAGCAATAATAGTAAAACGGAGGTATGACATCGCCGACGCCGTTCTCCAAACATTACAGCATGTCAAAGTACTAACAACATTATGTATAAATTGGTGATCGTGATAGAACATAGCACACTAATACATGAGAAAAAGAACACTGGAAATGGCTTCTCTATGATTTCACAGATAAAAAATATTCCAAAAAGGAATACGCTGTGAAATGTTATCAATTATGTCATGAGTGACTGAATCGCAAATAAAGTTCAGTAAAGTCCCCTTTTCTTGGCTGGGCCTTTACAACTAATCAAGCTCAATTTCAATATGTATTTGAGACATTTTCAGCTTTTGTCTGTAGTGGGTCACAGTGCAACCTATTTAGGAAATGCATGCTATTGCATGCCATTTTTTTTTATCAGTTTGTATAGAATATCCATGAATGATGATCGGAGGTTAATTATTTTTCAATTTGCAGAACATGGCGACACAGCGGAAAACCACTCGTGTAATAAAAAAATAATAATCAGCGATTGTGTTGAAGGTAATCAGCTGAGTTTCCTTTTTTTTTTACATTACACATAATGTTCAAATTCTGATAACAGTCATTTATTGCATTTGTCAATCTTATGTTTGTCAATTAATAGGTCCCCTATATCCAGAACCACCCAAAAAAATTAGGAAGGGGGTGACTACTGTGGACACAATTCAATTCAAAGGGCTTTATTGGCATGAGAAAACATACGTTTACATTGCCAAAGCAGAAAACACAATACAACAATACATCAATACAATCAAAACAAAAAATATGTACATTTGAACGTCAGAATCTTCAATAGATCAATTTCTATATTGTACCTAGATCACTGGATGCAGGTATAGTGCAGGAATATACACAATGATTAGTCTTTAGGGTGGTTGTGTTCCGTTTGATATCCTTCTATCACAGCAACTCACAAATCTTGCTGCTGTGTTTGCACATTGTTGTACTTCGCCCAGCAGATATGGGAGTTTTTTGTCATTGGTCATGTTTTCAAAATCTCCGTGTGTGGTTGTAATCTGTGGGAAGTATGTGTCTCTGATGTCTTGGTACAATGGACAGATGGTTAGGAAGTGTAGCTCGGTTTCCACTTCATTTTGTGTGCAGTGGGTGCATAGTCTGTCTTCTCTCGGGATACAGGTCTGCCTATGACGGCCTTTCTCGATCGCAAGACTGTGCTCACTGAGTCTGTACCTAGTTAGGATTTTTCTTTGTTTTGGGTCGGTCACGGTGCTCAGGTATTCTGCCACTGCGTATTCTCTGTTTAGGGCCAGATAGCATTCTAGTTTACTCTGCTTTTGTGTTGCTTCTTTCCAATGTGTCAGGTAGTTTTCCTTTTGCTGTTTTATAATTTGGTTTAGTCCAATGGGTTTTCTATCTCGTGGCTCTGTTTGCGTTTGTGCCCGGAGTTCCAGGGCCAGCTGGCTGAGGGGGCATCTCTCTAGAGTTTCGCTGTGTGTGTGAGTGCCTTTTTATGGAGTGCATCTAGGTCGCTTTCTTTTAGGTGGTTGTAGAACTTAAGTGCTCTCTTTTTTTATTTTGATTATGAGTGGGTATCGTCCTAATTCTGCCCTGCATGCATTATTTGGTGTTTTTCGCTGGGTACGGAGTATGGATTTGCAGAATTCTGTGTGTAGGGTCTCGGTTTGGTGTTTATCCCATTTTTCAAGGTCATGGTTTGCTAATGGTCCCCAGATCTCACAACCATAGAGGGAAATTGGTTCTATCACGGAGTCTAGTATTTTAAGCCAGGTTTTTATTGGGATGTCTATTTTGATGTTTCTTTTGATAGCATAGAATGCCCTTCTTGCCTTGTCTCTCAGGTCCTTTACAGCTTGGTTGTAGTTCCCTGTGCTGCTGATGTTTAGGCCAAGGTCACAAGGACACAACAGGTAATTTGTGATGGTAGATATACACAGACAAAAAAAGAATAACCCGCAAATCTTTTCAACGTAGGCTACTAATGAACTATTATAACAAATGTTTGTGTATTGTCTTTTTAAGGCCCTGTTCCACTGCAACAATCCACCACCACAGGTAATTCTCAATGCCATGTATTGTTAAACATGACCAACTTCAACTATACCTAAATGTTTTTGCCAGCAGAAGATAAACAAGTACAATTTATTAATCGTGTATATCTGTAGTTTGATGAATTACGATATTATGACGTTTGGTGTAATGTGAGCTATTTCTATTTTTTAAAGCCCTTGTCAACTCTCAAAAGGCAGCCAAATCCACCACCACAGGTAATTAACAATTATAATGTATTGTTTCACATGTCCAACAGTAATGGGCTAAAAACATTGTTCTCTGTAAAAAAAGAAAAAAAAAAGAAATTTATTAATCTTGTACATTTTGATGAGTCAAGGCTTGACCAAATTTGACGTTTGGAGTAATGTGAGCAACTTCTATTTGTTACAGCCAGAGCCTTTGTTCAGATTCAGCCCAAGGCCAAAACGGCAACCACCACAGGTAATTCTGAATGCAAATGTATTGTTAAACATGTTAACTGACCCTAAAAAAAAGAAAATGCCAGTAGTTGAAAACCTACTAGAATTGACTAAATGTGTATGTGTAGTTTAGCCTTCAGCCGATATTATATAAGCAGGCAAATCCACCTTCCCAGGTAATTGCAAATTGTAATTTATTGTTTAACATGTCTAACAGTAACTGGCTAAAAGCATTTTTGTCTGTAGTTACTAAACATCTATAATGTAATAGTCTTGTACATGTGTAATGTTTGAGTCTAGCAGTGACCAAATATGACATGTTTAGAGTAATGTGAGCTATTTTCTATTCTATTTGTTACAGCCTTTGTTCACACCCAACCCAAGGCCAAAACTACTGTCCCAGGTAATTCTCAATGCCAATGTATTGTTAAACATTGTCCAACTTTAACTGGTGAGTAGTTTATAAACGACTAGAACAGATTACTCGTGTTTATGTGTAGTTTGAATTTGGCCGTCAGCCGATATTACGTTTGCAGCTATTTCTATTTTTAAACACACCCAAGCCAATGTGACTGTTCCCTTAATAAAATATTCTACTGCATTTGAAGATGGCGGGAGTTATTTCCTTTTTCAGTACGTCGGGGAACTGGCTGTTCTCCTACGCACCTTTAATTTGTTTGTTTTAGGCCATGATAATCCATTCTCAATGGACCTGTATGCGGATCATTCTGAGACCTTCATTGACCTTAATGACAAATGTAAGAATAATTTCAATAGTCAACTTTTATGATTTTCAGTTGTTTTGTTTTGTAATTTGTTTCCTTTTCTTTACCACCTTTTTTATCAGCATGGGTTCCAGAAGAAGTCGACTCTGTCACACAGATTTCTCGTGAGTTTGTAATCTACTCCTTTCTAGTTTTTGGGGTAAAGTCAGTTCAGTGAAATTCAATACCACAATAATAATGCTGGAATAATTCTACTCCCCAGGTAATACGGTGCTCTCGCCCATCACCATCCTCAATGCGCCTTGCCACAGTTCAACACCAGGTATACTTACATAGCATGTTAATTGATTTCAAACCATACACCTTATGCCCAAAATGTGATTACATATATTAGATTTAAATTACATCCCATGTAAGTATTAATGTCTGAATACAACCTTTTTTCATGAACTCCAAGTGATTGTCTACAGCAATATGTTTTTTGAGTGGTGTAAACCACTCCTACAACTGGCTTTTGTGTGCATAAAAAAATGACCATGGTTGCTATGTTCAAAATAATTTCTGACGTAATTAAATCACACCCGGGTGAACTGGATGACCGTAGCAACCGTGGTCATTTTCTCTGCGCAGAAAAAGCCAGTTGTGAAATCACATCCGGGTGTGATTTCATTACGTCAGATCAGAGCTGATCAGGCTACATAATACCTTACCTTATTTCATTACGTCAGACATTACGTCAGACCACAGCTGATCATGCTATATAAAACCTTACACCACTCAGTTCACACGGGTGTGATTTTTTCATTATAAATTGATATGCCACTGTTCATATAAAATGTGTACAAGTATAGGAATGGTCAAATCACAAGTGTCTGTAAGTTAGAATATATATATATTTTTTTACTAACAGTGGATAGTCCTGAGACTCCAAAGACTCCAAAAAACAGAGCCAGGAGGACCCCTGTCCAAGGAGCCTTTTCAACATGTCCAGGATTACCCCTGTCCGCACAGCCTGGAGGACCCCTGGCCGCATAGCCAGGAGGACCACTGTCCGCACACCCAGGACCCCACAGGGTATTGTTTAATTGATTATAGCAGTGATCACAAGGGATTGTGAAGTGTCTAATTTTTTCATTATAACCTAAGTCTGTTCAGAGAAACCGTTTACATGTATAGGTTGGACTGGTCACAATAGAGGGTATGCACATGCATAAAGTGAATGGCATATCGAGTGTCAAAGTGAGTTTAATCTCGTCGTTTAATGCAATCTAATACAACCTTTCTGTTTGGATGTATGGGCTGTCATGGCCAGAAAGTAGGTTTTTGCCACTCAGTAGGTGTTCTTGCATAACTTCCGGGTTTTATGAAGTCACACGCATACCCTCTATAGTGCTGGTGTTCAGTTAGGAAAACAAATAATGTGCTATGTCTCCTGCCCCAACAGTGAATAGTCCTCATGTCTGCGCATCCGGGAGGACCCACGCATCCGGGAGGACACCTGTGTCCCGGAAGGCCGCTGTCCTCAAACCTAGGACCCCACAGGGTAATTTTGATTGATTTTTAGCAGTGATCACAAGGGATTGTGAAGTGTCTACTTTTTTCAATACAACCTAACTTTGTTCAGAGAAACTGACAGTGTTTACATGTATAGGTTGGAATGGTCACAATAGTGCTGATGTTAAGTTAGGAAAACAAATAATTGTGCTATGTCTCCTGCCCCAACAGTGAATAGTCCTCGTGTCTGCGCATCCGGGAGGACCCACACATCCGGGAGGACCCACGCATCCGGGAGGACACCTGTGTCCCGGAAGACACCTGTGTCCCGGAAGGCCGCTGTCCTCAAACCTAGGACCCCACAGGGTAATTTTTATTGATTTTTAGCAGTGATCACAAGGGATTGTGAAGTGTCTACTTTTTTCAATACAACCTAACTTTGTTCAGAGAAACTGACAGTGTTTACATGTATAGGTTGGAATGGTCACAATAGTGCTGATGTTAAGTTAGGAAAACAAATAATTGTGCTATGTCTCCCGCCCCAACAGTGAATAGTCCTCAGGTCTGCGCATCCGGGAGGACCCACACATCCGGGAGGACCCACGCATCCGGGAGGACCCACGCATCCGGGAGGACCCACGCATCCGGGAGGACCCACGCATCCGGGAGGACACCTGTGTCCCGGAAGGCCGCTGTCCGCAAACCGAGGACCCCACAGGGTAATTTTGATTGATTATAGCAGTGAACAGGGACCCAGGGACACACACATAGCTGTCTATAGGAGTGGTCAAATCACAAGTGTCTGTAAGTTAGAATAACTTTTTTTTTTTTTTACTAACAGTGGATAGTCCTGAGACTCCAAAGATTCCAAAAAACAGAGCCAGGAGGACCCCTGTCCACGGCTCCAGGAGGAGCCTTTTCAACATGTCCAGGATTACCCCTGTCCGCACAGCCTGGAGGACCCCTGGCCGCATAGCCAGGAGGACCACTGTCCGCACACCCAGGACCCCACAGGGTATTTTTTTATTGATTATAGCAGTGATCACAAGGGATTGTGAAGTGTCTAATTTTTTCATTATAACCTAAGTCTGTTCAGAGAAACCGTTTACATGTATAGGTTGGACTGGTCACAATAGAGGGTATGCACATGCATAAAGTGAATGGCATATCGAGTGTCAAAGTGAGTTTAATCTCGTCGTTTAATGCAATCTAATACAACCTTTCTGTTTGGATGTATGGGCTGTCATGGCCAGAAAGTAGGTTTTTGCCACTCAGTAGGTGTTCTTGCATAACTTCCGGGTTTTATGAAGTCACACGCATACCCTCTATAGTGCTGGTGTTCAGTTAGGAAAACAAATAATGTGCTATGTCTCCTGCCCCAACAGTGAATAGTCCTCATGTCTGCGCATCCGGGAGGACCCACGCATCCGGGAGGACCCACGCATCCGGGAGGACACCTGTGTCCCGGAAGGCCGCTGTCCTCAAACCTAGGACCCCACGGGTAATTTTTATTGATTTTTAGCAGTGATCACAAGGGATTGTGAAGTGTCTACTTTTTTCAATACAACCTAACTTTGTTTAGAGAAACTGACAGTGTTTACATGTATAGGTTGGAATGGTCACAATAGTGCTGATGTTAAGTTAGGAAAACAAATAATTGTGCTATGTCTCCCGCCCCAACAGTGAATAGTCCTCGTGTCTGCGCATCTGGGAGGACCCACGCATCCGGGAGGACCCACGCATCCGGGAGGACACCTGTGTCCCGGAAGACACCTGTGTCCCGGAAGGCCGCTGTCCTCAAACCTAGGACCCCACAGGGTAATTTTTATTGATTTTTAGCAGTGATCACAAGGGATTGTGAAGTGTCTACTTTTTTCAATACAACCTAACTTTGTTCAGAGAAACTGACAGTGTTTACATGTATAGGTTGGAATGGTCACAATAGTGCTGATGTTAAGTTAGGAAAACAAATAATTGTGCTATGTCTCCTGCTCCAACAGTGAATAGTCCTCATGTCTGCGCATCCGGGAGGACCCACGCATCCGGGAGGACCCACGCATCCGGGAGGACACCTGTGTCCCGGAAGGCCGCTGTCCGCAAACCGAGGACCCCACAGGGTAATTTTGATTGATTATAGCAGTGAACAGGGACCCAGGGACACACATAGCTGTCTATAGGAGTGGTTGCACCACTCAAAAAGGGGGGTGGCGGGTGTATGTAGTCATAGCCACGGTGTGAATGAAATGAAGTCATCAAAATGCAGCATATACTTGCTACTAGTCAAGTGATGTCTCTAAAGTCCAAACTACCAAGCATCCATTCCCACTCAAATCATGTTTAGATCGATCAGCTGCTCAGATTGCACCACATGCTGCTGAATGTAACTGACGTGGCGACACAGAAGTTCTGGCCTCAGCTATAGGTCTACTTTGTTGCGTGCCGGTGTTTTGCGCAAACAGTAAATAACAGATCTGCAATCTCACAGCGTATCACGAATGCTACACGCTGTGAGCTTGTACATTTTCTATTTACTGCACGAAACACCACTGCCAAAGTGTTGTGTTCGATTAGATTTCCCCCTGCCATTCTGACTTAAAAGTAGAACGGATTTCATTTACCACTGAAGTATTAAGTTTTTCCGCATGGATCATAGCAGCATCCAAAAAATGCAATCGGATGCACAGAGTCTGCTGCGCTCTGAGAGAAAAGCACGGCTGAATTCTTTGTTTTGATTAGCCGTTGAAATATCGTGTTTTAAGCACGGGTACAAAGCTGTTTCAACCATTCAGATTGATTCCTCAAAACAACCTTTTGTAATTGTCAAAAGTGCTTGTGTCTGTTGCATTCAATTACACAGCGGAACACTTGCTATGTTTGTCAATCAGAGATTTGAGAGTATTTATTACTCTCACAAAAGTTACCCATACAGTCGTGCAAATGCAAACATTTCATTGCGGTGTTTCATCTTTTTTGACTGTGCTGTCAAAGGCAGTCGCGTCCAAGCCTCCATTAAGGCCTCGGCCACACCACTCTGGATCTTTTGCAAAACGCAGATTTCTCTGTGCGTTTGGGCCTTTCAGCCACACGCAAACGGCGTTTTCGGCCACTCAAACTGAGGTTTTTTTAAACGGATAAATGAGTGAAGATTTTCGAAAATATCGGATCGGTGGAGCTGTGTAGTCATGCGAAACGGAGCTTTTGAGAAACGACGATGTCACCGCTCATTAGCGTGACATCCTGCTACTGCAGTGATTTTATCCTGTGTTCAATGCGTTTCTGCGTTTGGGTGTGGACCAAGATATCTCTGTCGTATGGGCAGGGAGTTTTGAGTGGTGTAAACCACTCCTACAACTGGCTTTGTTTGTCTGTCTGTCTGTGCAAAAACAATGAGCATGGTTGATGCTGATTTCATTACGTCAGACATTACGTCAGAACACAGCTGATCAGGCTATATAATACCTTACACCACTCAGTTCACACGGGTGTGATTCTTTCTAAAACGGAGGACGAAAATATCCGTTTTGCAAAAGATCCAGAGTGCTATGGCCGAGGCCTAAGTTTCACTGCCAAGGCCTCCATGATTATCGCTCAATTGGACCGGCCGCTACCACATGGGAGACAAGAAGCTCACTTACTTCCTGGACAAAATGTTGTCTCCGTAAGACATCCACAAGGAGGAGCAGTGGGCCAAAGCATTATGGGAATTATTTGTGACTCATCAGATATTGGGTCATGGTCTGAAAATAATTTTCCGTCTTTTTTGTTTTGCCTTAACCCCTGTACAACAGTGGATACTAGTCCTGACACCCCGGTCCAAACATCAAAGAGGACCCCGGGCTGCAGAACCAGGACCCCAGGCCGCACAGCCAGGACTCTTATGGGTAATTTTTGATTGATTATAGCTGTGCTCACAAGGGTGATTTTTAAGTATTTCTTTATTATAAATTATCTATAGATATTCCAATCTGTACATCCTTTTTGTGCAGGTGAGAGCCGGCTTACCCAAGTAGCCAGGGATGTGCTAAGATCCCAGAGATCCACCAGTAAGTGTACACGGAAAAGTCGAGATTTTGAGATGTTATTGCAATGATTTACGTTATTTTTCAAACTCAGTTGGCGTCCCGATACCTTTTATTTCTTCCAGACAGAGTACGAGTACAAGTACTTTTTAGTACTCGCTGATACCAAGTACCAATACGAATAGTTTTAATTTTGTCGTTGAGTAACCACTTATTTTTCCCCAATTTAAATGTCATTGTCAAGTCAGTTGTCATTTTTGCTTGTAGATTGGCTGTTTTTGCCCATTTGCTTCAGTGTTGGGTCAGACTTGCTCCCGTTGCATTCGTTGTTGTTGTCATTTCGATGTTTTGGTACTCGGCTCAGAGAGTACTTGAGGGTGGTATCGTCCCGAGTAGAGTAACCGATACCGGTATCGAAACAACTTTAGCTTCAGTCAAAACAACGTCACAGTGATATAACTGGTGAATTTTAAAGTTCCTTTCCCCCTCCACCAACAGAGACTCCAAGCCCTCCGCCCTCCTCCGCCTCTCCCAGAAACGTTCAAGCCAAAAGAAAAACTCACAGGATTCAAACAAGTACGTTTTGATGACATTAGGCATGAACATTATTGGGGGGGAGAGGACGATTTTGAACTTGTAAAACACAATGTTTATTCACATGTTCACCAGCCAAAGTAAAGCATCACATAGCCCACATCACAGGTTTTTCAAACAAGCGTCAATTTATAATTTGTATTGATGGTTGTATACATCATAATTAGGAAATGGATCTTTTACATGTTCAGCAAATATTTATTGTTACATTCTATAATTTCACAGACAAGACTGTATTTGACTACCCCTTGACAGAGAAAAGTAAGAATGGAAGTACCATTTGAATGGATAAATTAATTGTGGTGTGTGTGTGTGTGTGTGTATATATATATAATATATATATATATATAAATAATGTAGTTATTTTGTTGTATTTTTATGGGTGTATTAGCCACTATGTACAGCTTCAAGTGTATGACTGTCTGTTTAAGCACAGAATGTGCTCAGCAGATTGGCACTTCACAAGAGTGTGTTTTATATCTTTCAGACTTTTCACCAATGGCCTGATGTGCCTTTTTAACATGTTGGGTGGTGGGCAGCAGGAGAAGAAGCCCTTCAAGAAAACACCCTTCTTTCCCCTAATTAACGGTAACATGAACAATTGTCTTTGCCAGTTGTTTGATTGTTCATATAATGTTTGTCTGACGTCCTTTATGTCCTTTATTCTGGAGTATACTTGGACATCTCTATTACAGATTATATTATATTACTGTCACGTATGACGATAACATTTGTCATTATTCTGATTGCAGAAATCGTTCGGAAGACATTTCCGGGAGCAACGGAGGGCCAGGTCGGCACAACAACGGCTGACTATTTCAAGCAGGCCCCGGCTCGAAGTGGTGGTGGAGGGTATAAAAAGGCAAAAGAGTAGACTGTTATGTCAGTCTACTCTTTTGCCTTTTTATATTTTGTCAAGGACCCCCAAATTGACACTCATTAGCCTGCGGACCCCCATTAGAAAATATATGCCAGGGACCCCCATAAGAAGATTTTTACGTTTCTAGCAGTGACTCAACCATTTTGTTTTCAAGGACCCCCAGTTTGACATGCATATTAGTCTACCAACCCCATTTAATGGCATTTCTATCTCTGGGACCCCCATTTATATTGTAAAATCAATGTTAATTTAACTCTTTGTATTTGTGTAGTTTCATAAATGGAACCAAATAGTCCATTTGTACACACTGAGTTACAGACCCATAAGGGTCCATTTTGTACGTCGTTCAATTGGAGTCCCCCCTGGAACTCCCTCAGGGAACCTGGACCCCACTGCTGTTGATCGTTGATGCACTTTTGAAGCACTTTTTTTTTTGCAGTATTCAGTCAGTTTGTACTTTGTTTTATTTATTATTTTTTACATATTGTATAAGTGCGTGCAATTGAGTGTTTCTAACTCAAATTAAAAAAAATGTGTTCACACTTTTGTATGTTTTAATTGTTGAAAAATGTTTTGTGGTTGAAATTGCATTTGAAAGATCGTGATGGTTCAAAGTAAATCAATGTCTACATTATCTATTTATATCCAGCTTGTTAAAATATAAGAAAAAATCATTAGTGTTACACTGAAACATGTTTCAAATAATGGTCTCAATCCTGGGAATAAATGCATCAAGGTAAGATCTGTTTTGAAGATAACCTGTGTCAACATTACATTTTGAGGTGTTTAATCTACTTAATTTTGGTTTCATGTCAATTAGATTTTATTTTATATAATTAATTTGACTAGATATTGAAGTAAGTGTATAGACGTATAAAATACGTCTAGTCTATAATTGGTATAAAATTGGTATAATATGGCAAACGTCTAAAATATAGACGTCTAGGACTAGACGTTTGATAGTGGTTATTTAATGGTATAAGATTAGACCAGGCGTATAGACCTAGACGTGGTTTATCCGTCTATTAGACGTCTAAGCTAAAGCCTAGACCGCTAAAAAACTTTCATTTTTAGCCACTTTTCTACCTTTTTTTTTAGCCTAGCCGTATAGTAGCTGAAAATACGTCTTTTAGACGTCTATTAGCCGGAAAAAGGCTCAGTGGGTATGGCTAGTTGTAGCCAATATATTTTTGACTTAAAGGGTAAGACCCTTTTCTTACCTTATTATGGGCAAACTATTCCATTCCATGAGTTATTTCGCTCCGTTGTGTTGTTTATTAGCAATTTAAAAAAAAAAAATAGTCGCTCATTGACTTCCATTGTAACGGGGAAACAGCTCTCAAAGTCACTCATTGGCACATGAACCAACGCAACAAAAGCTGATTCTGACAGTTTATGACATCAGGAAAACTCATGCGGTTATTTTTTTAATACAAAATGTCAACTTTGTCTTGTTTTGACTAATTTGTGTAGAAAGAAGATCCAGTAGGTATGCCATCTAGGTACCACGTTGCTGGCAGAGGTGTGCATGTGGTCAACTATGGCCTCATACATTTAAGTTAATTCTATGAGGCCAGTGCAAAATGATGTCTTGTGGCAACAAAAACAACAGCTTGTTTTTTTCCCCTTCAGGTGACCCAACTAGAATTGCTACTGTCCAAGTGGTCGAACATATTGTGAGTTTGAGGTTTGATCAGCATTAAACATGTATGTAGTCTTTGCTATTCAGTTACAGCTTTAAAATATATATCTACAAGCTCACAACACACCGTGTTAGCTTTTATCGTTTATTTTTGGTGTTTACAGCATGTATTATAAGTAAACATTTTAATTTCAAACAGGGGCTGCTGCTGTCAATGGGAAATTGCACCTAGATGTGTGCATAAGGTCAATTAAGGCCATGGTACAGCATGTATATGCAGCCTAGAAATGTCAAAGTTGTTTTTCATCAACATGTGATTTATTTATTGCTATTTATTGAGTAAGAAAATATGCATTTGAAGAAGAGTAACATGTGTATTTAAGTTGAAACCAGTAATGACAACATGAAGGATGTCAAAGGTTTAACTTGAAAATGTTTTCTTGATTTGTACAGTGTGTTAAAGAATGCTTAAAGATTTGTTTGAAGAGACGCATGCATTTGAATTGCGTTTTGTATTATATTGTGAAAAGATCAGAGAGGGGAGGAAATATGTATATAAGAGAAATGTATGAAAAAGAAAATATATCAAATGTGAGATGTTGGAATTTATGATCTGAATTGTATATATATTTTATTATTGATGAACTCTTATTGTGAAGTAACAAACCCCAGACCGGAAATGCTTGTTATGATGATCTGTATATAACCAGGTGAGAATAAACCTGCTCAGTGACGTGTGTCGTACTGAGATCCAGCAACACTACGCTGATGCCTCCAGGTGTATTGTTTATTTACTTGAGTATTATTCCTTCGTCTATTTCTTCACTTCTTACATTTCTGGTACACACGCTAAGACAGCTGTGAAACTCAACAAGATCGTCGAATTGAACTATAAATGGATGCTAATGTAGAATTGTGTACATTAACTTCAAATTAGTTTCTGCGATTTTAAGTCCATGAAGTACAGCTAAGCAATGTTTCATTTGTCTTTGTCTCCAATTCAGTGTTGCATCATCAGCCTGGTTTACCTGTTCTACCAGAGGTGAAAGAACAAAGAAGCTTGGCTACGCAAAAACACCACTGCTGTGATCAGTGTGGTAAACGCTTCCCTACAATGTCCAGACTTAAAACCCACCGGAAAATTCATACTGGAGAGAAACCCTATGGATGTGATCAGTGTGGACAACACTTATCTCAAATTGCAAACCTTAAAAGCCACCAGAGAATTCACAGTGGAGAGAAACCCTATGGATGTGATCAGTGTGAGAAACACTTCTCTCGTTTGGCAGACCTTAAAAAACACAAGCAAATTCACACTGGAGAGAAACCCTATGGATGTGATCAGTGTGGACAACACTTCTCTCAAATTGCAAACCTTAAAACCCACCGGAAAATTCATACTGGAGAGAAACCCTATGGATGTGATCAGTGTGGACAACACTTCTCTCAAATTACAAACCTTAAAACCCACCGGAAAATTCATACTAGAGAGAAACCCTATGGATGTGATCAATGTGGACAACACTTCTCTCAAATTACACACCTTAAAACCCACCGGAAAATTCATACCGGAGAGAAACCCTATGGATGTGATCAGTGTGGGAAACAATTCTCTCTCTTGGCCAACCTTAAAAGACACCAGAGAATTCACACTGGGGAGAAAAACAAATAATTGTGATGTGTTATCTTATAGTAAAACAGCTGAACTCTCCCACCAGGAACAATTGATTGATTGAAGTTTCTATTAACAGATTGGGAATTACAGTACAATTCAAGCACAACTAAATGCAAAACTATTAACTGTGGACGATCAGTGGGGATATTATTATTACATCATCCTTTTATTACACAGTATTGTCTTTGTTTCACTGTAATTTGACCTGTAGATTTGCTGTAATTTACATTTAGATGATTTATTATTTTGTCTCAGAGTTTGTTCATGAATGCTTGAATATTGTATAGACATACGTTCTTACTGACATACAGAGATCGTATGTCTTGTTGACAGCCTATGCCCCAGAAGTCAAGGCGTATGTAAGTAAAGTAGGCTAATATGTGCTTAAATACAGTAGAGCCCAGGCCTTAATTCCCCCTTCATATTACTGATGATCAATTGTACTTTTAACACAATTCACATTATGAAACAGTAATAATGATGTTAGTGAAGTAGGTATGGATATATATGGGAAGACCTCTGTTACTGAACAAACAATATATAAATGATTTACTAGAGCCATTTTAACAAAACAAATCCCTTAAATGGTAAATGGTGCATTTATATAGCGCCTTTATCCAAGGCGCTTTACATAGATTGTGCATTACATTCACCCATTCACACACACATTCATACACCGATTGCTGCGGAAGCCATGCAAGGTACCAACCAGCACATCGGGAGCAATTTGGGGTTCAGTGTCTTGCCCAAAGACACTTCGACATGTAGACAGGAGGAGCCGGGATTCGAACCGCCGACCCATGGATCATTGGACGACCTGCTCTACCTCTTGAGCCACAGTCGATCCCTTACAGCACCTTTAACATTTCACAAAGGAAGTTCTGTAGTTCTGCTGCAACTCAGAGTCAAAGGTGTAAATGGTCTCAGTTCATCCATAATGTGATCATTAACAGGTGATCTGTCCAATACCAGACAACCAGTGACCATTAACACGTTTAATCTCTGCATTTGAATGTCTATAGTGAATGAATCATCAGCCATCATCATTTAGCCTGTTTAGATTTTAACCGGTGGGAAGAATGTAAGTTTTGTTCATTATTTAGCATTTGAAAAAACATTGAATAAAACTAATTCCACACACCTGAGTGCTCCTCATTCCCTCAGAGCAGCACAACCTGAACAATGACTTAAAGTGTCCAGGTTTACACAAATACAGTTGTTGCTGTTATTGTGTCTCTGTTATTAATAACAATTCATATTATAAGGATAATGACTTATCCTGATCACTAATTAATAATACCTTACAATATGGACACATGTTTCTACACACGCCTACACATTGGGATTTCACTGTACATATAGATAAGAAATGAAATTAGAACAATAGAACATAATGAGACTTTGATAATATACAGAAACCAGACCACTGTCTTCTATACTAAAGTGGAAACAAATTGCAACTTAAAAATCACACCCGTGTGAACTGAGTGGTGTAAGGTCTTATATAGACTGATCAGCTGTGGTCTGACGTAATGAAATCACACCCCGGTGAACTGGGTGACCATAGCAACCATGCTCATTTTTTGAGCACAGACAGACAGACACGTAAACTAACAAAGCCAGTTGTAGGAGTGGTTTACACCACTCAAAAAACATACAAACATGACATAGTAAAATGGCCTTCACAGTGTGCCTACTATTTATGAAGACTGTCAAATTGAACATTACATTGCAACTTTAAAAAAATCACACTCGTGTGAACTGAGTGGTGTAAGGTCTTATATAGCCTGATCAGCTGTGGTCTGACGTAATGAAATCACACCCGGGTGAACTGGGTGACCGTAGCAACCATGCTCATTTTTTCTGCACAGACAGACAGACAGACTAACAAAGCCAGTTGTAGGAGTGGTTTACACCACTCAAAAATAAAGTACAGGAGCTGCTGTAGTATATTTATACGTAAAAGAGAATAATAATATGTGAAGGCTTGTGTACTATTTATGAAGACTGTCCGCAATCCCAATCACTCCGTGCGTGGTAGTTTGTGTTTTGGAAAACAAATAGGCCTAACTGTTTTTCTTTGTAAGATGCTGTGATGTAAATCACAGTATGAGCAGTTGTTTCTTCACCAGAGTTGGTTCTGATGTTACTGAAAGAATGTGGAGCAATCCTCTTTGACTCTGCTGCATGAATTAATATCCACTTATATTATTCAATACTGTTAGACATATATTATCCAGATACTCATTGCATGTACATAACATATAATTTGTGAACATCAGTCTCCAGTAGGAGTCCCAATGGAGAGTGTTTGGTAGGAACTACTCCTTTGAGGTTTTTAAGGTTTATTTTTAACCAGCAGTGTTTATGCACTACATATGGAAAAACTCCCAGAAAGCAGCAGGTATGCTGGCACTCTTATTTATGTTACAATTAAACACTGTTCTGTTTCCCACTGCATTTGATTGAGCTTGACTTTATTTCTCTGCGCTGTAATGTTTTGTTATTTGTATTTATTTTGTTTCAGTTATTTGTTTCCTGATTTACCAATAACTAAATAATCATGTTTTCTATATTATATGCTTAGACTCTGACAGTGTCTGTTATTTGGGATTGATGCTGACTCCTGCTTTGACTTTACTCACGTTCACATAGACTGATAGGATGTACTTACATTCATACATCAATGTGCACTGATTCATTATTGTAGTAATAATCCAGTAGTGAGACCAGTGCCCATGACATCACAGACACTTTGAAATACTAAAATATCTAAAAACCCCAAACATTAAAATAAGATCTGGTTGCAAAAGGGGTGAAGTTGCCCTTTAATATTTAAATGGCCATGGTATAGATTTTCTGGAAGAAAATAGTTTTCAGGAAAAGTATATGTATACACGTTAGTTCCACTGATTCAACAACACAATCGGTTGATTGATCATTAGAATAAACCTGCTCAGAAACTGCATGAAGCCCTGTCCACTCATCTGTCCACTGAACACAGCAGCAACAGATCAGCTGTCCACCCATCTGTCCACTGAACACAGCAGCAACAGATCAGCTGTCCACCCATCTGTCCACTGAACACGTTCAGCAGTCCACCCATCTGTCCACTGAACACAGCAGCAACAGTTCAGCTGCCCTCCCATCTGTCCACTGAACACAGCAGCAACAGTTCAGCTGTCCACCCATCTGTCCACTGAACACAGCAGCAACAGTTCAGCTGCCCACCCATCTGTCCACTGAACACAGCAGCAACAGTTCAGCTGTCCACCCATCTGTCCACTGAACACAGCAGCAACAGTTCAGCTGTCCACTGAACACAGCAGCAACCGTTCAGCTGTCCACCCATCTGTCCACTGAACACAGCAGCAACAGTTCAGCTGTCCACCCATCTGTCCACTGAACACAGCAGCAACAGTTCAGCTGTCCACCCATCTGTCCACTGAACACAGCAGCAACAGTTCAGCTGTCCACCCATCTGTCCACTGAACACAGCAGCAACAGTTCAGCTGTCCACCCATCTGTCCACTGAACACAGCAGCAACAGTTCAGCTGTCCACCCATCTGTCTACTGAACACAGCAGCAACAGTTCAGCTGCCCACCCATCTGTCCACTGAACACAGCAGCAACAGTTCAGCTGTCCACCCATCTGTCCACTGAACACAGCAGCAACAGTTCAGCTGCCCACTGAACACAGCAGCAACAGTTCAGCTGCCATTTTAAGTGGTCGGCTTCCACCATTCTGGAAATATGACATTTCTGTTGCAAAATATTTGTGGTTAGCAACTCAAATAATTGCAATCGGTCAAATTGTGACAGGCCTATCTGGATAGCCTATTTATTGTCTCCACCAGGCCGAAGGCATGGGGAGAGAGTATGTTTTGCACTCCGTCCGTGTGTGTGTGTGTCCGTGTGTGTGTGTGTGTGTCCGTCCGTCTGTTACCAGCTAATCTCCGGCACCGTTAACCAGGTCGATGCCAAACTTTGCACACACACTCCCTGGATGCCAACGATGAACCTCTGCCCCACATTTTCCAGAACGGCCTGTTATAGCGCCACCAGGAGGCCGCTTTGTGCAAAACAAGTTTTTGGACAGTACACCTACAGATTTTGTCCAAACATCACACAAATTGGTACACAGTCTCTCTAGAGCCATTCAACGAAACAGGTCTTTCAGATTTCTCAGACTCCATCCTGATTGGCTAAGATTGGCTTCCAAAGTTCGCAGGAGTGCTCAGTTTCAAACAAAATGCTGCAAATCATGAACACATCGTGTGATTTCCGTGAAATTGTGCACGCACATTCCCACTAGGCCGAGGAAGAAATGCCACATGAACATTTTCAACTCAGCCTCATGGTGGCGCTATAACTGGCCGAAAAGTGTTTTTACCTCTAACTGCATGGATCTGTGGATAACTTTGTATGCCAACTCCCTAGAGGCCAAGGAAAAACCTTTGCCTGGAATTTTTCACATCTGCTCTTTATAGCGCCACCAGGAGGCCGACATATGTAAAACACATTTTCTAATATTACTCCTTCAGATTTTATCCAAATTTCACGCAAATCAGTACACATGTTCTCCATAGTCATGTGATCAAGACGGGTTTGTTTGATTTCTCATAATCCACCTCATTGGCTACGATTGGCTTCTAAACTTTTCAGGAGTAGCCCGCTTTGTACCCGTTTTGTACAAATCGCCACAACTACTCAATTCCGATTGCGGTGAAACTGTGCATGCATATTCCCACTAGGCTGAGGAAGAAATGCCACTTGACAGTTTTCGAATCAGCCTCATGGTGGCGCTACAACAGGCCAAGCCGCGTCTCACACACACACACACACACACACACACACGTTTATATATTACTCCTACACATTTTGCCAAACATCACACACACTGGTGGAGACCTGTGCCCGGAAGGGCACTTTTTCTAGTTTTGTATATATTTCACATTCATATCCTTTTTTTAGGATAGCTATCATCGACTGCTATTGAGGCTTTATGCCCCAACCGGGACAGACGAAGAGGAAAAGTAAGCAAGTAAGTAAGTAAGACAATGACAAAGAGATGCATCTCATAGTGCACTGTTAAACAACTAACATAATTGTGTTGTTTACTGTGGAATAGAACTGTGGAATAGAGCACATCTTTATTGGAACCTTTCAGTGTTGTTCATTACTGCCCTCTTGTGTTTACTTGGGGTATGATATCCTATGCACAGCTTTGAGGGTTTGTGTAAACAAGCATTGTGTAAACAGAAACATTGAAGACAAAAGTGAGGACGAAAATTGTGCCCATCTTTGAGGATTTGTGTAAACACAAACATTGTGCAAACAGAAGCATTGAAGACAAAAGTGAGGACGCAAATTGTGATTGGCCAGAATGAGATGATGTATGATGATAAGAGTGCCGGCCTCACTTTACACCTTCTGGTAGTCTAACCCAAGGGGGCAGGCAGGCTTTCCAACGTTGAAGCTCTGGGTCCTAGTGGTAGGAGGAGGGACTACAGGCGGACCCGTGGATTCATGACCGGGAAACCCCGTGCAGCTGGGCTTTAACGTTGAGCGCTTGGTTGCCCTACGTCACTCAGGACCTCAAAGTTGAGGTCCTGGGAGGGACTTCCGGCAGTCTTCCGGGTGCTTCAAAACGCCACTGAGCAACTTCCACTGACATGAATAGCTGGGGGGCGGAGCTTCGCGCCAGTTCAGTCTCTATTATATATATACTCTATGGTCTAACCTAACCTGACTCCGCCAGATGGGGCAGCAGAGAGTACACTGGGTTCCCCCCTCATAGGAACCCAGTGTACTCTCTGCTGCCCCATCTGGCGGAGTCAGGCTAAGTCTATAACCACCATGAGTAGTGCACTTTTGCTTTAAACTTCAATATTGGGCTATGTAATCAATGTGACTATATATGCCCAATCCCAATTGCCTCCCTCAATCCCTGAGCCCTGAACCCTCATTGACTTTAGTGACGTCAGCTGTAAGTGCTTGAGGGTGAGAGGTTGCAAGGGCTCCAAATTGTTGTGAAAGGAATGGGACAGCACTTTGAAGATGAGTCCGCCATTACTTTGCATCACTTTATGAAAACTGTCCTTATTCACAGCCAGTGCCTACATGACATGTCTATCATGTCTATTTTAGTATTTTTAAGCTGATCGTTTTATTATTAGTTTCATAAATACACTTTCCTGTGTGATAGGGGTTGTAATATTCATATATAATATTCATTATAAATTGCATTTCCATATTCTTTTACTTTGCTCATTAGTCATTTGTCATCATATTTCCCTTAATATTATTATTGTTATTAAATATATAGCCTATCCTTCCATTCCGTCTCCCTTTGAGAACAGTGAGAAAGCACTATTGTGTTTGTTGACATTCTAACCGCGATACATAACTAATTTGCATACATAATGATTGACGTTCGGAGGATCCCCCTCATTCCCCTGGTAACGCTATGAACTGTGGGTAATTTCTTTGCCAAAGTCAGCTAAAGTCAGCATCGACTTTGGCAAAGGGCACATAAAGGGGCGGGGCTGAGCCCTCACTGATTTACCGATTTCAAATGGGACATCCCTCAAGCCCTTGCAGACTTGCAGCTAAATCAGTAAGGGCTCATTGAGTCAGCAAGGGAGTGGATTGGGCCATCCAATTGGGATTGGGCCATCCAATTGCCTGGTTACTATTTTAGGTTTAACCACTTAAGCCTTTATTCAAAGTATTTCTATGCAATGGTTGTGACATTGTAGATCAGCTATTTTTGAACATTTATGAAAATATTTGAACAATTGTGAAATGTTCATTGCAAATAGTTACCATCAGCATAATTGGTTGCTGTCGGGAGGAAACCACCTAACTGCTCTTGAACACCCTGTGTGTTGTTTTGCAAATATTGAACCAATGGAAAGTAGTAAAGAAATCGCTTTGGACAAAACCTCTTAACTCCATTGGACCCTCAAACTGTCTGCAAAAGCAACTAACTCCACCACCTCTCCCCTCTCATGCAAGTAATTGACAATATATAAAGTCACACCACCAACTTTGTTAGATGAGGCCATCCCAACACACCATATTTGGGCATGGCTGACACAGAACTCCATATAGAAATAAAGGGATACAGAGAGACACATACAGAAATCTGACATCATTCTGACATCGGGCATAAAAGGGACATAATATCTGGGTATGGCATGCATTTTCAACTTGCATCATTCCAAGTAGGCCAGTGCCCAACAGGCACCGCCGTAGAGGCCCCAGGGGAACCTCTCTAGTATATTAAAATTGGCTTAAAAAAGAACGCTGACGTCACCATGACTCAACCATAACCACATAAAGACTTCCCAATGCAGCTATGCCCAAATATGGAGTGTGTTGTCTAACCTCAATGTGTTGTCCTGGCATCAGGCACGACAAATCAGTCAGCAACCTAAAGTCAGCGTAGTCAAAAAGACGTGTGTTAGCACCTGTGATGTCATGGACAGGAGGGCTGGCCTGGGGGGGTGGCCGAGGAAACTGACTATAAATGAACTTGAAGGGTTGAGTATCTCAGCATTTTAACTAGAGAGGAAAAGAGGAGGGAAGGTCTCCGGTTGACCACCGTGTCCACGAAGAAGGACGAGGAGGTCTTCTCCAAAGCAAACCAACGGCATGGCTTCCCACAGCGTGTATGAACTGTTAGTGCTACACCAGTGATTATCCATTCAAAACGCCCCATTTTGAAATGCATTGGGCCACGTCGGACCAGCATTTGATATTTATTTTAAAATATTGGACCCCAATCTACACTGCAAAATTATCATTGTTAATTTAACTCTAAGAATGTACAAATGGAACCACACAGCACATTGAACATATAAATCCAATTTACATTTCCGTTTAGTCTTTTATGTAGGTTTTGTTTAAAAAAAAAATGCACATTGTAGATATGACAAATATAGCCAAAATAGCTGATATACAAGCTCACAATTTTGGCTACAAATGTTGGCCTGTGACCTTGTAGATCTGCTGTTTTTGCTATTTTGTGTTTATTTTATTCTTGTAAATTAACTTATTTGGAAATGTTTGCCCTAAATGCCTAAGATGGACACCAGGTTTAAAGATGGTGGACAACAACAAGGACATGATGGAAATATGACATTACAATGCAAAAAAATTGCGGTTAGCTCAAACAATTGCGATCAGGGAAGGCGATTATGTAATAATTGTTACAGGCCTTACTGGATATTTCACATTCACAATATCCATGTAGCCATGTTGAAAAACCCAATACTTGCTTAAAGCACATCTTTATTGGAACATTTCAGTGTTGTTCATTACAGCCATCTTGTGTTTACTTGGGGTACTTATTTTCATACAGTAGGCTACTCTAACCTCCATAAGTAATGAACTTTTGCTTTAAGTTTGAATATTGTGTAATCAATGTGACAATATGTGACTGCAACTTGTACCTGTTTGCAGATGACTCTGCACTGCTGGTCTCGGACAGGAAAAAACTGTAGGTTTGATTGATTGAAACCTTCCTTTCAGGGGAAATCCAGGTTGAAAAGGCCCTCAGCTCTGAACTCTGGCTTTCTGATAACAAACTATCTTTACACCTGAATCAGAAGTTGCGCGTGACGTCATTACAATGCTGTGGTACCGAAAAAATATATCAGACACCATTACTTACTTACTTACTTAATCCTCTTCGTGCTGGATAGCACATAATATAAGGTCTTCACCAATGAACGCCAATGCTGTCTGTCTACTGCCCAGTGCTGCACTTGGCCCCAGGTCCCTCCGAGTTCTTTCATCTCTTTCTCCACAGATCTTCTCCAGGTTTCTTTGGGGGCCTTTTTTTCTCTTCCCTGGAGGTGTCCATCTCATGGCTACCCTTGGGATGGCACTTGGGTCCATTCTGCACACGTGACCTATCCACATCCATCTTTTGAGCTTGATGACACTTGACAGTGGGGTCAAGCCTGTGCTGCGGTAAAGGTCTTCATTGGAGACTGTCATGGGCCAGAATGAGACACCTACACCACACCCAAAAAACTGATTCAAGATGTGGCACATATAAATTGTGTTTGCTTTATTTAATTACTTTAATTTAAGGCATAGGCATATACATTTAATTGATATAACTCAAATATTATTAATAGTGCCGGATGTGATACATTTACATTGTGTTGGCTTTATTTAAATGTATTTAATTATAAGATATGCAAATGTATTGAATTGATATAACTGAACTATTATTAATTGTGCTTATACAAAATATATTCATTTAACATTATGCATTTATATTCAATTCATGTAACTCAAGTCTTATCAATAATGTAATTTAAAAACACAATGAAAATGAGTTCCATGAAACCACGCCTCTCTCCGAGTTGCGCAAGAGAACTCCGAATCCCAGAATTCCCTGGTGCTCACTTCCTGCAAACGCCCGGGATTTTTTTCCACTCGTTTGAAATTTGAATGCTGCAGTGCAGACAGTGAAAAACTAAAGGCTGGTTCAAGTCGTTTGCGAGACATTATAAAGGTATTGTGCTCTCCCCTTTCTTCTTTTTTGTTGTAAATGTGAAGTTAAAACATGTAAAATCAGTGGGTTAATAACATTGTTCGATTTTAGAGCTGCATTTTGATGGGGAGAAATTGTGTTGTGGGCTGGCCAAATGTTTGTTTTTTCTTTGCGCGGGCTCAAGACACATGAAGTTAACGTGAGTCTAACTGTGCCAAATATAACGATAATAATACTAATGTCGAATTTATACAGCGCTTTTCTTTGTACATTATGTCGATTAACAAAGTCTACCCAAACGGCTTTATTTGGCTCTCATGCTAGCCTCGGTATCCAGGCTTTTATTTTCACATAGGCTACTCTCATGCTATCTCAGTGTTGGCATGAGACCCCATTTTGGGTCGCTGGTAGGTAGTAGGCTAAGGTGTATGTGCTCTGCTTTAACTGTTAACTTGTTGGTGTACGTGAAGCATGTAAAGTCAGTAACGTTGCTATATTTGAGAGTAATGGCGCAAGCATCATGCTTACTGTTATGCTAACCGGGGGCAAACACTCTGCTAGCTTAAACACGGCTCCGTCTTTTTGGCAAATCTAGAACTTCCTGTTTGAGAGCTAGCAAATTTAAGACATCCGGTTGCTTTCAGAATAAAAGCGTAGTTAATTAAATAATTATTACATTACATTATTAGTATTATTACATTACAGTTATTGTGAAGACACACATTATGTTTCTGTGTAAAAATAAGTAATGAAATAACGTAAAAAAGTTATCTAAATGGATAAATGCCCAAGTCTATGCACTGGAGTGCCCAAGTCCATTCACTGGAGTGCATGGACTTTATAAAGTGGACACTGGACAAAAATCCCTGCTATGTATCGACTAGTGTGACATACGCACATGTCCAGGGAGACCTCCTCTACAACACCACACTGTCCGCTAAGCAGCAGAGGTGTAAAAATTTAATTGGCACACCATACAGCGAGGTGAAAGGTCAAAAAACATCCCATTTCCAGACTAAAGTCAACTAAAGTGGACACTGGACAAAAATCCCTGGTATGTATCGACTAGTGTGACATACGCACATGTCCGTGGAGACCTCCTCTACAACACCACACTGTCCGCTAAGCAGCAGAGGTGTAAAAATTAAATTGGCACACCATACAGCGAGGTGAAAGATACAAAAATATCCCATTTCCAGACTAAAGTCAATTAAAGTGGACACTGGACAAAAATCCCTGCTATGTATCGACTAGTGTGACATATGCACATGTCCGGGGAGACCTCCTCTACAACACCACACTGTCCGCTAAGCAGCAGAGGTGTAAAACAAAAATTGGCACGCCATACAGCGAGGTGACCTCCTCTACAACACCACACTGTCTATTGTATTTTAGTCCACTTTTTGACCTTTCACCTCACTGTATGGCGTGCCAATTTTTGTTTTACACCTCTGCTGCTTAGCGGACAGTGTGGTGTTGTAGAGGAGGTCTCCCCGGACATGTGCGTATGTCACACTAGTCGATACATAGCAGGGATTTTTGTCCAGTGTCCACTTTAGTTAACTTTAGTCTGGAAATGGGATGTTTTTTGACCTTTCACCTCGCTGTATGGCGTGCCAATTTTTGTTTTACACCTCTGCTGCTTAGCGGACAGTGTGGTGTTGTAGAGGAGGTCTCCCCGGACATGTGCATATGTCACACTAGTCGATACATAGCAGGGATCTTTGTCCAGTGTCCACTTTATAAAGTCCATGCACTCCAGTGAATAGCATTTATCCATTTAGATAACTTTTTAATTACTTATCTTTACACAGAAACATTACTTATTACTTATTATTACACAGAAACATAATGTGTGTCCTATAGCATCGTTTAAATGCTTAATTTATAGTTTTAATGTGCAAATTACTTTTTTTCCGGGTACTCTTATTTTGAAGAGATCGTCCCCCGGAAGTCTTATATTTGCTAGCTTAGATTTGCCAGAAAAACAGTGCCCTTAAACACCACCGTCCGATGTGCTTGTAGATCGGCCAGGATAACTCGGGTAAACTATGGCTAGTTGTAGCCAATATATTAATTTGTTTTAACTGGTTTTGTGACTTAAAGGGTAAGACCCTTTTCTTACCTTATTATGGGCAAACTATTCCATTCCATGAGTTATTTCGCTCCGTTGTGTTGTTTATTAGCAATTTAAAAAATAAAAATAGTCGCTCATTGACTTCCATTGTAACGGGGAAACAGCTCTCAAAGTCACTCATTGGCACATGAACCAACGCAACAAAAGCTGATTCTGACAGTTTATGACATCAGGAAAACTCATGCGGTTTTATTTTCGTCTTTTAAGATAGATTTATAAAGTTACTATTTTAGTCGGAGATAGACTGGAGCAGTACTACGGCGTTCCCAACTCTCGCGGTGACGTCTTGCGAGGTTTCGTTTGTAAACAGAAGTCTCCACGCTGTTTGAGATTCACCCAGCTGCAGCCTCGCATATGAGCAGTCCCAGACACAGACTCTTTACACACTTCTTCTAAAGTGTCTCCCTCAAACACGTCCATTGTGTATGTTTTTAGTGACAAGCGGATAGATCAAATCCTTGTGTTTACATCCCTGTCGTTTCCAATAAGGAAGTGGTGTACAGTTTTGGTCCAATCAGATCGTTTTTTACAGCAGTGATTCGGTCGGCGTAGGCATACCTACTGGATCTTCTTTCTACACAAATTAGTCAAAACAAGACAAAGTTGACATTTTTTATTAAAAAATAACCGCATGAGTTTTCCTGATGTCATAAACTGTCAGAATCAGCTATTGTTGCGTTGGTTCATGTGCCAATGAGTGACTTTGAGAGCTGTTTCCCCGTTACAATGGAAGTCAATGAGCGACTATTTTTATTTCTTAATTTGCTAATAAACAACACAAAGGAGCGAAATAACTCATGGGATGGAATAATTTGCCCATAATAAGGTAAGAAAACAACCCAAACCTCTTCCCCTTTAAAGATTTAAAATGTGTGCTGTCCTTATTTACCCCCCCCCCCCCCCAGTTTCACATACATATTAGTCTACAGACCGCCATTTAATGGCATTTCTATCTCTGGGACCCCCAATTGATATTGTAAAATCAATGTTAATTTTACTCAAGAGTACAAAAGGACTGGTTCCATTTCCATCATTTAGCTGGGGACCCCCTGGAACTCCCTCAAGGACCCATGGAGTGGACCCCACTTTGAGCACCAATGGTTTAATACACCCAGATAGGACTTTTCTGTTTGGTTGGATGGGCTGTCAATGGGAAATTGCATCTAGGTACCACGTTGCTGGCAGAGGTGTGCATGTGGTCAACTATGGCCTCATACATTTAAGTTAATTCTATGAGGCCAGTGCAAAATTATGTCTTGTGGCAACAAAAACAACAGCTTGTTGTTTTTTCCCCTTCAGGTGACCCAACTAGAATTGCTACTGTCCAAGTGGTCGAACATATTGTGAGTTTGAGGTTGGATCAGCATTAAACATGTATGTAGTCTTTGCTATTCAGTTACAGCTTTAAAATATATATCTACAAGCTCACAACACACCGTGTTAGCTTTTATCGTTTATTTTTGGTGTTTACAGCATGTATTATAAGTAAACATTTTAATTTCAAACAGGGGCTGCTGCTGTCAATGGGAAATTGCACCTAGATGTGTGCATAAGGTAAATTAAGGCCTCATACAATTTAGGCATGGTACAGCATGTATATGCAGCCTAGAAATGTCAAACAAAGTTGTTTTTCATCAACATGTGATTTATTTATTGCTATTTATTGAGTAAGAAAATATGCATTTGAAGAAGAGTAACATGTGTATTTAAGTTGATGATTGAAACCAGTAATGACAACATGAAGGATGTCAAAGGTTTAACTTGAAAATGTATTCTTGATTTGTACAGTGTGTTAAAGAATGCTTAAAGATTTGTTTGAAGAGACGCATGCATTTGAATTGCTTTTTGTATTGTATTGTGAAAAGATCAGAGAGGGGAGGAAATATGTATATAAGAGAAATGTATGAAAAAGAAAATATATCCAATGTGAGATCAAGTGGGGGTGTTGGAATTTATGATCTGAATTGTATATATATTTTATTATTGATGAACTCTTATTGTGAAGTAACAAACCCCAGACCGGAAATGCTTGTTATGATGATCTGTATATAACCAGGTGAGAATAAACCTGCTCAGTGACGTGTGTCGTACTGAGATCCAGCAACACTACGCTGATGCCTCCTGGTGTATTGTTTATTTACTTGAGTATTATTCCTTTGTCTATTTCTTCACTTCTTATATTTCTGGTACACACGCTAAGACAGCTGTGAAACTCAACAAGATCGTCGAATTGAACTATAAATGGGTGCTAATGTAGAATTGTGTACATTAACTTCAAATTAGTTTCTGCGATTTTAAGTCCATGAAGTACAGCTAAGCAATGTTTCATTTGTCTTTGTCTCCAATTCAGTGTTGCATCATCAGCCTGGTTTACCTGTTCTACCAGAGGTGAAAGAACAAAGAAGCTTGGCTACGCAAAAACACCACTGCTGTGATCAGTGTGGTAAACGCTTCCCTACAATGTCCAGACTTAAAACCCACCGGAAAATTCATACTGGAGAGAAACCCTATGGATGTGATCAGTGTGGACAACACTTCTCTCAAATTGCAAACCTTAAAAGCCACCAGAGAATTCACAGTGGAGAGAAACCCTATGGATGTGATCAGTGTGAGAAACACTTCTCTCGTTTGGCAGACCTTAAAAAACAAGCAAATTCACACGGGAGAGAAACCCTATGGATGTGATCAGTGTGGACAACACTTCTCTGACAAGTCAACCCTGAAAAAACACCAGCGAATTCACACTGGAGAGAAACCATATGGATGTGATCAGTGTGGACAACACTTCTCTCAGATGGCATACCTTAAAAGCCACCAGAGAATTCACACTGGAGAGAAAGCCTATGGATGTGATCAGTGTGAGAAACACTTCTCTTGTTTGGCAGTCCTTAAAAGACACCAGAGAATTCATACTGGAGAGAAACCCTATGGATGTGATCAGTGTGGACAACACTTCTCTCTCAAGTCCACCCTGAAAAGCCACCAGAGAATTCACACTGGAGAGAAACCTTATGGATGTGATCAGTGTGGACAACACTTCTCTCAAATTGCAAACCTTAAAAGCCACCAGAAAATTCACAGTGGAGAGAAACCCTATGGATGTGATCAGTGTGAGAAACACTTCTCTCGTTTGGCAGGCCTTAAAAAACACAAGCAAATTCACACTGGAGAGAAACCCTATGGATGTGATCAGTGTGGACAGCACTTCTCTCAAATGACAAGCCTTAAAACCCACCGGAAAATTCATACTGGAGAGAAACCCTATGGATGTGATCAGTGTGGGAAACACTTCTCTCAAATTGCAAACCTTAAAAGCCACCAGAAAATTCACAGTGGAGAGAAACCCTATGGATGTGATCAGTGTGAGAAACACTTCTCTCGTTTGGCAGGCCTTAAAAAACACAAGCAAATTCACACTGGAGAGAAACCCTATGGATGTGATCAGTGTGGACAGCACTTCTCTCAAATGACAAGCCTTAAAACCCACCGGAAAATTCATACTGGAGAGAAACCCTATGGATGTGATCAGTGTGGGAAACACTTCTCTAATTTGACCCACCTTAAAACACACAAGCAAATTCACACTGGAGAGAAACCATATGGATGTGATCAGTGTGGACAACACTTCTCTCAAATTACACACCTTAAAACCCACCGGAAAATTCATACTGGAGAGAAACCCTATGGATGTGATCAGTGTGGACAGCACTTCTCTCAAATGACAAGCCTTAAAACCCACCGGAAAATTCATACTGGAGAGAAACCCTATGGATGTGATCAGTGTGGGAAACAATTCTCTCTTTTGGCCAACCTTAAAAGACACAAGCAAATTCACACTGGAGAGAAACCCTATGGATGTGATCAATGTGGACAACACTTCTCTCACAAATCCACCCTGAAAAGCCACCAGAGAATTCACACTGGAGAGAAACCATATGGATGTGATCAGTGTGGACAACACTTCTCTCAAATTACACACCTTAAAACCCACCGGAAAATTCATACCGGAGAGAAACCCTATGGATGTGATCAGTGTGGGAAACAATTCTCTCTTTTGGCCAACCTTAAAAGACACCAGAGAATTCACACTGGGGAGAAAAACAAATAATTGTGATGTGTTATCTTATAGTAAAACAGCTGAACTCTCCCACCAGGAACAATTGATTGATTGAAGTTTCTATTAACAGATTGGGAATTACAGTACAATTCAAGCACAACTAAATGCAAAACTATTAACTGTGGACGATCAGTGGGGATATTATTATTACATCATCCTTTTATTACACAGTATTGTCTTTGTTTCACTGTAATTTGACCTGTAGATTTGCTGTAATTTACATTTAGATGATTTATTATTTTTTCTCAGAGTTTGTTCATGAATGCTTGAATATTGTATAGACATACGTTCTTACTGACATACAGAGATCGCTTGTTGACAGCCTTTGCCCCAGAAGTCAAGGTGTATGTAAGTAAAGTAGGCTAATATGTGCTTAGATACAGTAGAGCCCAGGCCTTAATTCCCCCTTCATATTACTGATGATCAATTGTACTTTTAACACAATTCACATTATGAAACAGTAATAATGATGTTAGTGAAGTAGGTATGGATATATATGGGAAGACGTCTGTTACTGAACAAACAATATATAAATGATTTACTAGAGCCATTTTAACAAAACAAATCCCTTAAATGGTAAATGGTGCATTTATATAGCGCCTTTATCCAAGGCGCTTTACATAGATTGTGCATTACATTCACCCATTCACACACACACATTCATACACCGATTGCTGCGGAAGCCATGCAAGGTACCAACCAGCACATCGGGAGCAATTTGGGGTTCAGTGTCTTGCCCAAAGACACTTCGACATGTAGACAGGAAGAGCCGGGATTCGAACCGCCGACCCATGGATCATTGGACGACCTGCTCTACCTCTTGAGCCACAGTCGATCCCTTACAGCACCTTTAACATTTCACAAAGGAAGTTCTGTAGTTCTGCTGCAACTCAAGAGTCAAAGGTGTAAATGGTCTCAGTTCATCCATAATGTGATCATTAACAGGTGATCTGTCCAATGCCAGACAACCAGTGACCATTAACACGTTTAATCTCTGCATTTGAATGTCTATAGTGAATGAATCATCAGCCATCATCATTTAGCCTGTTTACATTTTAACCGGTGGGAAGAATGTAAGTTTTGTTCATTATTTAGCATTTGAAAAAACATTGAATAAAACTAATTCCACACACCTGAGTGCTCCTCATTCCCTCAGAGCAGCACAACCTGAACAATGACTTAAAGTGTCCAGGTTTACACAAATATAGTTGTTGCTGTTATTGTGTCTCTGTTATTAATAACAATTCATATTATAAGGATAATGACTTATCCTGATCACTAATTAATAATACCTTACAATATGGACACATGTTTCTACACACGCCTACACATTGGGATTTCACTGTACATATAGATAAGAAATGAAATTAGAACAATAGAACACAATGAGACTTTGATAATATACAGAAACCAGACCACTGTCTTCTATACTAAAGTGGAAACAAATTGCAACTTAAAAATCACACCCGTGTGAACTGAGTGGTGTAAGGTCTTATATAGACTGATCAGCTGTGGTCTGACGTAATGAAATCACACCCGGGTGAACTGGGTGACCATAGCAACCATGCTCATTTTTTGAGCACAGACAGACAGACACGTAAACTAACAAAGCCAGTTGTAGGAGTGGTTTACACCACTCAAAAAACATACAAATATGACATAGTAAAATGGCCTTCACAGTGTGCCTACTATTTATGAAGACTGTCAAATTGAACATTACATTGCAACTTTAAAAAAATCACACTCGTGTGAACTGAGTGGTGTAAGGTCTTATATAGCCTGATCAGCTGTGGTCTGACGTAATGAAATCACACCCGGGTGAACTGGGTGACCGTAGCAACCATGCTCATTTTTTCTGCACAGACAGACAGACAGACAGACTAACAAAGCCAGTTGTAGGAGTGGTTTACACCACTCAAAAATAAAGTACAGGAGCTGCTGTAGTATATTTATACGTAAAAGAGAATAATAATAATATGTGAAGGCTTGTGTACTATTTATGAAGACTGTCCGCAATCCCAATCACTCCGTGCGTGGTAGTTTGTGTTTTGGAAAACAAATAGGCCTAACTGTTTTTCTTTGTAAGATGCTGTGATGTAAATCACAGTATGAGCAGTTGTTTCTTCACCAGAGTTGGTTCTGATGTTACTGAAAGAATGTGGAGCAATCCTCTTTGACTCTGCTGCATGAATTAATATCCACTTATATTATTCAATACTGTTAGACATATATTATCCAGATACTCATTGCATGTACATAACATATAATTTGTGAACATCAGTCTCCAGTAGGAGTCCCAATGGAGAGTGTTTGGTAGGAACTACTCCTTTGAGGTTTTTAAGGTTTATTTTTAACCAGCAGTGTTTATGCACTACATATGGAAAAACTCCCAGAAAGCAGCAGGTATGCTGGCACTCTTATTTATGTTACAATTAAACACTGTTCTGTTTCCCACTGCATTTGATTGAGCTTGACTTTATTTCTCTTCTGCGCTGTAATGTTTTGTTATTTGTATTTATTTTGTTTCAGTTATTTGTTTCCTGATTTACCAATAACTAAATAATCATGTTTTCTATATTATATGCTTTGACTCTGACAGTGTCTGTTATTTGGGATTCATGCTGACTCCTGCTTTGACTTTACTCACGTTCACATAGACTGATAGGATGTACTTACATTCATACATCAATGTGCACTGATTCATTATTGTAGTAATAATCCAGTAGTGAGACCAGTGCCCATGACATCACAGACACTTTGAAATACTAAAATATCTAAAAACCCCAAACATTAAAATAAGATCTGGTTGCAAAAGGGGTGAAGTTGCCCTTTAATATTTAAATGGCCATGGTATAGATTTTCTGGAAGAAAATAGTTTTCAGGAAAAGTATATGTATACACGTTAGTTCCACTGATTCAACAACACAATCGGTTGATTGATCATTAGAATAAACCTGCTCAGAAACTGCATGAAGCCCTGTCCACCCATCTGTCCACTGAACACAGCAGCAACAGATCAGCTGCCCACCCATCTGTCCACTGAACACAGCAGCAACAGATCAGCTGTCCACCCATCTGTCCACTGAACACAGCAGCAACAGTTCAGCTGTCCACCCATCTGTCCACTGAACACAGCAGCAACAGTTCAGCTGCCCACCCATCTGTCCACTGAACACAGCAGCAACAGTTCAGCAGTCCACCCATCTGTCCACTGAACACAGCAGCAACAGTTGTTGTATTGATGTAGTCTATGTATGTTATGTCCTTTTTCCAGTTTCTACGTTGGGTTCTGAATAAAGAGAAACGTCAAACTCATCAGTCGGCTTTACCCAATTATTATCCAGCCGGTCCGCTACAGGGAATTCTGGAAATATGACATTTCTGTTGCAAAATATTTGTGGTTAGCAACTCAAATAATTGCAATCGGTCAAATTGTGACAGGCCTATCTGGATAGCCTATTTATTTTGTATATATTTCACATTCATATCCTTTTTTTAGGATAGCTATCATCGACTGCTATTGAGTCTTTATGCCCCAACTGGGACCGATGAACAGGAAAAGTAAGCAAGTAAGTAAGTAAGACAATGACAAAGAGATGCATCTCATAGTGCACTGTTAAACAACTAACATAATTGTGTTGTTTACTGTGGAATAGAACTGTGGAATAGAGCACATCTTTATTGAAACCTTTCAGTGTTGTTCATTACTGCCCTCTTGTGTTTACTTGGGGTATGCACAGCTTTGAGGGTTTGTGTAAACAAGCATTGTGTAAACAGAAACATTGAAGACAAAAGTGAGGACGCAAATTGTGCCCAGCTTTGAGGATTTGTGTAAACACAAACATTGTGCAAACAGAAGCATTGAAGACAAAAGTGAGGACGCAAATTGTGATTGGCCAGAATGAGATGATGTATGATGATAAGAGTGCCCCTCACTTTACACCATCTAACCACCATGAGTAGTGCACTTTTGCTTTAAACTTCAATATTGGGCTATGTAATCAATGTGACTATATATCCAATTGCCTGGTTACTATTTTAGGTTTAACCACTTAAGCCTTTATTCAAAGTATTTCTATGCAATGGTTGTGACATTGTAGATCAGCTATTTTTGAACATTTATGAAAATATTTGAACAATTGTGAAATGTTCATTGCAAATAGTTACCATCAGCATAATGTGTTGCTGTCGGGAGGAAACCACCTAACTCCATTTTTGATTTATTTGCATGAATCAGTGCTCTTGAACACCCTGTGTGTTGTTTTGCAAATATTGAACCAATGGAAAGTAGTAAAGAAATCGCTTTGGACAAAACTCTCCATTGGACCCTCAAACTGTCTGCTAAAGCAACTAACTCCACCACCTCTCCCCCTCTCATGCAAGTAATTGACAATATATAAAGTCACACCACCAACTTTGATGAAACAGTATTGCTTTAGTTTTCAAAATATAGGGTTTTCTTAATTTCCTGAAATGTATATTTTTCATTTCCTGAAAAGAGTTAGGTGGTTTCTTCCCGACAGCAGAGATATCCTATCCTATCTTCTCAACTACCAGTAAGACGCCTGAGGGTGAGAAGCGTCGCTTGCACTGGCCATATATGGAGCGTGTCTTGAGTGTACAGGGTTTGATGAGGTCAGATATACATATGGAATGTCAGAACAGGTCAGCTCCATATATGGAGATCGAAGGGTGGCAGTGGGGGCAGTGTCTTGAGTGTACAGGGTTTGATGAGGTAGGGCCGGGCGTTAATTTAACGGGCCTGTTGAGAACTCTAGTTTTCTCCGGCTGCCGGGTGCGGCTGCACAAATAACTTTGGGGCACACCCGTCTAGTGTTTAAATGGTTTATTAAAGGTATCAGTGAAAAGGGAGACATCGAAGAGGAAGGAAGGATGGATGGGGAAGGATCAACATATGGAATGTCAGAACCTGTTCTACATCTAAGGGTTTGAGGTTTGAGGTCAGATGTAGAGTTGCTGGCCAATATTGATGATATCAGGGATCTCCATATATGGGCTTAACTGCGACAGCAGGTCGCATTTACTATATGACATTAGGGATATCCATCCCTGATTATGTCACGATGACCTGGGCACCATATATGGTGGCTTATGTCACGTGATGTCACGATGACCTCGGGGCTTGCCTGGTATGAGTGGCTGATGTCACATGACGTCACGATGACCTCGGGGCTTGCCTGGTGTGACACACTAACAGGAAATGCGGTCGCAAAAAGTCTCTGTACGTCTGTATGTCTGAATCCACGTAACTCGAGAACCGTTCGCCCCACCGACTTAAAATTCGACACACACGTTCCACACCACCACAGGGGGTGCAGTGCCCGTTATCGAGTCGGTCGGACCCACAGTTCTCCAGAACCGCCCCAAAAAGACCTCTGCCCGGGCTCTGGACAGGGCCCAGTGTCCATATATGGAGCCGGCCTGTTCTGACATCATTCTGACGTCTGCATACACTCCATATTTGGGCATGCCTGACAAAAAGAACGCTGACGTCACCATGACTCAACCATAACCACATAAAGACTTCCCAATGCAGCTATGCCCAAATATGGAGTGTGTTGTCTAACCTCAATGTGTTGTCCTGGCATCAGGCACGACAAATCAGTCAGCAACCTAAAGTCAGCGTAGTCAAAAAAATCACACCCGTGTGAACTGAGTGGTGTAAGGTTTTATATAGCATGATCAGCTGTGGTCTGACGTAATGTCTGACGTAATGAAATCACACAAAATATGTTAAGTAAAAAAAGCTATCATTTTTGATAAATGTATGTATCACACCTGGATGTGATTTCACAACTGGCTGTTTTTGCGCAGAGAAAATGACCACGGTTGCTACGGTCATCCAGTTCACCCGGGTGTGATTTAATTACGTCAGAAATTATTTTGAACATAGCAACCATGGTCATTTTTTTATGCACACAAAAGCCAGTTGTAGGAGTGGTTTACACCACTCAACAAAAACGTGTGTTAGCACCTGTGATGTCATGGACAGGAGGGCCGGCCTGGGGGGGTGGCCGAGGAAACTGACTATAAATGAACTTGAAGGGTTGAGAATCTCAGCATTTTAACTAGAGAGGAATAGAGGAGGGAAGGTCTCCGGTTGACCACCGTGTTGATCATGGATCTTTTGAGAATCCAGCAGCAGGCACTGCCCGTCAAGGTGGAAAAGGAGCCCTTCGAGAGGGTATACCAGACGGGCCCGGTGCTCTGCAAAGGGGGATTTGGAACTGTATATGCGGGCAGCCGGATATCGGATGGCACCCCGGTCGCAGTGAAACATGTCACCAAGGAAATGGTGTACCATTGGGGCGAGGTCGCTAACGGCTCCATGGTTCCCCTGGAGATCCTGCTCCTGAACAAAGTGAGTGCCACGGGGTTTCGTGGAGTCATCCGCCTGCTGGACTACTACGAGCAGCCCGACTGCTGGCTTATTGTCATGGAGCGGCCGGAGCCGTCCAAGGACCTGTTTGACTTCATCAACGAGAGGGGCCACCTGGACGAGGACACGGCCCGGGGCTTCTACCACCAGGTGCTGGAGGCGGTCCTGCACTGCTATGCCTGCGACGTGGTGCACAGGGACATCAAGGACGAGAACCTGCTGGTGGACCTTCGCACCGGGGAGGTCAAGCTGATCGACTTTGGCGGAGCAGCCGTTCTCAAGGACACGGCGTACACAGACTTCTGCGGCACGGCACAGTACAACCCGCCCGAGGCCATCCGCTTCGGCAGGTACCACGGTCGCCCGGCGACGGTGTGGACGCTGGGCGTGCTGCTGTACAGCATGGTGTTCGGGAACAGCCCGTTCGAATTGAAACAGGAGATCCTCCGGGGAGAGCTGCACTTCGGACGGAGGGTTTCTCCCGAGTGCCAGCATTTGATCAGGTGGTGCATGGCTCCGGAACCCTTTGATCGGCCCACGCTGGAGCAGATCTACGACCATGCCTGGATGCGCCGGGCCTTCGCCGCCGTTACGCCCTCCTCCACGGCATCGGCGGAGTCCACGGCGGCGCAGGAGGGACTCCCTCCTTCATTGGCGTGTCGCCCAGGCTGCGCATATAAACCCTGAAAATTTTAACTTCACAAACACGATGCCTACTACCTCGCGGAAATCATGCCTATAAAACCTAACCTCGAAGCCCTGTCCACCTGGGCGAAACGCAGAGCAAAAGACATTAGTGAAAACGGCAGATCTACAAGCTCACAACGCGTCGTTGTGAGCTTGTAGATTGGCTATTCTCACTACTTCTAAATATTTGTTTTCTAATTCATGAAGTTTCTTACATTTCTCTTTGATTTCTTCATGAAATGAAGAAATTGATGAATGAAATTGAATTTGAACATTTTTAATTCATGAAAAAGGTTTTTTTTTTTTTGAATGTTTTTTGAAAATGTTTTGAAATAATAATAATTATAAAAACAAAATGTAGGAAACAAATGAAAGGGACCCATAAATTATCCGTGAACCACAAATGGTTCCCGACCCACTGTTTGGGAACCAGTGCTCCATATGAAGCAGAGCTGATGGGCCCCGCCTCCTCCATATGAAGAGACTATTGACTTTATGCAGACCGCGGCCATCTTGAGAGCAGAGTTTGGAAGGAACGCACTTCCAAACTGCAACACTTAAAATCACTTAAATCACCTGCAAGGAAAGAAAGCTCATAACATGTCTACAGTGGATTTTTATTAAACAAACACTTTGCAGAAAGAGAATAATTCAGGCTTTTTGTACAGCTGCAATATTAGTGAGTTTTACATTGTTTCATTTAATACAATCAGATAGGACTTTTCTGTTTAGATGTATGGGCTAAATAAAGTTTGTATTGCAAGTGCAGACGGTGTACCGTAACAAGACAACTCACCCTTTTTCCACCTCCAAGTGAGTTGTCCGGACATGAGTTGAGTGTTTGGCTGTTTGCTAATGTGTAACTATGATGAAAGCATCGTCAATATTGCTTTGCTATTCAGATGTAATTCAGTCAGTAAGTAGGCCTATTAGAACTGTGATTGATTGATCATACATGTTATTTCACAGTATAGAATGGGTACATTTCAAACGAAAGCAGACCAAAAAGCAAGACTTGTTAACAGCAGGGTCTTCCAGTTTCAATTTATCAGAACATTTAAAGACGTAAAGATATACACTTCTATGAAAAGAACAGGAAAGGAAATCATCATATAAAGAACTAAATAAATAAAGGGAAAAATGGAAAAAGTCTGTGAATTTAGAACTAATGGTGACATTATAGTTCCTATGTCTACTCCACTAATGAACATTCTTCAGACAGCAAAAGGCAATAACAGCTTATTTAACAATGTCTTATAGTCATTTATACTGTCTTATGTGGTCGGGAAATATTAAGGCGAGTTGTCCGGACTTTCTGAGTACATTGAGCCCTGCCTATGCACCCGTCTCAGAACATATAGGTGTGCATAAGACTTTGTTGCCTAGATGTATGTGTATGGGCTGAAATTTAATCTAGTTACCAGCCTGCCATTAACTGAATGGCAAATGGCCGCAGCCTGCATATAGTCAATGATGTTCACAGACTGTCACTCAGATTCACAGACTCTCAGCCTCCTCTCTACTCAAGTAAATGAACTAAATAGAGAGGGAAGACTGCTTTCTCTCCCTATAAAGCACATAAAGACTTGACTTAAATACTTAAGCAAAAATACTCAGAAGAAAGTCGGAGGCAGATGAAGGCACTGGCAGGCGGATGAATGAAGGTTCCGGAGTTCCACGTTTATTGTCAGAGGACAAAATACTGCATCATGAGCCCTGGCATGGCCACCCACCCCACCAGCCTCACAGCCCTGGCATGGCCACCCACCCCACCAGCCTCACAGCCCTGGCATGGCCACCCACCCCACCAGCCTCACAGCCCTGGCATGGCCACCCACCCCACCAGCCTCACAGAGTCACAGCTTGTGGGCAACTAACACGGTTCAGTTCAGACATTTTCAGTAGGCTCTTTATACAGAGACAACAAAGGAAAAGGTGATCTCAGGTTCCCCATCCCCCTTTGTCCTAAAGTGGTCAACATCTCCATGTGGTCACAGGAAGCCCAAAGGAGCACAGTAGGTGTCCTGGCCGTTTGCTGCTATCAGCAAGCCAGATCTATTTAGCATACAGACCCCTACAGATGCCCCCAACTAGGTGTTGGTCAGAGCAGAAGTTAAATCTCTCATTTTAAGGAGAGACAACTTATTTATGCTATATTAATGAATTGTGGTTCCACTAGATGCCACACTACAAAGCCCCCTCCCCCGTGCTTCCCCCGGTCAGCAGACCCTGTCTGCTGGCCCTGTTGAAACCGAGCCCCCTGTTATATTTTCCTCTTGTAAGGAATTTATGTTCTTTCATCATTTTGTGAGGGGTTATCTATAACTAATAATAATCACACCCGTGTGAAGTGAGGGACGCTAATATATTAAAGTCTAACTCATGTTCATATAGGTGATGTAATGGTGATGTAAAACTAACGGTGCAAACACACACATTAAACGCTATTAACAATAAAGAGATAATATGACGTAAATTACACATTGAACTAAAGACAAACATTAAACCTATGTGTATAGAATAATAATAATAATAATAATAATAACTAGAAAAAGTGCCCCTCGGGGCACAGGTCTCCACCAGGGCAGGTCAGGTTGTGGCCTCCTGCTGGCGCTATAATAAGCCAATGTGAAAAGGGTGCCATTTCTTCTTACGCCTTGGATGGCAATTGGATGATTTGAGGCATTTTGTTCCAAAAATGTGTTTTGCAAAAATCCACCTGTTGGTGGGGCTATAACAGGCCGTTCTGGAAAATTTGGGGCAGAGGTTCATCGTTGGAATCCAGGGAGTGTGTGTGTGCAAAATGTGGCATCGACCGGGTTAACGGTGACGGAGATTAGCTGTACACAGACGGACGGACACACAAGGATGAAACACGGACGGAGTGCAAAACATACTCTCTCCCCATGCCTTTGGCCTGGTGGAGACAATAATGATAATAAAAACTAGAAATGCACTCTGTCGAGGTGCCAACTTGCGCCTTGCAAAGCAGAGCGTGCAAGTACTGCTACAAACTAATCTCTATTACAACTGCTGTTCTAAATCCTTTAGACCCATTCCTCCAGAATGATCGTAACAATGTGTACGTAAAAGACACACACAGGCACAATAGTACTGTGACAATGGCCCCCAGAAATTGGCATACCCCTACCGGGCTTAGGACCAAACACAACATAGTTTTTCCTCATCTCTAAGGCCTCCCATACATGAAATGGATTCTTGTATACAAATATTTTACTGTAAAAGTGGTGAAATTGATATTTAAAGTCATACACCTCAAACTAAAAATACAGCCTGTCCGTCTGGGGATTAAGGCATATAAACTCATGTACATTCACAATGGAAGCTCTGAGAGGTTTAGAATGTGGCATATTGGAAGCCAGGACATCCCTCTACATTCTAGAAAAATAATAATGTCAATATGTGAATGTAAATATGAGATATAGTCATTTGAACACATACCTACAATAGGCGAAAATGTAAATCTGTATAGTGTCTTCTTTACTTTGCAGTGACTCTGACATGGATTGTCATAGCAACACATATGAGGGCTTGTAGGAATGGTGTGGTTCTACTGTATCCAGCAATACCAATTGTGTAATTGTAGCTTGCATACTCGTGGAGTTATGGCACTAAACGTAAATTGTGTCCCAAATGGGGGGAATAAAACAGTCCTAATGAAATCGACAGTATTAGTTAGTGTGGTTGCTCTAGGCAACACCAACACACTATTGTTCTCTGTCCGATATTTTTGAGTGGTGTAAACCACTCCTACAACTGGCTTTTTTGTGCAGAAAAAATGAGCATGGTTGCTATGTTCACCCTGTTGTAATGACGTAATGAAATCACACCCGGGTGAACAAGGTGAACATAGCAACCATGCTCATTTTTTCTGCACAAACAAAGCCAGGTAATGAAATCACACCCGGGTGTGATTTCATTACGTCAGACATGATTTCATTACGTCAGACAGACCTTACACCACTCAGTTCACACGGGTGTGATTTTTTTTGCCAGCAAGGTGCTTTTTGAGGGAGGTTTAATGTTTTTTTTTGTTCAATGTTTTTTTTTAAAACGCCATTGCCAATAAAGGGAACATTTGCGTCATATTGTCTCTTTATTGTTAATGGCATTTAATGTGTTTACACCGTTTGTTTCACATCACCATTACATCACCTAATCAACATGAGTTAGACTTTAATATATTAGCCCCCCTCACTTCACACAGGTGTGATTTGTGTTAACTTTTGCACAACAGAAAAGTGAAGCTTTTTCACAATATAGAATACAAACGGTAAGACGGAATTCAGTTCCCAGGTCCCTATATGCTTTGTGACTCACGTCAGTGCAACCACACTTGCAATTTCCCAGAATTGCACCTTTCTAGTTTTATTTTGACTTCACTTATCAATGGTGGAATAATTATAACAAATTGACTTGAATAGAAGTTCCAAAATGTATGAAATCCCAAACTTGAGAAATTGTGAAAAGAATATTGCAGCTGCAACAATACTGCAGAGAAATGCAGGCCTACAATAGAACTACTATTATATAGCACAGACCTGGATGAGGGTGCTCAATGATCAATGTTATCCTCATAACAGCAAGTCATTAGTTACTGCGAGAGTCTAGCAAACACCAACTCAGGATTCCTGGATCTCTGCCCTCCACAATTTTCACAATTTTCATTTTGTATTGTTTACTTTATTTAGAAAAGCAATGTACAGTAACTTTTCACATCCCTTATACAAAACAAACACAATCAATTCTCATATTTCCCCCATGTCCTGTTAAGTCTTAAGTCTTAAGTTCTACCAGTATTAATAAGACAAGACTTATGGAACAATGCAATTAAAGTAATTTTTACAGTATTTGTCTCCATCTGCTCTATCTGCATCGTGTTGCCTATATGGGTTTCTTCATGAACTGACACAGCAAATATTTTGGAATGTGAAAAGAGCAGAAGAACCTTGTCAAGTCTAGTAGCTATTTAGCTCGCTGGAGTGACCTAGCTTTAAGCTCCATTTAGTGTAACAGATCCTGTCCAGTAGCATAATAGAAAAGCCCAGACTGTTTCACCAGAATGGTTCATTAGTATCACTTGTAACAGCATGGTTACTGTGCATAGTACCTAACTATAGTAGTGTACGGTCGGACACAACATAGTTGATTGATGAATTCTGAACCTGAAGTATTTGTCTGTCTTTTTTTTCTTTTTTTAGTGTGTGATGTACAAACATTGGATCCAAATATTTGTATCATCTGTGGTAAACATTTAGAAAAAGTAAAGAAACAAGATCCATAATGTCACAACCCCCAAAGCAGAAGACCTTCAACACATACTAAATGGTGCTCAACAGAGAGATGATGATGATGATGATGAAAACCCTGGCTCCAAATACAGAAAATATACTTTCCTTCAAATTAAAGATATCTTATCATGTATCATGTTGCTGAGCAAACTACACCAGTCAGAGCAGCAAATGTTGAGAGTGAGAGTATGCCTGCACCATGCAGTCTCATCAAGAAGACTGAATAAGGTTGATAATAGTAACAGAGACAATGAGGAAGGTTGATGAAGTTGTATCGTCGGCTGCTCTTGTATTATATAAACATCATAAAAGCTACCTTAAACCTCTAAAGGAAATAAAGCAGCTGCCAGACAAAACAAAGAATCAGAACAGCAGACCAAATGTTCACCTATTTTAATTTAATTAAATGAAAGTGATGACACTAAACTAAGCGTTATGATGACATACTGAAGACACTGGTCCATGATTTTCTTCATCAATATATCTGAAGCTCTACAGCTGTTTTTGAGTGGTGTAAACCACTCCTACAACTGGCTTTGTTAGTTTACGTGTGTCTGTCTGTCTGTCTGTTCGTACCAAAAAATGAGCACGGTTGCTATGGTCACCCAGTTCACACGGGTGTGATTTCATTACGTCAGACATTACGTCAGACCACAGCTGATCAGTCTATATAAGACCTTACACCACTCAGTTCACACGGGTGTGATTTTTTCTTGGACGTGCAGCTTCTATCAGTGCATATCCCATGGGCACACTTTCAGAGCATACCACATCAGACCTTTCAGCTCAATCTACAATTCAAATTGTAATGTATGAGATTTTCCTTCAGTTTCCAGGATTTTCCTGTATTTAGACCATCATCACATCTTCCTCAGAGCTCAGTCTTCAGTATGTCATTATAACTCCCAGTCAGAGTTTATATATTGTATGATATTTATCTTCATACGATCAGGTTACGAGAGCTTAGTGTTGGTATATGGAGCCAGGGTTTTATGAACATCAGCATCATTTCTCTGTTGAGCAACATTCAGTGTTGAAGGTCTTCTACTGCGGAGGTTGACATTATTGACCGTGTCACTTTCCTTTTTCTATTTGTATTTGGATGTTTTTTTAACCATGTTGTAATAGCGACCACACATCACATTTACTATGAAAACATAAATGTCCTGTCACTGTCAGTCAGTTAGTCAGTTAGTTAGTTATAGTCACCTTGTGACATCATCAGGGATGGAGATCCCTCATCAATATTAAGGCCATATATAAGAATTCCCATATATGGAGATCCCTGATGTCATCAATATTGGCCAGCAACTCTACGTCTGACCTCAAACCCTTAGACACTGGAGCTGACCTGTTCTGACATTCCATATTGTATGATCTGACCTCATTAATCCCTGTATACTCAAGACACGCTCCATATATGGCCAGTACATAATTAATTCCATATGTTGATCTGACTCCCCATGCCAAAGCGCCAGCGCTCGCCCAGCAGTCTGCTGTCACCCAGGCCGATGCGTGCATGTGACCTCGCCCTTTTCTCGCCCTAAGGTCTACAGTGTCAGGGTTCTACTATTGTCAATGGCTACTGGACATGCTCTATTAGTATGTTACACTAAATGGAACTTAAAGCTAGGTCAGATAGCTACTTGATTTGCCATTATTCCAAATATATATCCTTTTCATATTCCAAAATATTTGCAATGATTTACCTTTTATGAAGAAAGCCATAGGCAATACAATGCAGATGCGGTGAAGATAAATACAACTTTACCTTAAGCAAACAATGATTATATCAACTCTACATGAATGAATGACTTGCTGGTATGAGGATAACATTGAGCATTGAGCTTGGTTTCCCTCATCCAGGTGTGCTAAATAATAGTTAGTAGGTAGTTCTATTGTAGGGCTGCATTTCTCTCTGTAGCCTACTATTGTTGAAGCTGCATATATACTTTCACAATTTCTCATTTGTGACATTTCATATATTTTAGGGACTTCTACTCAAGTGAATTTGTTATAATTTCACCACCCTTGCATAAGTGAAGTCAAAATAAAACGAATCTGTTTGATACTGTAGATTTCATTAGGACTGCTTTATTTCCTCCCATTTGGGAAACCATATACGTTTAGTGCCATAACTCCACGAGTATTCAAGCTACAGTTACACAATAATTGGTATTGCTCAATTCAGCAGAACCACACCTTCCATACAAGCCCTCATATGTGTTGCTATGACAATCCATGTCAGAGTCACTACAAAGTAAAGAAGACACTCTACATAGATTTACATTTCCGCCTATTGTAGGTATGTGTTCAAATGTCTATATCTCATATTTACATTCACATATTGACATTATTCGTTTTTTAGAATGTAGAGGGATGTCCTGGCTTCAGGTATGCCAAGTTGTAAACCTCTCAGAGCTTCCATTGTGAATCTACATGAGTTTATATGCCTTAATCCCCAGACGGACAGGCTGTATTTTTACTTTGGGGTGTATAACTTTAAATATCAATTTCACCACTTTTGCAGTAAAATATTTTTATACAAGAATCCATTTCATGTATGGGAGGCCTTAGAGATGAGGAAAAACTATGTTGTGTTTGGTCCTAAGCCCGGTAGGGGTATCTCGAAAACTAAAGCACTTTTTGACTGTTCGTCACAGGACTACAACACCAGAAGGAACTCCACTGATCTCACTCAACACAGATTCGGCACAAAAATGAGGTCAAATTCGTTCTACTTTTATGCCACCAGAATGTGGAATGTGTTATGTTCTAATAACACACTGTATACAGGGGGTTTGCTGTATGTTCCTATATAGAGGTTAGGTCCCCTTAAGAGGTGTGGTTATTATGGGATGTTGAGTTTACGCGCGGAGTGCGCTCTAGAACAAGGAAGTATGATCTGTACTGTGTGAGACTTGAGTAAAAGGCAGAGTATGTGTTGACGTTGAAACGTGTGTGCGTGTCAGTCTTTTCCAACACAACATTTGGCGACAAGGATGGCTGGATTTAGTCTTCCCCCACCCGAAGTGTTTCTCGCGGTGCCCGGGGAACCCACAGTGCCATGGACACGTTGGCTTACAGGTTTTAATGCCTATATTGATGCGTTGGGATTCTCCGACGAGCAGCTTCCAGACAAAAGGAAGACGGCTCTCCTCGTCCACTGTCTCGGTACCGAGGGCCAGCGAGTCCTTGGAGCGCTCGGGACAGCTACAACTTTCGCTGATACAGTCAAGCTGCTGACGGATCATTTCTCTGGAAAACAACGAGTCCTCATACGGCGATACAGACTCAGGAGGCGTCACCAACGACCCGGTGAGTCAATACAGAGTTTTGTGGCTGATCTACGTGAGCTAACACGAGCCTGCGAATATGGAGCGTTGCATGACCAAATGATCAGAGACCAACTGATAGAAGGCACGTCATGTGACAAGACACGAGAAAAACTATTAATGGAACCTGACGATTTGACATTGACCGATGCAATCAAAGTAGCTTTACAAGTGGAATCTGCCCTAGAATGCTCTGCTCTGCTAGCCAGCCCTGCAGCACGACAACACACAACGCTAACACTGGCACAACAGCTGCAGCACACGGACGCGTCATCACAATTTGCCCCGCCCACTGACGACAGCCTGGCTGTGCAGCAAATGAGTAGACAGCGCCCCACTGTGGGCCCCAGACGCAATTGCAGCAACTGTGGATCTAATTCCCATGACACAAGGGCATCACAGTGCCCTGCTCGTGGACAGGCTTGCAGAAAGTGTTCTAAACTAAATCATTTTGCTAAAGTCTGTCGTTCAGCTCCAACCAATGTGGCACAGCAGCACAGGTTTCCCCAGTCTGGTTCTGGATACACAGAAATTAGTAATATACGTTCTACACAAGTATCATTCAAAACCTGCACAGTGCAGCTGGGGGAGGTTAGTGTGCCACTCATCCTAGATACTGCGGCTGCAGCGTCGCTCCTCAATCTGACCACGTACAGGAAATTCTTTTCCCACAAGCCACTAGGACCCCCATCCACAAGCTTGCGGGGGTATGCAAATTCTGCCATTGAGATAGTGGGCACCCTTGACCTGCCTGTCTGCTACGGTACGACGCACCTTCCCTCATTCCCTTTTCATGTGGCACAGCGGGGTACCAACCTCCTTGGCCTGGATCTCTTCATCGAGCTGGGCTTCTCTCTAATGGACAATAGTGGAAGGGCTATAATGCAGGTTTCCCCGAATATACAACAGCAGTGGCCAGCGCTGTTCGACGGCCTGGGCTGCTTGACAGCATTCACTCATCGACCCCTGGTTGACCCTGCCGTGAGACCGGTTATTCAGCCCCTCAGGCGCCTCCCACTCGCCTTCCGGGAGGGCGTCACGGCTGAGCTCACCTCCCTGCTAGAAGAGGGCATCATCGAGCCAATAAATGCAGCACCTTGGATCTCAAACCTGGTGGTCGCACAGAAAAAGTCAGGGGGTCTCAGAGTCTGCGTGGATCTGCGACAGGTCAACAAAGCTGTCATCCCAGACAAATACCCTCTACCTACAGCTGAGGAGCTCACCACTCTCTTCCATGGCTCAACAGTCTTCTCAAAATTGGATTTGCGCCAGGGCTACCTGCAAGTTCCCCTTCACCCAGCCAGCCGGGACCTGACAGCATTTGTGACACACGCTGGGGTCTTCAGGTACACACGCATGCCGTTTGGTCTTAGCTCTGCCCCCAGCTGCTTCCAAAAGGTCATGTCCACGATTATGGCTGGGGTCCCAGGGACAGCAGTGTACCTGGATGACATCGTGGTGCATGGGCCAGACCAAGCCACCCACGATGCCCGGTTACACAGAGTGTTTGAGGCTCTCACCAAACATCACCTGACCCTGAACAGCGAGAAATGTCTCTTCTCAGTGCAGACTGTGGACTTCATCGGCTTCCGCCTCTCAGCAGATGGCATTGCACCTCTCTCTTCCAACGTCGAGGCAATACAGCGCATCCCAGAACCGACCTCCGCCGCACAGGTCGCCTCATTCCTGGGAATGACCGCTTATTATTTGCGTTTCCTGCCCAACTACTCTCACACGACAGCACCCCTCCGCCAGCTCCTGAAGAAGGAGGAGCCCTGGGACTGGTCACCACAGTGCGCTGAGTCCTTTTCCATGCTGAAGACACAATTAACCTCACCTCCTGTCCTCGCCCATTTCAGCCTCTCCAGCCCAACCTTCATCACCTGCGACGCCTCCGCTGCTGCAGTTGGAGCTGTCCTGTCGCAGCTTCATGACGGCACAGAGAGACCGATCGCCTTCGCATCTCGGGCCCTGACACCCACAGAGCAGAGGTACTCCGTGGGTGAACGTGAGGCATTGGCCTGTGTGTGGGCATGTGAACGATGGCACATGTATGTCTATGGCCGTCATTTCGCCATCAGGACAGACCACCAGGCCCTCACAACAGTGCTCTCGACGTCGGGCTCGGGTCACAAGCCACTCCGACTCCATCGTTGGGCGGAACGGCTCCGCCAGTACCATTATGACCTCATCTTCACGCCAGGCAGGGAAAATGTGGTGGCAGACCTCCTTTCTCGCTCCATCACAGCCCCAACCCCTTCTGTCCCGTCATACGATGAGGAACCGGCTCTCATCCAAGCGCTCTATACACCGTTACAGCCAGTAGTCACACTGGAGGAACTGAAAACTGAATCGGAAAGAGACCCAATGCTATCCAAGCTGTGCACGTACATCAGAAACGGCTGGCCGTCCTGCATCCCTGAGGAGTTGAAGCCGTTTGCTAGGATAAAAGACGAGCTCTCCTGCTGGGCAGACACTTGTGTCTCGAGGGGGCTCTGCACCGTTATCCCAAACACTCTGCGTGCACGTGTTCTATCAATGGCGCATGAAGGCCACTTGGGAATCGTGAAACTCAAGCAGCGGTGCCGTGAGCTGGTGTGGTGGCCAGCCATCGACCGCGATATAGAGCATCTGGTCCAGGACTGCTCACCATGCCTCCTCAGTGGGAAAACCGGACCCCCGTCAACCCCTCCCCTACAGCCGCTCCCCTGGCCTTCCCGCCCCTGGGAACATGTACAACTGGACATCTGTGGGGAGATCCATGGCCGTGGTGTTCCCCACCACCAGCGCTTCCTGGTGGTCGTGTATGATCTCCACTCCAAGTGGCCGGAGGTGGTGCCGGTGGGGACAGTGACGTCGCACGTCTTAATCCGGATACTGGATGGCCTCTTTTCACGCTGGGGGGTGCCTCGGGCCGTGACGACAGATAATGGACCTCAGATGACGTCTGCAGAGTTCTCTGACTTTCTTGCCAGCAGGGGTGTCAAACACATCCGAACTGCTTTCTACCACCCACAGGCCAATGGTGGAGTAGAGCGTTTCAACGCAACGCTGAAGAACGGAATCCGTGCACACCTGGCTCAAGGCTGTGCATTCGAAGAGGCACTCAACCAGACCTTGCTGCACTACAGAGCGAGCCAACACTCCACCACTCTGGTGTCACCAGCGTTTCTGATGCTCGGCCGAGAATTGGAACTGCCATTGCACAGGCTCCGAGCACCAAATGGAAACTTTCCCAGACCCTCCCTGACCCAAATCCGAGATACTGTTGCCGCGCGGCAGCGGGAGACAAAGGACAGGGTTGACAAGAAGCGCAGGGCGAGGCCACCATCCCTTCAGGTCTCCGACTGGGTCAGGGCTCGACGGCCACACCGACACAACAAGATGGCCTCGTTCTGGTCCGAGCCCAGACAGGTCAGACGCCTTCTCGGCCCCGCCACATTCCTGCTCGACGACGGCTCGCGGTGGCACGCTAGTAGGCTGAGGAAAGTCCCAGCACCCTTCTCTGAGCACACGGCCGAGACACAAGCCCCGTTACCATTCCCCTACACCATGGCCACTGATCCGGGGCCACCCCCAGCCCCGGTTCCACCCCCCGCCCCTGCCCCACCCCCTGCAGCGCCACACCAGGAGGCTGTGGTGCCGGACCCAAGGCCGGTGCGGGCCAGGGCTCGGCCTGTTACCTTGCAGGACTATGTCACAAGTTACCATGCTTAGTTTAGCAGTTTTCGTCACAGACTCTTGCCTAGTACATTTATTCATGCTGTCATGTTGTTCTGCCATTTTGATTATACTTTCAGTTTGGGGGGGGGGGTATGCTGTTGGTTCTTTTGAGGGGGGGAGAAATGTTATGTTCTAATAACACACTGTATACAGGGGGTTTGCTGTATGTTCCTATATAGAGGTTAGGTCCCCTTAAGAGGTGTGGTTATTATGGGATGTTGAGTTTACGCGCGGAGTGCGCTCTAGAACAAGGAAGTATGATCTGTACTGTGTGAGACTTGAGTAAAAGGCAGAGTATGTGTTGACGTTGAAACGTGTGTGCGTGTCAGTCTTTTCCAACACAACAGAATGCCCTACCAACAGACCTCAAGTGTCCCTCCTTCAAAACCGCCATAAAAGAGCACCTGTTTGCAAATGGTAACTGGTCCTATTAACGTCTAATTTGACCATTTGCAGCCGGGTGGTCTTTTTTGGTGGTTTGTATATTATTGTATATGTCTTTAAATGTCTAAATTGAATACATAGGACCACAATGGAACAATAGAAGTTAACGATAGAAGGTGTGTCTGAATGTAATGTCCAGGCAAAGGAAGTAAATTAGGCTGATAATTTGTCTTGTGTTGTGAGTTTAGCAGAGTGTAGTTGTTATGCCTCTGTAAGCAAGCTGCAGACTCATACAGCAAGGTCAAGTAGCTAATCCTTTGTAGGCAAGTGGCAGGCCCAGACATCAAGACGACAAGTGAGAAGGTTTTATGAACGCAGGGAGAATGTTTCTAATATCACTGAGGCGTCAGTGTTCTAGCTAAGGCTGTGACTATGGCCTTGGCGTATAGCAGTAGGAAAGTACTGGGAATGAAAGTTCTGCAGCTACTGGGAATGAAAGTAGCCTTTCATTCCCAGTAGCTGCAGGATGGAACACACGTCATGCTCATAGTTGTTCAGGGCAGTGGTTCTCAAAATCTCAACCTGTGGTTCAGGACCCCACATAATTTTGAGGGGCTCCCCAGATGACAGTGAAGTGACAATTTAATGACTTTTAAGACCTTTTTAATGCCTCAAAAATTACTTTACTGCATCAAAAGTTAATCAACAAACTATACTATAAAACTGGCCAAACACTGGCCAAATTATCAATAAGAAAGAGGCAGCAATTGTGGTAGCCGATCTACAAGCTCACAACGCCTCGCAATGTGAGCTTCTAGATCGGCTACGGTATTTTCACAATATTTATCTGTGGAATCGATTCAAACTAAATGTAATGCCTCAACCCCTACATTCCAAATGCTTGTCAGGGTGGGGGTCCCCAGTTCAAATATGATTATTTTGGGGGGTCACAGCCTGAAAAGGTTTAGAACCACTGGGTCAGGGGAGCAGCACATTTTGTCAGAAGAGAGGCAGAAGAGACCTTCCAGAATCCACATCCACATCTTTTGGTCAGACAGAGGAATGTCAATCCTCAGCATTATCCTAACGTGTATGTATCCTTGTAGAATCGGTATGCTGCCCCAACATCCAGAAAAAACTAGTCATATTGTTGTTGTTCATATTCCATCCTGATTGGCTAAATTTGGCTTCCACAGTTTGCAGGAGTGCTCCGTTTTGAACAAAATGCATGCACATTCCCACTAGGCAGAGAACAGAAGAAATGCCAATTGAACATTTTCAAATCATCATGGTGGCACACTGGCACTATAACATGCTGATTTGCTTTATTGCCTATAACTGCACCGATCTGCGTAAACCTTTGTATGTGCACTCCCTAAAGGCCAAGGAAAATCCTTTGCCCTGCATTTTTCACATGTGCCTTTTATAGCACCACCAGGAGGCCTGTTATGTAAAACACACTTTTTGTGTGTTTTCACACAAATCGGTAAACATGATCTCTATAGTCATGTGATCAATTGAATTGATTGATTTTTGAGCGGTGGTAACCGCTCCAACGTGTGGTTCTGCCCGTGACGTGGGATACGATGTTGAGAAGCAATGTAATGGCTGATGTCACCGACTGGCTGTCCCAGATACACATGTCATTATTGTACTCCGTCTTGTTTTGTGGCGAGCTAATAAATACGCATTTCTGTCCCTTTTTGTCTACGCTAGGCATATAACCTAGATAATCACTAGAGGCAGCCTGCATGGGCACGACACGACATTGAGCTTAGTATTAAAGTGGTTCAAATCATTGTGAGGCTATTAACTAATTTAGCTGGGGACCCCCTAGAACACTCCCAAGGACCCCTGGGGATCCCACTTTGAGAAGCGCTGTGTTAATCAACTGTCATGGGGACACTGGCGACACCTCAATCTACCTTAAGCGCTGCGACTGTGGGCTGGACTGTGAGCGACTGCTCAGGAGGTAGAGCAGGTCGTCCAATGATCCGTGGGTCGGCGGTTCGAATCCCGGCTCCTCCTGTCTACATGTCGAAGTTTCCTTGGGCAAGACACTGAACCCCAAATTGCTTCCGCCGCAATCGGTGTATGAATGGGTGAATGTAATGCACAATCTATGTAAAGCGCCTTGGATAAAGGCGCTATATAAATGCACCATTTACCATTTAGAACAATGGACACTGTCTTGATACTGTTGTATACTTTTGGAAGATTGGGTTACATTTGTACACGCACAGAGCTAAATTAACACTATGGATTTTACTGTTCAAAACCATGTGTCATTATCAAGCACACAGTGTCTGCGTTTAAGGAACTGTTTTGCTTTCCACAGTCCATGTGCATTCTCATAAGGTTCCTTATCCTGTATTGTGTCTGCTGGTGCATGGTACAAGAATAACAAGCATTATTTTAAGGTGCATCAGAACTGAACTGAGAAGACATGCCCAAGCATCATAAATGGAAAAAGGTGACTAGCCCCACCCCCAGCTACCCTCGCGCTTTCAGATTTAAAATGTATACTAACCAGAGTTTAAATACTCCACTCTATAACACATTCTCAACATCTGCTTGAAACTGGCAGAGAATAGGAAGTTGTGGTATTTCCAGGCTTCTATAAATAGCTCCCACCACTGACTGCATACATTACTGTTGGACAGACAGAGTGGCCATTCACCCCCCTCCCCTCAAATACACAACCAAACATCACTTAATTATTTTCCATCCGTGTCAGAAACAAACTAAGGCATGCACAGGCATGACCTCATCCTGAGACAGAAATTATGTCATTGGTGATCTGACCGCCTTAACCTACTTTTATTTTTGTTTCTCCCTGGATCCTGGCTTTATCTCCTAATCACTTGTTCTTTGTGTCACTCTTCCTCTATTTCCCTCACTCCCCCCACCTCTTCCTGCAGTGGAATGTGTGCATCTCAGCAAGTCTGTGATGAAAGTGTGGTTAACAGGGTCTGGTCTGTAAGCAGCCCATGAATGTCAAGCAGCTGGTGGGAGGTCGGAGTGAGAGGAAGTTATCCCAGGACTGGCAGCCTAGGAATCATAGTGCGGGAATGGTACAGTAAACACAAATGACACTTCCTGTCCCAGAGGCTGTGTTTTATGAAAGCCATGCAAAACACACCTCACTTTGCAAATGGCACCCTGTTTTAGCCTTTATGGAAAGTCTTGCGTTTGATTGATCTATGCACTGTATGTTGAGGTCAGATCAGACTCCAGGCAGTTTAGAAACCTGAATGATAACATGAAAAGGAGTTCTGAATTAGAGACAGGTGACCCTGATAGATTACAATGTTTTGTGTCCTTGTAGTAATCTTATTTCAGCAACACTGGATTTTCTGTCGGTCAGATCATTTCAATAATTCCATGGGCGAAAAATGCATAATGCTGTTCTTTCGGGGAGGGCCAGGAAGACCATTAAAGGGGATAGGAGGACTGTTGGAAGGCTTGTAGAAGGGTAGGGTGGGAAACTGCATACAGGAAATGTCTCTTTGGTTGAGTAGCCAAAGTAAATATCATTCAGCTGGCACTTCAGGATATAGCGCCTGGCTTTTATGTGTGTTTAAGTGCTCTTATGCCAAGTTGCCTTGCTTTTAGCTTCACATTGTACATCTCTGTAACTGTCCTATAAGTGGAAAGAACGCCACACTATGGCACAGACACCATTCTAATGTTGCTTCCATGTAAAGAAATCAGTGTATTTCTCACGCCTATGTTGTTATGTTGGTACCACACCAACCAACGCAGATATAGTATTAGGTTGACGATGTCTGAATACAAAATAAATCTGATCACGTGAAAATAACAGTGTGGACACTGGATAATGCTCAGAAGTCAGCTATCGAGGCCAAATTAATGTTATTACTTGTTATTCTTGCCCTAGTGATTGTCTTTATGGACATGGATGCACAAGTGGCCACATTTTCTTACATGAAGAAACACAAATTAAATATCATGTCACCCAAACACGGTGAAATAACACAGATTGTCAATTATTATTATTATGTACACTACTATAAACCCCATACATCCGTACATAATAAAGCGTGCAAAAGGAGCGTCGAACATTGCGAAGTTTGGTAGAGCAGACTCAGCCCCGTCCGAGTTGTAACCCAATAACACAGAATCGTAAATAATGTCAAACCCCATCTCACCCAAACACGGTGACATAGCATGGATGTAAGGAATTGCCAATCCGTGTTATTTAACCATGTTTGGGTGAGATCGGACTGGTAAATATAAATGTAGGCTGCTATACACATTATGTGCACACAACTCTTCTGGAATTTTGGCCACATAAACCCTATATACTTACGTAGTTGAGTGGCATCCCCCACTCGATATTAGGTCCACTTGTATTTCCTTCTGCACCAAATGTATTTATTTAAAATAGCCGATATCGATATACACGCTCTCACAAACAACACATCACGTTGCAATGCATTGTGAACAAGTAGATCGGCTATTTTCACAGAATGCTCGTCCCAGAATAGTTACTTATTGTAACCAACAAAGTAATGAAAGTGACACAAAAGTATCTTTCAGTGTCAAGCTGAATATTGACTTTGCTTGTCTATCCAGAATGATGCATGGGGCTGTTCCACTCACCAAAGCTGTTTCTATACATGACCAAAGAGATTCTATATATAGAGGCGACACTCCCATTAAGTCCCATAGGAACAACCAGCGCCCAGTGCCTCCGCCATATTGGAGTGATGATGTAACTTCCGGTTGCTTTAAAATACATTAAAAAGTCACGCTGTACAAAACACAAACTTGTTTTTATCCTATTCTACTCTCATATATTGATTTACTCATTCGTTTTATTTATCAAATTTATGAATGGATCAAAGCAGAAATTAGTAACATATTCATTCAGAATGTCAGGGTGCATGTGTGCACATGCATGTATATGTAGGCTACGTGCGACCGTGCATGCCATGTTTACATGTGTGTTTGAAGTGTTACATAGAAAGTGCTGCCGCCATATTGGAGTGATGCGCCATCTAGTGGTGATTCCAAATATTTGAGGACTGTCGCCTCTTTATATAGAATCTCTTTGACATGACTAGTGTTTCTCCACATGTGGACAGGACACCACATCTATGGCAGTGTCTTGGGGAGAATGCGCGTCCCCCTCAGATGTGTTTAGATTTATATGTCCCCGCAGCTGTTGAACATTAGCCTGACCCCTTCGTTTACTATGGAGCCCAAAGCCAGTCTTTGAGAAAAGACACACATACTGTGTCTTCTTGACCTTTTAGTCCTTTCTCTCCGGTAAATAAATAAAAATAAATAAAAACGTCTGGGTTTCCGAGGTTACTTTAAAGCTGGCATCCCTATTTTGGGCATGCATGTCATTACTGTCTGTAGGTGAGACATTTCAAAAGATTTCAAAATGAATTCAGTTTACAGTTGCAGCTTGATTGAAACTTTCAAAACAACGCTGCCTTTTTCACCACACATTCCTGTCATCAACAACAAGTGCAGTGTAAACTCCCAAGCGGTGGGACACAGACATAGAGCTGACTGCAGGCAGGGACCAAAATAATATGTCATATAGTGTGGCTTTGCGTGATGTCTAAGGCCTCACTCACACTGTTGCAACATGCATACATTTGTCTTGTGTCTTGTCCGTGTTTAATGGCCGCCCCCCAATGCATTTCCAATGGAAGTCACATGGTTTGACAAAACATTTTTGTTTGATGCGGGGGAGGGGGGGACAACAGCCATCAAACTAAAATGTTTTGTCAAACCATGTGACTTCTATTGGAAATGCATTGGGGCGGCCATTAAACACGGACAAGACAAATGTTGTATGCATGTTGCAACAGTGTGAGTGAGGCCTAAGCGTCTTGTCTACTAGTCAGTGTGTAGTTGTGTACGCTTTCTGGATCAGACTAGACGTTGACTAATCTTTCCTTTCATTGGCCGAAGACCAGCCAACCTCCCCAGCAGAATGTTCCTGTAAGAACAGGCCCCTTCCCAAACTAACACACACACACGGCCGCATGCACGCACAGCCGTGCACACGCACACACACACACACACACTACACGTTGTTTGCAATGACATCATAGGAGTGCACAGACATAGGGCTGCCAATTCTGTCTTTCATGTGGTCATGTGCCAAATAAATCATCCTTGCTGATTGGCTAGGTCTTTTATCTCCCAAGTTCCCAACAGGAAGTTCCTTAGGGCTCCAGTCTCGACTCTCTAAATCTGTGTCTCATTTGGAGAGGACACTTAAAGGACCACTTCACCACTTTTCAACTTCTCTTCCTATAATTGGTCCTAACTAATGTTCATGATAAAATACCACAATTTTTTCCTACTCAGTCTGTCTCATAGGAAGGCTGTGGGCAGTTCAGAAACCCGTCCACCAGTGACAGCATCGATGGTGAATCCAAGCTAATAGAAGCGGAAGGCTTTCTTTTCCTGAAAAGTTGCAATTCAAAAGTTGAAGCCATCATTCTCACGATAATACAAATCTAAATATATTTTAAAACAAATCTTGTTTAAAAAAAATCTGCCTAATGATGATGTCACTGGTGGACGGGTGTCCGAACTGCCCAAAGCCCTCCTATGAGACACAGACTGAGTAGGAGAAAATGGTGGTGTTTTATCATGAACATTAGTGAGGACCAATTATATGAAGAGATGTTGAAAAGTGGTGAAGTGGTCCTTTAACAGCACAGGGCGCATGAGAGCATCATCTTTTGTTTTCTCAGTTGGACATAAAACACTAAAATGTGTAAAACTGCTCATAACCCTTGTCTTCCAGTAGGTCTTCAGAACCTCTGTGTCCAGGGATTGTAACCAAACAAGAAAGACGTCTCACTAGCACCGACTTGGTGGTGTTGGTGTTTATTATTTTGCATTTGGTTTTACATAAAAAACACCTACATAAAGGCACGTCTATTTCCCCAAAAAAACAACACCTGTGCCTACCATAGTACCATGTCTTGGGTTGCTGCTACTCACATTGTTTGGATAGCATTCTGGTAGAGAAGGGCACTGATAAAATGTTCATGCCTAGACAAGTTTACAAAACAAAAGCTTTGGGTTGTTTGAATAGATGAAAACAGCTGTCAAAGAGTCTGTCACACTTCAATAATAATTGGAATACTTGCTGCCATATAAAAACATACATAAAATATATATACTTTAACTACTGAAAGCCTTAAGCACGGACGGACTACAAGGAGACAAACTTTGTCCTCTCTTTTTTTGTGTCTTGAGAAAGAAAGGGGCTTCATGCCTGTTGTTCTCCCACCGGAATGCCTCTCCTGCCATGCTGTGTTTGTGTGTCGGGGGTGGGGGATCCACCCCGAAACTTTCTGCACCCCCCATAAACAGCCCCGATGACATAAACCACGGCGCCCAGGCAGGCGAACACAGACGCGGCCAAGTAGACCTTATACAGGCAAAAGTGCTTGTACTGCTCCAGGTTGCAATAGTCGTTTTTCTTGGTCTTGTAAATGATCACACCTATCGCCGGTAGGTAGAGCACGGCGGCTACCACGTCGTGCACAAAGTTAGTAAGCATCCAGCGGTCCCCGCCCAGGATGGGGACGAGGTCCTGCTTGTCCAGAAGTGTGATGAAGAAAAGGGCGAGGGTGAGGAGCCAAAACAGGACAGCGACGAACAGCACAAAGTGGATGGATCCTTCATATTTATTGGCGGCGATGGTGACCCAAAGCCCAGCTCCACACAAAATCTGCAGGATACGGATGATCCCCATGAAACTTTTCAGGAACCCCAGGAAATTCCTTCTCACCTGCGGCTGGGGAGGTTGGGGTGCCATCTCTCATCCGTTCACTCTCGCTCCCCTTTTCCAAACAGTCAGGGCGGGTGCCTTCTGCCAGCTGCAAACAGCTGGGAAAAAGTTGAGGAAAAACGGGGGGGAAATAATGAAAGTCTCTGTTGTGCTCAAACGTGGGGCAAAATTAGGGAAAGTCTGATAAAAGAAAGAACTGCTTGTTCTTTCTACAACCCCGGGGTTTTGAAATGAAAATTCTTCTGTTTCGTCTTTTCCGTTTCCTCTGATGAATGCAGCGTAATGTCTGTGTCGGGGGCTGGGAGATGGGAAAGGGGGAGGTTTGTAATTCAAAGCCTGCTCCTCCTTAAGGAAGCTGGAGTTGAATCATATCCATCCAAACATCTCTGCAGTGTAGTAGGCCCAGTGTTGTCCAATTTTCTCTCTCTCTCTCTCTGTACAGACTGTAGGCATATGTGTGGAAAAGAGAGACACAGAGGGAAAGAAAGACAGACAGAGAGGAGACAGATAGCCTACACAGAGACAGTAGTGAGTGAGGGAGGGAGGGAGAGAGGGATGAGATAGAGGGGTGACTTTTTTCTAAGGTAGTTTTTCATAATAGGCTATATACTATTTGATTGTGGCAGCGGTGGCCGAACGGATTGCGGAGCGGTCTTGATACCGGAAGGTCGCCAGTTCGAATCAGCCCTTGAACAAGGCATTGAACCACTACGATGAAATGTTCTATGAGCAGGGCCTGGCTGGAAACAAGTTATTGAGCTTAGCCCAGATACCCTGGGTAAATATAGTAATCATTTCATTTCATTTCATTGCTAAGTTGCAATGTGAGACAATTCTCTGTTTACACATTTCTTTATATTGTTTTTATTGTTTTATTTCACACTTGCTTTGCCAATGTAAACATTATGTTTCCCTTCCAATGCTAAAAGACCCTTTGAGCCACACAGACTTTTGTAATGTATGTTTGATTTGAATTGAGAGGGTCAGAGAGGGAGGGGGGAGCACTACCTTTAAATATTATTTGAAAAATAGTTTTACTTTTGCCTACTATGTATTTTTGTTATTAAGTGTTATTTAAGGCCTACACATTATAGAATCTAAGGTGGTTTCATTATTTTTGTTTCACACACTTAAAACGAGACGTGTTTTGCTCACAAGGACATTTTTTATTTGTCTGTCACATAATGCTTGACGCGGGACAGCCTGCCGGGAGGGTCGATTCCTGTCCCGATTGACGTCAATGGATTACTCCCGCTGGCCAAACTCGCGAATAGCCGATCTGCAAGCTCACAACGCGTCACGTCGCGACGCGTTGTGAGCTTGCAGATCGGCTATTCTCGGCACGGGACACCGCTACGTGGCCGAGGGGCGGAGCAAAGCAGCGATGCGCCGCCCTTCCAGCAGCAGTTATTGGTGGGAATAAAGCCCGTGTCCGCCCACAAAGGAGGGAACGGACGGTGTGTGTGAGCTCATCTATAATTCTATGGCTCTCATTGGCTAGTCGGTCGCCAGTGGTAACCGAGTCCGACACCAGTCCGGATCAGATTGCAGGTCATGATAGTGTAACTACAAATACAGTGTCACTTGTCAGTGTAGTGTATTGGCCATAATTACAGTCGCATTGTTTGTCTTTAGCACATAATATTATATAGACGAGAGTCACATTTAAAAGAACAATGCTGTAGGAGTGAATTGCTTTGGAAACAGAAGTTCCTTTTGGGGGTAAGTCAAAATCTAACGTGTTTTCATTTTACTTATTCATTACGTCGAGTCCTCCCGTGACCTATGTTTTTTTTACACAATCCTCTGCATGCTGTAGTAAATGTTTCAGTATGATTAGCCATGGTTCACATGACGCTCGATTATGTCATGTTTCAGGGCTACAGTATGACATACTGTCAAATTGGTACATGTTATCTGTAGCCTATTGTTTGGAGACAAAGAAAACCTGAGCAGCTGGCGGTTTCTCTGGTATGCTATGGCTATTACGTTAGAAAACGTAAGCCGGTCGAATGTTCGTCTTTTTCAAAGACAAACGCATGTCAATAATGTTGGCCTCGGGGAGGTCAGGTCACAAATAGGGCTAGTCAATAATTCAATTCAATTCCAAGGAGCTTTATTGGCACGAGAAAACATTTGTTTGCAATGCCAAAGCCAGTGACATACGGTATACAAACATTACACCAATGCATGAAAACTAGAAGAAATCATGTGTAAACAGTTGTCACAGTCACTCACATTGCAATTTGGAAGACTAGCTTACAAAATATAGAAATGTTAATTTGCTATGGCAAGGGTAGCTTGGTATAAATCTTTTTGAAACAAATTACATCAATAATATAACACCTTTTACATGTAAAAGTTATTTATAAACCACTTTGAGATGCAATCTGCATTGTTCCTCAACACAACACAACATTGTCATCAAATCTATTGGGGTTACACTTACAGGAGAGCATGACCCTGACCCTAGATTAGTTAGAGCTGTTGTAGTCCAACAGCTGTTGACACTCATTAGCAGAAAAACTAGCAATCACTATCCTAGTTATTCGGCAAACTAACACCTGTCTGTCACTGTCCCACTGCAAACCATGTAACCCTAATGTAACTAACAAGAGAGCAAGCAACCATCTGCAGTGTAATGGGCTTTAAAGCACAGCTCTCCTCGTTCCTAAAGTAGGATTAAAGACTCGGAGCAGTTAGTCACTGTGTACAGTATAGGTTCTCACATCTATCATGCTGTTGTTGCATAATAGTTAGTTACATGATAACTTCCCTCTCTCTCAACCTGTCTTCCTGTCTTACAATTGAGAGACTCGCCTACACTATCAAACGTGAAAGTCAGATTTTCTATGAAATATGTGGTCTTACATCTTCCATGAAAAGGCGTGTTGTCCTGACAGTGTTTACTTGTTGTTAGGTATGGGCTGATACCAAGATGAATAGTTTTAAAGGACTGTAAGTCTGAGAACATGAGACCAAACTTAAACCCAAATGTAGTGCTGTCTTTTACCTTTAAAATGAGTGAATTGCCCTTTAAATCCTGAATTTACCAAGACAGCTTCTTGAACCATAAAAAATTGAAAGCCCTTAAAAAGTAATTTGAAGACGCAGACGCAAGAAACTTAGGAGAAGTGTTTAAGGTTTAAACAATATTTTAGTAGGTATTAGTCAATTTACAGAGAAATGTGTTTCGGATACACCGAATTCTCTTCTTCTGATCATTGTTCATGGCTTAGTACTGGAGATGACGTTAGTTTGTTGACATTAATCATTGGCTGGAAATGATTCCATGTCCGCGATGTCGGATGACCAGGTCCATGGTTGGCGATGGTTGGCGAGCGCTCATTGGTCCAGCACATTGATGATGGTGAAGGCGTCGTGACGTAGCCGTCACAAGATAGGAAATGTGTCGACTCCTCAGTTGGGTGCGTTGCCCTGGCAGCCTGACTCTCTCACCCTGCACCTACCCTTTCACTGAGTTAATGGATCCTCAACTCTCAACAAGGTCACGGGCCTGATAAGAATGGCAGCTGTGTGCAGAATTAAAAACAGTGCCTACAGTATAGCCAGCTTACTGACTGGGGAAAGACAGCGAGCGGCAGAAATGTATCTTATTACTGATAAAATAGGCAACAGAACGGAGACATATTTTGGTCATAAACATGGTGCAAACACCGAAACAGGACCTAGGCCTCGATGATATGGGCCTATCTCTGCTGACAAACAGGATATGGTGAAGTGTCAAACTTGACATGATGTGTAAACAACATATCAATTTTTATCCATCACTTGTATTCTCACTACTTACAATAAGCCCTATTTGCTTTGTCCTATGGCGATTCAGGCGAATAGTGTAAAGGGGAGATTATTACATTTCTGGGGCTTTTTGCCTTTTATTGATAGAGTAAGTGCAGACAGGAAACGAGGAGAGAGAGAGACGCATTAGAAGCCTAGGTGCCCGGGCCACTAGGCCGGCCTAGGCCTTAAAATGGGAGATCTACAAGCACACAGCACACTGAGCATGTAGATCTGCTATTTTGGTCAAATTAGGGATGCAAGGTTGAAAGTGGTACCAGCAGCATATCTATTTTTTTCAAGGTTTCAATGGTGCCTTCTTTTTTATTGCACCTTTATCCGAAGCACTTTACAATGTGCATTACATTCACACACACACATTTACACATCCACAGCAGAGGAAACCATGCAGTGCACCAACCTGCTAATTGGGAGCAGTTAGCGATTCAGTGTCTAGCTGCCCTCTGGGTTAGTGTCGACACTTTGACACTTGTAGAGGCAACTGCGGATTGAACTGTGAACCTTCCAATAGGCCTATCTCACAGCCCGTTTTTCACGCCCACTTCCGGTAAATAGTGGTGACTTTAACATGAGCATTTACACGTTTTTTTCTCTGGAGAATCTAAGTACATTTTCTAATGTAAAAATGTGACAGACCAATATTATTATGAAGCAAACAATATGGTAAATCAGCTCGAACAGATAGAACAAACCTTACCTTGAGAAAACAAAAGTTGTAGACTTCTTAAATTACCTCTGTTAACATGAAGCGTCTATGGAGTGACGTCACGCTATCACCACTAACCCCGAAAGGGGGCGTATTAAGGGGGGCGGGGAAATTCTGTGAGATAGGCTTATTCCCAAGTGGCTGCTCTAACTCCTGAGCCACTGCCTAGGCTGCTATGGCTGGGCTGAACGTTGGTAACTGTGATATGGACTAGGCCCTATAGAGCGTCGCAGTCCCGCCCCCTTTCATGTCGACGCCAGGCCCAGGAAATAATTCCCAATGCATTTTTCCCATAGACATTTCAAAAAGTATTTATTTAAAGGACCTATACCATAAAATTCAACTTTTTCAATTTCTTTTGTGTTTTTGGGGCTCCCATATGTGTTTTCTATCCCCACAAATAACCAATTTTGAACAATCAGGCTTTCATATCATATGGTTGCTTTAATGGAGCTCTCAGGAACAGCTCAACTGATTTTGTCCTCATCGTGATGTCATCAATGTCACCCTACTTTGTATAATTCCTCCTCTGTCTTGTTTTAATTTCCCCCACCAGAGCAGAGCCAGTGTGTGGTTAGGATGGACACCCAGGCCTCTTCTCATTCGTCCTCCACGGTGGCTGGTCCCGCCATGGTGGCGTGGCGTCTTGCTGAGCGGAGAGGCAGGAAGGCCGGCTCGGGGAACATCTTCGGCGGAGTGAACCTGTGGCAGCTTCAGAGGTTGTTCAGAGTGGCGGGGGACCAGGATGCAGAGCAGAGGGCCCAGCTGGTCTGGGGCCACAGGGACGAGGCTGAGCTGGCTCAGGCACTGATAGGGCTGAGGGCCCGGAGCCGGCGGCGGGGCCTCAGAGCCGAGGGGAGAGACGCACTGGGCTCACGCTGGATGCAAGCCTTCAATCACCTCAGGTAGAAAAGCTAAGAGGCCGATGATTGTGCATGCCAACATGTGCATGCTGCTCATGCATGCAGAATTAGTCTCATGCACACGCCCACACGCACATTTTTGAATGCCTGCTGAGTAAGCCAAGCAAATACGTGAGATCTTCTGAGAACTTATGTAAACCTTATGAAATTGCGAACATAACGCCACTGGAACAATCTAAGCTTAACATTGAGTTCAATACCTGCCTGAACTCATTGGCTTTTAAAGCCTCTTGAGTCTTAATACAATAAGGTTTCAACAAAAGTCTCTTTGTTGTTCAGGATTGCTGAGGTTTCACCAAGCAGCCAGGCAAAGGACCCTGTGGAGGACAGTAACTCAGAGGGAGGAGGACATGGTAACCCAGAGCCACAATCATGGACGCTGAAAGGGACAGAAAGAGGAGGTGCCGAGGCCACAGATAGTCAGAGACCAGCAGGGACCCCTGAGAGACCATCCAGGACAGGGTTAAGGAGTGGAAGAGCTAAAGACCCAGAGCGATACCTTCACCGCATCCTGCATTGACATTTGAGACCTCCGGAGAGGTGGAACTCCGTCTCATTTTGACTGTCTACTTGAAACAGTCAGATTATTGTACTGCAACACTATTCAGATGTTTTGGTACCAGTATGTATGCACACTTAACCACTTAAGCCCGATTTATTTTGCATGAGACACAAAATTCCTGAACGATGTTCCACTCAAATGTTGGGTGGTTATGCAGCTACCTGCGTATGATACAAGTCGAGTCCTGAATATGCAATATTTATATATATTGCACTAGAGAAATGCCTTTATATCAAACTGGCGGTTGGTAAAATAGATCTATATATTACACTGATATTGCTGACCTACAGTATATTTTTGGAAATACAGTAGTTCATACTTCATAGCGCCTCACGATGCAACATGCTGTGAGCTTGTAGATTGTAGTTGTTTTTGCAATTGGTCGTACGTCAAAGTATATAGGACTTAAGTGGTTAATCTATTGGCAGAATCTGGAAAAATAGTTTGGGTTTGTCCGTTGCCATTCAGTGAGAGGTCATGAAATCACTTCTGGTTGGCACAAAAGCAACATAAAGATGGACAATATTTGGACTTAAATATAATTATAGAGGTAGCTATTGTATAGGCCCTAGGCCTATATCCTCCAGAAAACCACGCACACTGCTATGCCCTAGCAGTGGGCGTGGTTTTCTGGTTCTACTGAAACATTGCCTTTTTTACAGAATCAAATGTTTTATGGTCATGAATCACCAGGATCCTGGATGGCTTGATTCTAGCTTAGAATAATTGATATAAATATTTTTGTAATTCTCTATGGGATTTTTCAGTGGAACCAAAACAAATCACTATTAGATCTTTAACCCTTATATATCTTTTACTCTTGAGAGTATGAAATGAAACCAAATGGACCTGTAAGAATGCATTTGGTTTCATTTTACGCTCTCAAGAGTTAAATTATTGTTAAACATCTACACAATTAGAGAATGTAGAAGAATTGTTATTTTGATCAACGTTTGCCTGTTATCTCTCCTAATGGTACCAACATCAATACAGCATGGAATTGTGTAGAAAAATGGTGTATAAAAACAGCTAACAGCTAAATGTCATCAAATGGTCCATGGCTCAGATGCTGAATAAATAATGGACCTTGATATGAAAAGGGTTAAAAACCACTGTCCTATACTATTCTGCCAAAGTTCAACATTGCTTTATTTAATAAATATCCTGTTTAGTTGGAGAAAGAAAGAGTATACAAATGTTGCACAGCTGTTGGGGAAAAGCAACATGGATTGCATAACAGTAAGGGTAAAGTGCATCACAGTGTTAAGGACCACAGCAGTCCAGTGTTCTGACATGTATAGCTTTTTATTGTCATTGTACACTTGACATTAGGCTGCTGACCATTTACCAAAGTTATACAGGTGGTTTGTTAGATACAACTATAATAGGCTCTGTGCATAACGCCAGTCCTGGGCTTCCAGAAGGTGGCATAACTGTTTCAGGTTCCCATAGCTTCATTTGATTCAGCAGCATATTTGAACAGGGAACACACACAAAAGTGTTATTTGTCATTCCTGTTCAAATCCGCTGCAGTACCAAGTTATGTGACACTGAACCAGAACAGGAGACGGGTATGCCACCTTCTGACAACCTGGGAACACTACATCTCAGAGCCAAATGTTGTACTTTTTATTCCACTACAATTACAGCATTTGACAGCTTTGGTCACTTGTTACTTTTCAGATTTAAACACTTAAGTCCTACCTATGTCATAGTCATACTTCGACTATTCGAAAGAAAAAAAGCCTATTACAGGGCAGGACATGAGCTTGTGCTATTTAACAAGCTTGACAATTTACAATTTGAGTACCCTGGTACTGTAAGTATATTTTGATGCCAATACTTTTGTACATCTTGTTTAATCAAATTCAGTTCATGCAAATGTTATTGTTCTTTGTAATTGGTTGTATTTGACAATCTTGTACAATATATTCTCTTAAAAGGTCAAAAACTAAATCTTTCTTGATGATTTGGTTGCAGTTTGATTAAATGACTTGGAATAGTTACATCCGCAGTTGTCTTGGAAAAAAAGGCTTTACACAGCAAAAATGAGAAAAAAGAAAAGCAAAAGCATAAAACGTACATTAAAATAATAGCAAAAACATAAAACAACATTAGAATAATAGCAAAATAGGCAGTGAATCAGGCAAAAACAGCGAGGGCATGAATTACAACACAGATTTCAAAATCAACTGAAAGCAATAGATTAGTTAGTAGATTACATTTCAACATGACCTTTTTATTCTGCTTCACAATGTTCACTATAGCTTTCGGTAAAGGTTATTTTCCAGCGACTGGACCTTTAGCTGCTCCACTTTTTTTATCCTAGCTGGGGCATCCTCCTGAGTACAGGCTTTTAGAGTTTCTTCATTCTAGCTAGGCAGATAATAAAACACAAACAATTCAGTGTCAAAACGTTGTGAGCAGACAGAAGAATAAGAAAATAAGTAGATAGATAGATAGATAGATAGATGGAACTAGGCTACACTACACTAAGCTAACTTCATTGTAGGCTATAGGCATTTTCAAGTCTTTATTTGATAGTGACAGTTAAGAGAGGAGACATGAAATGGCTGGGTAGAGATGGGTTAAGAACATGCAGAAAAATGCCTCAGATTGGAGTCGAACTTAGGCCGGCTCCGAGTGGAATAGTAAGAGAGTGGCGACACGCTTTGATCTTGCCGCAATTAAAGCGGGTGCCTATGGGCTAGTTCCAAACATTGGAACTATCCCATTGAGATAGAATGAGCACTTCCATATTCCATTGTTACAATGGGAGTCTACGCTCATACTATTCCACTCGGGGCCGGCTGTGCAAGGATTGAGCATTAATGTGTGCCCTCTACCAGGTGAGCATGAGGCACCAGGGTACCTCTGGCAATCTCCACCTATATATTCAATTAGCTCCGTTTGGAACCTCAATATCTACGCTTTAGCTCCAAGATGAGGTTCCGCGGAAAGCCATCCCTGCACAGATCGAAATGGAGTCGTCGAGCCTGTCCACAAACAGTGGATTAAACCCCTTTCGCAGTATTTTTTCCAAAAAGTAAAGGTATCAGAACCCAGATACAGTTGATAAACTTAATATAGGCATATGTAACATTTTAACATAGGCAGTACCATGTTTTCCCCGGTTTTCCAAATGCAATCGTATGGAAACAGTACTGCGCCTGATTAAAGTGGTTGTTTCATGCCTATATGTTAAAACATTAGTTTTGTGGATTAATTTACTTTTACTGCATGGCCCCCTGTGCCCCCCACAAAATGACCGGAACTACTTAAGATTTCACCAAAACCAGAGCAGAACGCCCACCACAGGACTCAGGCAATCAATTAATACAGTTGCAACCATTATATTAATGGCAAGTATTTCATACAGCTGAAGTGGTTGCACCACTTAAAAAACATCTGCAAGGAATGTTTTGACAGGGAGTAGCTCATAACATGTCTACAGTCGATTTTTATCAAACAAACACATTGCAGATAGAAAGAAAATAATTCAAGTTTTCCGTACAGCTGCAATGTTGGTGAGTTTTAAGTTATTTAATACAATTAGATAGGACGTTTCTGTTTGGATGAATGGGCTGTCTATGGGAAGTTGCACCTACAGTCTTACTAAGGCTTAGCAGACCTGTATTGAACTGTAGCCTACTTTCTTCTTCTTCGCGAATTGTTATTAAGTATTAATTCAATCAATAAACACGAATTCCCATGTTTCGCCAGAAGATGGCGCCAGAAAATCACTAATATAGGCTACTGATGATGAGAGAAACGTTCTATCTGATTGATAAACTCACTTTATGCATGCGCATCATACCCTCTATTAGTAGGCCAATCATCTCTTCATTCTATCACAGAGGAAATGTTACATCATTCATGCATGTGTAACAGGGACATCAGTCCCATTTCACTATTTCAGGGTAGTGCATGCATGTCCACATCACACCCCCAATTACCCAGGTGTAAGCAGTTCACTGATTGGCTCTTGCCCTATAAAAACCTGTTGTGCCCTATACATTATCTTTTCCTTTCTGCTATTTTGTGTGCACACTGATAAGGTAGTAACTGATAGTTTGTTTTGGAACTGGTCACTCGTGTTCATTTTAGTTAGTTTGTGTCAAACTCAAACCTCACTAAACCTCACCTGAGTTTAAGCCTTTGTAAGTTTGTTAACTCTAACCACACTACATCACAGCACAAATGGTAAAGAAACTGTTCTTAAGATGACAAAATATTTATATATTATAAAAAGCTTTAAAATACGCTAAAGAGGAGAGGCTGGTCTGATTTCGATTTGAGATTTAAAACCGAAAGTCCCATAGCCTTATACTGCAGGGCACAATTGTAGAAGCAGTAGTTCATCTTCAAGTAAAGTTAGCATCAGGCCTAATTGCACATTGCTTTCTTTCGCAGCTCGCCATGAAGCATCTCTTTTTGCTGGTCGTGTTGTTGCAGTGTCCTGCAGCCAGTGGATTATTTGGGTGGCTCAAGCAAACGGAGTCTCTTACAGCTGCCACTCCAACACCACAACAGCAAGCTCCCGAAACACACACAGGAGATGTCCCTTTTGAGATGGCTGTTGCAGATGAGAAGTTAATGTCTGAAAGAAGGCAGATGAACCTCAGCCCTTTGGATATCTGTCATTCACAGGTATTTTTTGACAGGGAATGCATACTGCAAAGAATGGCATCTAAATCAAAATGTTCTCATAAGAATTCAAAATTTGTTGTCACTGTTCGCCATCAATCACTGTGGTACCTTTATCACTTTAGCATTGCTGCAGTGATTTGTATATGAGTATATTGATTGCAAGTGGGCTCTCAAATAATTGGCAGAACACAAGACTTTGTTAACATTACTATGTATGTATGCATGGTTCCTAGTATGAATGGCACTTAAGAATTCTTTCTTTAAAACCTAGAAAAAATTAGATGTTACAAGTAAAAAAGAGCTTTAAGTAGGCCTACCGGTATACTATGTTTAATTTGATAATCAAATCGGGAACACAATCAATTTGATCATTATAATACACACAGCCCAGCTGCTATGTTAAGTGGTAAGATGGGTGGTGATTTTCTCATATGGAAAGGTTTGGGAATCACTGGTAAGAAGTTCTGTTGTGTCCCAGGTGGTTGGTCAGTTGAAGTCAACCTGTGGAAGCCTGTCGGAAGAGCAGCTTGCCAAATTAGGAGTGGTCCTTTTCAACTGCCAGGCAGAGGTGGAGGGCCGCAATTTGCAACTCTAGATTTTTTTACAATGGGATGAATCTAGAGTTGCAATACCCTCCATTGACTCCCCACTCATTTTGCGTTTGCGATCTGCTGGTCTTAAACGCCGTTAAACTCACCAACATTGCAGCTGTAGTCCAAGCTTGAATTTTGCTCTTGCAATCTGCAAAGCTTGTTTTTCATAAAAATCCCCCGTAGACATGTTATGAGCTACTTTCTGTCCAAAATATTCCACAAGTGATATTCCGAGCCGCCATTTTGTATTTTTTCAACCTGCCGTAAAACAAGACGTGTGGGAGAGCGCTTGTTTAATAGAAGGCCGTGCGTGACGGGGCGTCGCGCTGCGTCGGCTTCTTCTTTGGGTGTCTTACCTGCGCAGGTAAGATTCTATTAAACAAGCTCTCCCCCTCACGTCTTGTTTTACGGCCCGTCGCAGAATTACAAAATGGCGGATCGGAATATCACTTGTGGAATATTTTGGACAGAAAGTAGCTCATAACATGTCTACGGGGGATTTTTATGAAAAACAAGCTTTGCAGATTGCAAGAGCAAAATTCAAGCTTGGACTACAGCTGCAATGTTGGTGAGTTTAACGTCGTTTAAGACCAGCAGATCGCAAACGCAAAATGATGAGTGGGGAGTCAATGGAGGGTATTGCAACTCTAGATTCATCCCATTGTAAAAAAATCTAGAGTTGCAAATTGCGGCTAGTGGACTGCATACCACATAGTGAGCAGTCGAGCACGCTCTGTGTGCTATGCCACTCGCCAGCAGCAGTTCCGCCGTAGGGCAGAGCTGACTGTCAACGCACTAATCTCCACAGCTACCAGCCAACTGGATGCAATGAATGACTTGAAGGTAGAGTTGCTGTGTTGACTTTTGCACATTTGTTTGGAGGGCAAGCTGTAATGGTATGCCTTGCCTCATGTCCACGTTCCATTATAACAGGAGGGACAGCTGTAGCTGAGGGAGCTGACTTCTGCCTCCTTTGACAAGCTATTGCAGGGCCACAGTGCTTTGCAGTCTCAACAGGGGGAGCTGTGGAAAGGTCAGGAGCAGCTGGAGAGTTCCCTGAGTTCCAACCTGAAGCATCTCAGCCAAGAAAAGGCCCTCATCGCCTCTGGACAGGAACTGGTTGCACAGCTCATTCAGGTCATCACACAGAGGATGGGTGAGAATGTGTGAATCTTTGGATATTCAAAATACTCGGTTTGACCACCGATTTGACTTTACAGATTTCACAGTTTTTTGAGTGGTGTAAACCACTCCTACAACTGGCTTTTGTGTGCATAAAAAAATGACCATGGTTGCTATGTTCAAAATAATTTCTGACGTAATTAAATCACACCCGGGTGAACTGGATGACCGTAGCAACCGTGGTCATTTTCTCTGCACAGAAAAAGCCGATTCTGACGTAATGAAATCACACCCGGATGTGATTTCACAACATTGTTGTGAAATCACATCCGGGTGTGATTTCATTACGTCAGATCAGAGCTGATCAGGCTACATAATACCTTACCTTATTTCACTACGTCAGACATTACGTCAGACCACAGCTGATCATGCTATATAAAACCTTACACCACTCAGTTCACACGGGTGTGATTTTTTACATTCACATGGCTGAGTGAAGCAAAGCATGCTTAACTCGGCACGCTTTAGCAGGTGGTCATTTTAAGTTGCAGTGGAAAAAAGTAGTTATCTTACGCTAGTAAGTACTTCTGCCCTCTGGGAGAAGATACAAAGAACCAAAGTGGAAGTACATCAGATTTAAAAAATCGTTTGTACCAGCATCAACCAAGATGCTGAACGAGGCTCTGAAACAGCAGTAACTGTGTGAGGCTAGATTATCCACATGTATGCAATGATGTAATGTTGTGTCTCCCTCTGTAATGTATTTTTGTCTGTCATTGATATTTTATGTGTGGCTGTAGCTGGGGTGAAAGCCCAAGACAAATTTCCCTTGTCGACAATAAAGTTTACCTTGACTAGTAGGTGTATTTGTACAAGCAAAGTATATCACTTGCTGTCTCATGGCATCCTCTAGAGAATGGCACACTGGTGTGCCACCACCTTGACAACATGCAGTACCGTCTAGAAGGGCGGCTTCACATCATCCAGGGCTACCTCGGCTGGGCAGGTGAGAATCGCGTCCATTTTACGAAAATGTCACTGTGACGATGCAACTTCTCTGGACTGATGGGGCTCTGATACCCATTTGATATCATAACCAGCAGTAAGAGTATTCTGCCTGACATGTCTCACAAGCACTGGCCTGCAAATCAATGAAACCTGCAATATGGCCAAATGTGTATTTTCAGACACTTTTCTGTTGTGCCTCTGTGATTTCAGGTCTGAGACTAGCTGCCATGTGGACCTGTGCCATTGTGCACACAATACGTCATTTCTTACTGTGTGCAGTTCTACTGGCAATCCTTGGCTGGCCCCTTTTCACCCGGTTCATGCTGCTGCTCACTGTGCCCCTTAATGCAGTGGCTCTGCTCAACCAGCACTGCATTAGCCAGGATCTGAAAAGCCTCAGCCGGTTGCTACTTACTCTTTCTCTGGGTATGGACTTCTATTGGTGATGGATATGATTATATGATGAGGCTCCCTTTTTTTTTTTTTTTTGTTATTTTAATTATCTTAAGTGTATGACATGCTTGCACAGGTCACTGCTGTGTGAATCAGCTGCTTTGGGCGTACACTCGGCTCAAGGTGAAGCCAGCCAGCCTGCCCCCATGCGAAATTGTGGAAGCAGAGAAGCATGATCCTACCATCGATGTCGATCCTCTACACCAGAGCGGTGAGGCTGCAGATAACTCTCTAGGGTTGGCACAAGCATACCAGACAAAGTTACTGCCTGTTGGTTTTATCTGATTGTCTGCATCTTATTTAATTTCTTTATCTTATCTCTTCATCTTCAGAGATGAACCGGATGGATCCCTGGCACCTGATCTGCTGGATCAAGACGGCTGTCTCAATAGTGTGCAGCAGGACACTGAATGTGTGTAAACTTTCAAATGCATGTCATGCCTCATGTTTTTTGAGGGGCCTATGCCCAGCTTTGTGTGTGTGTGTTCCCCATAGTGATTTGATTGGCCGAGGGCTTAAAAAGTGAGAATAAAAGGTTGGGACAGAAAAGTGAGGACACCAAAAGTGAATGGCCAGAATGTGATTATGTATGATAATCGTGCCCCTCACTTTACACGAGTGATTTTTCTTGTGTATAGGTATTCTCAAAGCAACGCTGTCGATCCACACCAAAGTTCATAGGCCCACTCAGCCAGTCCACGGTGAGTGTACTGTGTGTATGTATGTATATACTGTATATATTATAGTTCATGCACATTTCTGTTTTATATTTATTTTTTTCTCTCTTTAAGGCACTCATGGAAGATGTTAAGAAACTTGGGAAGTGTTTTTGATGCAGATGGTGAATTCCGAAGTCCTAGCCCTAATCAGTCTTTAACCAGCAATGGGTTAGTTCTTTTGTTGTGTATATATGTATAACTCGGCCCCTAAAGGACGATCACACAAGACACTAGAAACATGTCCAATATTATCCAGTCTATAACTTTTCAGCATGAAGCTTCCAGTTTCCATGCCGGTGGAAGTGGTGGGAACCGTGGCAAATGCAGACCATAGTTTGCTCTCATGAACAGCTCATCCCCGGCATGAAACTTGCAAGCACACTCCCAGTAGGCCAAGGAAGAACTACAATTGTGAATAGTTGCACCATCTGTTGTACAAACTCTATCCTTTATCTTAATGTCATCACCAACTTTGTTTCAGGGTTGTCAGAACAGTCATAATTCATTACTCATTGTGTAGTTTGCTTTTGTTCCATGTACTAATGTCATCTTTTATTTTTCCTGATGTAGCTCTCTGTCTCCGTCAGCTGTGCAATGGCATTACAAAGACTGGAAAGGCTTGTAAGAAGAGGGCTGCGAAAGGACAGGACTTCTGCAGATTACATGAAGGAGGTTATACCTCTTATGTCAATCCTTAACTGTCTAATGATATTTGCTGTAGTTTCCTTGCTAAAGGTTAGTCTGCTTCCTAAAACTAAAACCCCAGTAACTTTGTTGCTTATGACATGTTTGAGAACATGCATTGCTTTTATCTTGATTGTTGAAATGTCTTGGACAGTTTTTACTTTTTTTATTAAAGATTTTATTGCTTCAGTATTTCAAGTTCATTAGAAAACATCATTGCATAATAATGGACATGGAAAGGTAGATTCCTCATTCGCTGCTGCAATTCACTGGAGTGACCTGTCTCGCACAGAGGGCGGAAGTGCGGCCATAGTTAGAGTGTCGTGGCAGCCTCCAGTCATGTGACTCACGTCCCTTTTCATTGTTATTTCTTATTTGGCACCCACACGGAAGCTTGCCCTCACTTGAGAGCATCCGCCAGAGTGCCGGAAGAGGAGTCTACTTTTCTATGTCTATGGTCCTCCCTACTTGACCGCCACAACTCCTGAATGCAAGTAATGGGCAGGAATTCTGTCTGCTGTTGTAACACAATTGACTAAATAGGAGGGTTCCTATAACATGCCGTTCCTGACTGGTTTGAAAGGCATAATGGTACCTAGTTACATGTACAGCTTTAACAGGCTCTGTTTCCTCTGTGCCTCTGAGGCAATCAACAGCTCCTTCGAAAAGGAAAAAAAAGGAATTGTGCAAAAGTTTGCTTCTGTAATATAATTCAAAAGGTTAAACTTTCATATTATCAATGCATTGTCCATGAAGTATTTTAAACCTTTAAAAAAAAATGAAAAGTTAGTCACTGTGTACAGTATAGGTTCTCACATCTATCATGCTGTTGTTGCATAATAGTTAGTTACATGATAACTTCCCTCTCTCTCAACCTGTCTTACAATTGAGAGACTGGCCTACACTATCAAATGTGAAAGTCAGATTTTCTATGAAATATGTGGTCTTACATCTTCCATGAAAAGGTGTGTTGTCCTGACAGTGTTTACTTGTTGTTAGGTATGGGCTGATACCAAGATGAATATAATAGTTTTAAAGAATTGACAAACTCAATTGGAAATCTCACATAAACAATTTAAGAACCAAACTCTCAAAAACAATTGCTATATTATACAAGATGAGACCAATTTTGGACCAGAAGTCACTCCACTTACTGTACTGCTCCCTCGTCCTTCCGCACATCAGTTATTGTGTGGAAGTATGGGGGAGCAACTATCAAACAAACATCAACCCAATATTCTTACTTCAAAAGAAAGCAATCAGAATTATAAATCACGCCGATTACTATGCACCAACAAATCCACTTTTTATACAGTCACATACACTAAAATTACATGATCTTGTAGACTTCACAACAGCAGTCATAATGTACAAAGCGCATAACAGACTTCTTCCGGGCTGTATCCAGGACCTGTTTGAGGCTAGAGATAGTAGGTATAATCTTAGGGGATTTGGCATCTTTAAAGGGACAAAGGTAAGAACAAACAAAAAAGGGAGATGTATAACTGTCAGAGGGGTGAATCTGTGGAACGGCCTGGACAGTGTACTAAAAAAGTGCAGTTCAATCTATACATTTAAAAGAATGTATAAATCAAAAATAATATAAGTATAAAACTTTAACAATATAGTTTGCCATCTTTATATCATAACTTATTTAGTATATACTCATGATATAGTAATGCTAAAACTGTAGAATAACCTTTATTTACATTCTGAGTGATCAAATTTGTGTTCTCTTCTTTCTTATTTTCTCTTTTTTCTTTCTTTTTTTCTCCTGTATTTTGTTTGTTTGTATTTTGTTCGTATTTTCTTTTTTCCTTTGTTTGTTTTCCCCTGTTTGTTTTCTCCCCCCCCCCCCCCCTTGTGTGTTAGATGTATTGTATATATTATTATTTCTGTTGGTGTAAATAGGAGAGGCAAAATAAGCCACTGGCTTCAGCCTATACCTTTTTGGTCTAAATACTAATTTATAATGAAATGTAATCAATGTATTCAATGTTCAATTCTTTGACCAAAATAAACTAAACTGAACTGAACATGAGACCAAACTTAAACCCAAATGTAGTGCTGTCTTTTACCTTTAAAATGAGTGAATTGCCCTTTAAATCCTGAATTTACCAAGACAGCTTCTTGAACCATAAAAAATTGAAAGCCCTTAAAAAGTAATTTGAAGACGCAGACGCAAGAAACTTAGGAGAAGTGTTTAAGGTTTAAACAATATTTTAGTAGGTATTAGTCAATTTACAGAGAAATGTGTTTCGGATACACCGAATTCTCTTCTTCTGATCATTGTTCATGGCTTAGTACTGGAGATGACGTTAGTTTGTTGACATTAATCATTGGCTGGAGATGATTCCATGTCCGCGATGTCGGATGACCAGGTCCACGGTTGGCGATGGTTGGCGAGCGCTCATTGGTCCAGCACATTGATGATGGTGAAGGCGTCGTGACGTAGCCGTCACAAGATAGGAAATGTGTCGACTCCTCAGTTGGGTGCGTTGCCCTGGCAGCCTGACTCTCTCACCCTGCACCTACCCTTTCACTGAGTTAATGGATCCTCAACTCTCAACAAGGTCACGGGCCTGATAAGAATGGCAGCTGTGTGCAGAATTAAAAACAGTGCCTACAGTATAGCCAGCTTACTGACTGGGGAAAGACAGCGAGCGGCAGAAATGTATCTTATTACTGATAAAATAGGCAACAGAACGGAGACAAAGTGACATGACATTATGGGAATGAGATGAAAACATATTTTGGTCATAAACATGGTGCAAACACCGAAACAGGACCTAGGCCTCGATGATATGGGCCTATCTCTGCTGACAAACAGGATATGGTGAAGTGTCAAACTTGACATGATGTGTAAACAACATATCAATTTTTATCCATCACTTGTATTCTCACTACTTACAATAAGCCCTATTTGCTTTGTCCTATGGCGATTCAGGCCAATAGTGTAAAGGGGAGATTATTACATTTCTGGGTCTTTTTGCCTTTTATTGATAGAGTAAGTGCAGACAGGAAACGAGGAGAGAGAGAGACGGGGAGTGACAGTTCGTCAGGATCGGGACTCGAACCCACGATGCGCTGTCAGGCTGCATTAGAAGCCTAGGTGCCCGGGCCACTAGGCCGGCCTAGGCCTTAAAATGGGAGATCTACAAGCGCACAGCACACTGAGCATGTAGATCTGCTATTTTGGCAGACAGTTTTTGGTCAAATTAGGGATGCAAGGTTGAAAGTGGTACCAGCAGCATATCTATTTTTTTCAAGGTTTCAATGGTGCCTTCTTTTTTATTGCACCTTTATCCGAAGCACTTTACAATGTGCATTACATTCACACACACACATTTACACATCCACAGCAGAGGAAACCATGCAGTGCACCAACCTGCTAATTGGGAGCAGTTAGCGATTCAGTGTCTAGCTGCCCTCTGGGTTAGTGTCGACACTTTGACACTTGTAGAGGCAACTGCGGATTGAACTGTGAACCTTCCAAATTCCCAAGTGGCTGCTCTAACTCCTGAGCCACTGCCTAGGCTGCTATGGCTGGGCTGAACGTTGGTAACTGTGATATGGACTAGGCCCTATAGAGCGTCGCAGTCCCGCCCCCTTTCATGTCGACGCCAGGCCCAGGAAATAATTCCCAATGCATTTTTCCCATAGACATTTCAAAAAGTATTTATTTAAAGGACCTATACCATAAAATTATTTTGTGTTTTTGGGGCTCCCATATGTGTTTTCTATCCCCACAAATAACCAATTTTGAACAATCAGGCTTTCATATCATATGGTTGCTTTAATGGAGCTCTCAGGAACAGCTCAACTGATTTTGTCCTCATCGTGATGTCATCAATGTCACCCTACTTTGTATAATTCCTCCTCTGTCTTGTTTTAATTTCCCCCACCAGAGCAGAGCCAGTGTGTGGTTAGGATGGACACCCAGGCCTCTTCTCATTCGTCCTCCACGGTGGCTGGTCCCGCCATGGTGGCGTGGCGTCTTGCTGAGCGGAGAGGCAGGAAGGCCGGCTCGGGGAACATCTTCGGCGGAGTGAACCTGTGGCAGCTTCAGAGGTTGTTCAGAGTGGCGGGGGACCAGGATGCAGAGCAGAGGGCCCAGCTGGTCTGGGGCCACAGGGACGAGGCTGAGCTGGCTCAGGCACTGATAGGGCTGAGGGCCCGGAGCCGGCGGCGGGGCCTCAGAGCCGAGGGGAGAGACGCACTGGGCTCACGCTGGATGCAAGCCTTCAATCACCTCAGGTAGAAAAGCTAAGAGGCCGATGATTGTGCATGCCAACATGTGCATGCTGCTCATGCATGCAGAATTAGTCTCATGCACACGCCCACACGCACATTTTTGAATGCCTGCTGAGTAAGCCAAGCAAATACGTGAGATCTTCTGAGAACTTATGTAAACCTTATGAAATTGCGAACATAACGCCACTGGAACAATCTAAGCTTAACATTGAGTTCAATACCTGCCTGAACTCATTGGCTTTTAAAGCCTCTTGAGTCTTAATACAATAAGGTTTCAACAAAAGTCTCTTTGTTGTTCAGGATTGCTGAGGTTTCACCAAGCAGCCAGGCAAAGGACCCTGTGGAGGACAGTAACTCAGAGGGAGGAGGACATGGTAACCCAGAGCCACAATCATGGACGCTGAAAGGGACAGAAAGAGGAGGTGCCGAGGCCACAGATAGGCAGGGACCAGCAGGGACCCCTGAGAGACCATCCAGGACAGGGTTAAGGAGTGGAAGAGCTAAAGACCCAGAGCGATACCTTCACCGCATCCTGCATTGACATTTGAGACCTCCGGAGAGGTGGAACTCCGTCTCATTTTGACTGTCTACTTGAAACAGTCAGATTATTGTACTGCAACACTATTCAGATGTTTTGGTACCAGTATGTATGCACACTTAACCACTTAAGCCCGATTTATTTTGCATGAGACACAAAATTCCTGAACGATGTTCCACTCAAATGTTGGGTGGTTATGCAGCTACCTGCGTATGATACAAGTCGAGTCCTGAATATGCAATATTTATATATATTGCACTAGAGAAATGCCTTTATATCAAACTGGCGGTTGGTAAAATAGATACTATATATTACACTGATATTGCTGACCTACAGTATATTTTTGGAAATACAGTAGTTCATACTTCATAGCGCCTCACGATGCAACATGCTGTGAGCTTGTAGATTGTAGTTGTTTTTGCAATTGGTCGTACGTCAAAGTATATAGGACTTAAGTGGTTAATATATTGGCAGAATCTGGAAAAAATAGTTTGGGTTTGTCCGTTGCCATTCAGTGAGAGGTCATGAAATCACTTCTGGTTGGCACAAAAGCAACATAAAGATGGACAATATTTGGACTTAAATATAATTATAGAGGTAGCTATTGTATAGGCCCTAGGCCTATATCCTCCAGAAAACCACGCACACTGCTATGCCCTAGCAGTGGGCGTGGTTTTCTGGTTCTACTGAAACATTGCCTTTTTTACAGAATCAAATGATTTATGGTCATGAATCACCAGGATCCTGGATGGCTTGATTCTAGCTTAGAATAATTGATGTAAATATTTTTGTAATTCTCTATGGGATTTTTCAGTGGAACCAAAACAAATCACTATTAGATCTTTAACCCTTATATATCTGTTACTCTTGAGAGTATGAAATGAAACCAAATGGACCTGTAAGAATGCATTTGGTTTCATTTTACGCTCTCAAGAGTTAAATTATTGTTAAACATCTACACAATTAGAGAATGTAGAAGAATTGTTATTTTGATCAACGTTTGCCTGTTATCTCTCGTAATGGTACCAACATCAATACAGCATGGAATTGTGTAGAAAAATGGTGTATAAAAACAGCTAACAGCTAAATGTCATCAAATGGTCCATGGCTCAGATGCTGAATAAATAATGGACCTTGATATGAAAAGGGTTCAAAACCACTGTCCTATACTATTCTGCCAAAGTTCAACATTGCTTTATTTAATAAATATCCTGTTTAGTTGGAGAAAGAAAGAGTATACAAATGTTGCACAGCTGTTGGGGAAAAGCAACATGGATTGCATAACAGTAAGGGTAAAGTGCATCACAGTGTTAAGGACCACAGCAGTCCAGTGTTCTGACATGTATAGCTTTTTATTGTCATTGTACACTTGACATTAGGCTGCTGACCATTTACCAAAGTTATACAGGTGGTTTGTTAGATACAACTATAATAGGCTCTGTGCATAACGCCAGTCCTGGGCTTCCAGAAGGTGGCATAACTGTTTCAGGTTCCCATAGCTTCATTTGATTCAGCAGCATATTTGAACAGGGAACACACACAAAAGTGTTATTTGTCATTCCTGTTCAAATCCGCTGCAGTACCAAGTTATGTGACACTGAACCAGAACAGGAGACGGGTATGCCACCTTCTGACAACCTGGGAACACTACATCTCAGAGCCAAATGTTGTACTTTTTATTCCACTACAATTACAGCATTTGACAGCTTTGGTCACTTGTTACTTTTCAGATTTAAACACTTAAGTCCTACCTATGTCATAGTCACACTTCGACTATTCGAAAGAAAAAAAGCCTATTACAGGGCAGGACATGAGCTTGTGCTATTTAACAAGCTTGACAATTTACAATTTGAGTACCCTGGTACTGTAAGTATATTTTGATGCCAATACTTTTGTACATCTTGTTTAATCAAATTCAGTTCATGCAAATGTTATTGTTCTTTGTAATTGGTTGTATTTGACAATCTTGTACAATATATTCTCTTAAAAGGTCAAAAACTAAATCTTTCTTGATGATTTGGTTGCAGTTTGATTAAATGACTTGGAATAGTTACATCCGCAGTTGTCTTGGAAAAAAAGGCTTTACACAGCAAAAATGAGAAAAAAGAAAAGCAAAAGCATAAAACGTACATTAAAATAATAGCAAAAACATAAAACAACATTAGAATAATAGCAAAATAGGCAGTGAATCAGGCAAAAACAGCGAGGGCATGAATTACAACACAGATTTCAAAATCAACTGAAAGCAATAGATTAGTTAGTAGATTACATTTCAACATGACCTTTTTATTCTGCTTCACAATGTTCACTATAGCTTTCGGTAAAGGTTATTTTCCAGCGACTGGACCTTTAGCTGCTCCACTTTTTTTATCCTAGCTGGGGCATCCTCCTGAGTACAGGCTTTTAGAGTTTCTTCATTCTAGATAGGCAGATAATAAAACACAAACAATTCAGTGTCAAAACGTTGTGAGCAGACAGAAGAATAAGAAAATAAGTAGATAGATAGATAGATAGATGGAACTAGGCTACACTACACTAAGCTAACTTAATTGTAGGCTATAGGCATTTTCAAGTCTTTATTTGATAGTGACAGTTAAGAGAGGAGACATGAAATGGCTGGGTGGGTAGAGATGGGTTAAGAACATGCAGAAAAATGCCTCAGACTGGAGTCGAACTTAGGCCGGCTCCGAGTGGAATAGTAAGAGAGTGGCGACACGCTTTGATCTTGCCGCAATTAAAGCGGGTGCCTATGGGCTAGTTCCAAACATTGGAACTATCCCATTGAGATAGAATGAGCACTTCCATATTCCATTGTTACAATGGGAGTCTACGCTCATACTATTCCACTCGGGGCCGGCTGTGCAAGGATTGAGCATTAATGTGTGCCCTCTACCAGGTGAGCATGAGGCACCAGGGTACCTCTGGCAATCTCCACCTATATATTCAATTAGCTCCGTTTGGAACCTCAATATCTACGCTTTAGCTCCAAGATGAGGTTCCGCGGAAAGCCATCCCTGCACAGATCGAAATGGAGTCGTCGAGCCTGTCCACAAACAGTGGATTAAACCCCTTTCGCAGTATTTTTTCCAAAAAGTAAAGGTATCAGAACCCAGATACAGTTGATAAACTTAATATAGGCATATGTAACATTTTAACATAGGCAGTACCATGTTTTCCCCGGTTTTCCAAATGCAATCTTATGGAAACAGTACTGCGCCTGATTAAAGTGGTTGTTTCATGCCTATATGTTAAAACATTAGTTTTGTGGATTAATTTACTTTTACTGCATGGCCCCCTGTGCCCCCCACAAAATGACCGGAACTACTTAAGATTTCACCAAAACCAGAGCAGAACGCCCACCACAGGACTCAGGCAATCAATTAATACAGTTGCAACCATTATATTAATGGCAAGTATTTCATACAGCTGAAGTGGTTGCACCACTTAAAAAACATCTGCAAGGAATGTTTTGACAGGGAGTAGCTCATAACATGTCTACAGTCGATTATTATCAAACAAACACATTGCAGATAGAAAGAAAATAATTCAAGTTTTCCGTACAGCTGCAATGTTGGTGAGTTTTAAGTTATTTAATACAATTAGATAGGACGTTTCTGTTTGGATGAATGGGCTGTCTATGGGAAGTTGCACCTACAGTCTTACTAAGGCTTAGCAGACCTGTATTGAACTGTAGCCTACTTTCTTGGGCTTTTTTCACGAATTGTTATTAAGTATTAATTCAATCAATAAACACGAATTCCCATGTTTCGCCAGAAGATGGCGCCAGAAAATCACTAATATAGGCTACTGATGATGAGAGAAACGTTCTATCTGATTGATAAACTCACTTTATGCATGCGCATCATACCCTCTATTAGTAGGCCAATCATCTCTTCATTCTATCACAGAGGAAATGTTACATCATTCATGCATGTGTAACAGGGACATCAGTCCCATTTCACTATTTCAGGGTAGTGCATGCATGTCCACATCACACCCCCAATTACCCAGGTGTAAGCAGTTCACTGATTGGCTCTTGCCCTATAAAAACCTGTTGTGCCCTATACATTATCTTTTCCTTTCTGCTATTTTGTGTGCACACTGATAAGGTAGTAACTGATAGTTTGTTTTGGAACTGGTCACTCGTGTTCATTTTAGTTAGTTTGTGTCAAACTCAAACCTCACTAAACCTCACCTGAGTTTAAGCCTTTGTAAGTTTGTTAACTCTAACCACACTACATCACAGCACAAATGGTAAAGAAACTGTTCTTAAGATGAAAAAATATTTATATATTATAAAAAGCTTTAAAATACGCTAAAGAGGAGAGGCTGGTCTGATTTCGATTTGAGATTTAAAACCGAAAGTCCCATCGCCTTATACTGCAGGGCACAATCGTAGAAGCAGTAGTTCATCTTCAAGTAAAGTTAGCATCAGGCCTAATTGCACATTGCTTTCTTTCGCAGCTCGCCATGAAGCATCTCTTTTTGCTGGTCGTGTTGTTGCAGTGTCCTGCAGAAAGTGGATTATTTGAGGGGCTCAAGCAAACTGAGTCTCTTACAGCTGCCACTCCAACACCACAACAGCAAGCTCCCGAAACACACACAGGAGATGTCCCTTTTGAGATGGCTGTTGCAGATGAGAAGTTAATGTCTGAAAGAAGGCAGATGAACCTCAGCCCTTTGGATATCTGTCATTCACAGGTATTTTTTGACAGGGAATGCATTCTGCAAAGAATAGCAAACTAAATCAAAATGTTCTCATAAGAATTCAAAATTTGTTGTCACTGTTCGCCATCAATCACTGTGGTACCTTTATCACTTTAGCATTGCTGCAGTGATTTGTATATGAGTATATTGATTGCAAGTGGGCTCTCAAATAATTGGCAGAACACAAGACTTTGTTAACATTACTATGTATGTATGCCTGCATGTCTATGCATGTATGCATGGTTCCTAGTATGAATGGCACTTAAGAATTCTTTCTTTAAAACCTAGAAAAAATTAGATGTTACAAGTAAAAAAGAGCTTTAAGTAGGCCTACCGGTATACTATGTTTAATTTGATAATCAAATCGGGAACACAATCAATTTGATCATTATAATACACACAGCCCAGCTGCTATGTTAAGTGGTAAGATGGGTGGTGATTTTCTCATATGGAAAGGTTTGGGAATCACTGGTAAGAAGTTCTGTTGTGTCCCAGGTGGTTGGTCAGTTGAAGTCAACCTGTGGAAGCCTGTCGGAAGAGCAGCTTGCCAAATTAGGAGTGGTCCTTTTCAACTGCCAGGCAGAGGTGGAGGGCCGCAATTTGCAACTCTAGATTTTTTTTACAATGGGATGAATCTAGAGTTGCAATACCCTCCATTGACTCCCCACTCATTTTGCGTTTGCGATCTGCTGGTCTTAAACGACGTTTAACTCACCAACATTGCAGCTGTAGTCCAAGCTTGAATTTTGCTCTTGCAATCTGCAAAGCTTGTTTTTCATAAAAATCCCCCGTAGACATGTTATGAGCTACTTTCTGTCCAAAATATTCCACAAGTGATATTCCGAGCCGCCATTTTGTATTTTTTCAACCTGCCGTAAAACAAGACGTGTGGGAGAGCGCTTGTTTAATAGAAGGCCGTGCGTGACGGGGCGTCGCGCTGCGTCGGCTTCTTCTTTGGGTGTCTTACCTGCGCAGGTAAGATTCTATTAAACAAGCTCTCCCCCTCACGTCTTGTTTTACGGCCCGTCGCAGAATTACAAAATGGCGGATCGGAATATCACTTGTGGAATATTTTGGACAGAAAGTAGCTCATAACATGTCTACGGGGGATTTTTATGAAAAACAAGCTTTGCAGATTGCAAGAGCAAAATTAAAGCTTGGACTACAGCTGCAATGTTGGTGAGTTTAACGTCGTTTAAGACCAGCAGATCGCAAACGCAAAATGATGAGTGGGGAGTCAATGGAGGGTATTGCAACTCTAGATTCATCCCATTGTAAAAAAATCTAGAGTTGCAAATTGCGGCTAGTGGACTGCATACCACATAGTGAGCAGTCGAGCACGCTCTGTGTGCTATGCCACTCGCCAGCAGCAGTTCCGCCGTAGGGCAGAGCTGACTGTCAACGCACTAATCTCCACAGCTACCAGCCAACTGGATGCAATGAATGACTTGAAGGTAGAGTTGCTGTGTTGACTTTTGCACATTTGTTTGGAGGGCAAGCTGTAATGGTATGTCTTCCCTCATGTCCACGTTCCATTATAACAGGAGGGACAGCTGGAGCTGAGGGAGCTGACTTCTGCCTCCTTGGACAAGCTATTGCAGGGCCACAGTGCTTTGCAGTCTCAACAGGGGGAGCTGTGGAAAGGTCAGGAGCAGCTGGAGAGTTCCCTGAGTTCCAACCTGAAGCATCTCAGCCAAGAAAAGGCCCTCATCGCCTCTGGACAGGAACTGGTTGCACAGCTCATTCAGGTCATCACACAGAGGATGGGTGAGAATGTGTGAATCTTTGGATATTCAAAATACTCTGTTTGACCACCGATTTGACTTTACAGATTTCACCGTTTTTTACATTCACATGGCTGAGTGAAGCAAATCATGCTTAACTCGGCACGCTTTAGCAGGTGGTCATTTTAAGTTGCAGTGGAAAAAAGTAGTTATCTTACGCTAGTAAGTACTTCTGCCCTCTGGGAGAAGATACAAAGAACCAAAGTGGAAGTACATCAGATTTAAAAAATCGTTTGTACCAGCATCAACCAAGATGCTGAACGAGGCTCTGAAACAGCAGTAACTGTGTGAGGCTAGATTATCCACATCATGTGTGCAATGATGTAATGTTGTGTCTCCCTCTGTAATGTATTTTTGTCTGTCATTGATATTTTATGTGTGGCTGTAGCTGGGGTGAAAGCCCAAGACAAATTTCCCTTGTCGACAATAAAGTTTACCTTGACTAGTAGGTGTATTTGTACAAGCAAAGTATATCACTTGCTGTCTCATGGCATCCTCTAGAGAATGGCACACTGGTGTGCCACCACCTTGACAACATGCAGTACCGTCTAGAAGAGCGGCTTCACATCATCCAGGGCTACCTCGGCTGGGCAGGTGAGAATCTCGTCCATTTTACGAAAATGTCACTGTGACGATGCAACTTCTCTGGACTGATGGGGCTCGGATACCCATTTGATATCATAACCAGCAGTAAGAGTATTCTGCCTGACATGTCTCACAAGCACTGGCCTGCAAATCAATGAAACCTGCAATATGGCCAAATGTGTATTTTCAGACACTTTTCTGTTGTGCCTCTGTGATTTCAGGTCTGAGACTAGCTGCCATGTGGACCTGTGCCATTGTGCACACAATACGTCATTTCTTACTGTGTGCAGTTCTACTGGCAATCCTTGGCTGGCCCCTTTTCACCCGGTTCATGCTGGTGCTCACTGTGCCCCTTAATGCAGTGGCTCTGCTCAACCAGCACTGCATTAGCCAGGATCTGAAAAGCCTCAGCCGGTTGCTACTTACTCTTTCTTTGGGTATGGACTTCTATTGGTGATGGATATGATTATATGATGAGGCTCCTTTTTTTTTTTTTTTTTTTTTTTTTTGGTTATTTTAATTATCTTAAGTGTATGACTTGCTTGCACAGGTCACTGCTGTGTGAATCGGCTGCTTTGGGTGTACACTCGGCTCAAGGTGAAGCCAGCCAGCCTGCCCCCATGCGAAATTGTGGAAGCAGAGAAGCATGATCCTACCATCGATGTCGATCCTCTACACCAGAGCGGTGAGGCTGCAGATAACTCTCTAGGGTTGGCACAAGCATACCAGACAAAGTTACTGCCTGTTGGTTTTATCTGATTGTCTGCATCTTATTTAATTTCTTTATCTTATCTCTTCATCTTCAGAGATGAACCGGATGGATCCCTGGCACCTGATCTGCTGGATCAAGACGGCTGTCTCAATAGTGTGCAGCAGGACACTGAATGTGTGTAAACTTTCAAATGCATGTCATGCCTCATGTTTTTTGAGGGGCCTATGCCCAGCTTTGTGTGTGTGTGTGTTCCCCATAGTGATTTGATTGGCCGAGGGCTTAAAAAGTGAGAATAAAAGGTTGGGACAGAAAAGTGAGGACACCAAAAGTGAATGGCCAGAATGTGATTATGTATGATAATCGTGCCCCTCACTTTACACGAGTGATTTTTCTTGTGTATAGGTATTCTCAAAGCAACGCTGTCGATCCACACCAAAGTTCATAGGCCCACTCAGCCAGTCCACGGTGAGTGTACTGTGTGTATGTATGTATATACTGTATATATTATAGTTCATGCACATTTCTGTTTTATATTTTTATTTTTTTCTCTCTTTAAGGCACTCATGGAAGACACACTTAAGAAACTTGGGAAGTGTTTTTGATGCAGATGGTGAATTCCGAAGTCCTAGCCCTAATCAGTCTTTAACCAGCAATGGGTTAGTTATTTTGTTGTGTATATATGTATAACTCGGCCCCTAAAGGACGATCACACAAGACACTAGAAACATGTCCAATATTATCCAGTCTATAACTTTTCAGCATGAAGCTTCCAGTTTCCATGCCGGTGGAAGTGGTGGGAACCGTGGCAAATGCAGACCATAGTTTGCTCTCATGAACAGCTCATCCCCGGCATGAAACTTGCAAGCACACTCCCAGTAGGCCAAGGAAGAACTACAATTGTGAATAGTTGCACCATCTGTTGTACAAACTCTATCCTTTATCTTAATGTCATCACCAACTTTGTTTCAGGGTTGTCAGAACAGTCATAATTCATTACTCATTGTGTAGTTTGCTTTTGTTCCATGTACTAATGTCATCTTTTATTTTTCCTGATGTAGCTCTCTGTCTCCGTCAGCTGTGCAATGGCATTACAAAGACTGGAAAGGCTTGTAAGAAGAGGGCTGCGAAAGGACAGGACTTCTGCAGATTACATGAAGGAGGTTATACCTCTTATGTCAATCCTTAACTGTCTAATGATATTTGCTGTAGTTTCCTTGCTAAAGGTTAGTCTGCTTCCTAAAACTAAAACCCCAGTAACCTTGTTGCTTATGACATGTTTGAGAACATGCATTGCTTTTATCTTGATTGTTGAAATGTCTTGGACAGTTTTTACTTTTTTATTAAAGATTTTATTGCTTCAGTATTTCAAGTTCATTAGAAAACATCATTGCATAATAATGGACATGGAAAGGTAGATTCCTCATTCGCTGCTGCAATTCACTGGAGTGACCTGTCTCGCACAGAGGGCGGAAGTGCGGCCATAGTTAGAGTGTCGTGGCAGCCTCCAGTCATGTGACTCACGTCCCTTTTCATTGTTATTTCTTATTTGGCACCCACACGGAAGCTTGCCCTCACTTGAGAGCATCCGCCAGAGTGCCGGAAGAGGAGTCTACTTTTCTATGTCTATGGTCCTCCCTACTTGACCGCCACAACTCCTGAATGCAAGTAATGGGCAGGAATTCTGTCTGCTGTTGTAACACAATTGACTAAATAGGAGGGTTCCTATAACATGCCGTTCCTGACTGGTTTGAAAGGCATAATGGTACCTACACTACATGTACAGCTTTAACAGGCTCTGTTTCCTCTGCCTCTGAGGCAATCAACAGCTCCTTCTAAAAGGAATTGTGCAAAAGTTTGCTTCTGTAATATAATTCAAAAAGTTAAACTTTCATATTCTCAATTCATTGATAAAACCTTTTTTTTTAATCTTTATAGCATACAGCTCATGAAAATAAGCTCTGTGGGGGTCAGGCCAGTTGGCTGGTCAGTAAAATAAGCACAGTAAAGTAATACCATGGTCAGTACACCAATTAGTAGTTTTGGCATTGTAGACGGGTGCCAATTATTCATCTGGAAAGCAAAATCAGCATCTCCATAAAAGCTTGTCAACATATTACTGAATCACAAAGTGCTCTAAAAGCTCCAGCCCAGCTGGTAGATGGGTGTTGACTCCAGTGTGAAGTTGTGGTGCACTGCTCAAGGGTCAAAGGGACTATACAGGTGAATTAGAATATTGTGTTTAAAAGTTAAATTTCTTCCGTAATATAATTGAAAAAGTGAAACTTTCATATATTTATTCATTGTGCATAAAGTGAAGTATTTAAAACCTTTTTGTTTTAATCTTGATGATTACAGCTCATGAAAATCAAAATCCTATATCAATGAATTAGAGTATTTCCCGTCGACCATCTGAAAAGTATATTAATGTATGCAGTTAATACTTGGTCTGGGCTACTTTTGAACAAATTATTTCATCGATGGCGTGTCATGGAGGTGATTAGCCTGTGGCACTGTTGAGGTGAGTGTACAGCCTGCCGGAAATCAAAAGAAGAATGGTTGTCGCTTTATGTTAAGCTTTTGAATGTTTAAAAGCGAAGACTTGAGAATTAGCAACATAGTTAATCAAGCGGTAACAAGACAACTCACCCCTTTTGCCACTTGTCAGGACAACTCACCCCGAATGTCCGGACAACTCACCAGGGGTGAGATGTCTTCACTTTCGGGGGTGAGATGTCTTCAGATGTCTCTCTCTCAACCTGTCTTCCTGTCTTACAATTGAGAGACTCGCCTACACTATCAAATGTGAAAGTCAGATTTTCTATGAAATATGTGGTCTTACATCTTCCATGAAAAGGCGTGTTGTCCTGACAGTGTTTACTTGTTGTTAGGTATGGGCTGATACCAAGATGAATACTTTAATAGTTTTAAAGGACTGTAAGTCTGAGAACATGAGACCAAACTTAAACCCAAATGTAGTGCTGTCTTTTACCTTTAAAATGAGTGAATTGCCCTTTAAATCCTGAATTTACCAAGACAGCTTCTTGAACCATAAAAAATTGAAAGCCCTTAAAAAGTAATTTGAAGACGCAGACGCAAGAAACTTAGGAGAAGTGTTTAAGGTTTAAACAATATTTTAGTAGGTATTAGTCAATTTACAGAGAAATGTGTTTCGGATACACCGAATTCTCTTCTTCTGATCATTGTTCATGGCTTAGTACTGGAGATGACGTTAGTTTGTTGACATTAATCATTGGCTGGAGATGATTCCATGTCCGCGATGTCGGATGACCAGGTCCACGGTTGGCGATGGTTGGCGAGCGCTCATTGGTCCAGCACATTGATGATGGTGAAGGCGTCGTGACGTAGCCGTCACAAGATAGGAAATGTGTCGACTCCTCAGTTGGGTGCGTTGCCCTGGCAGCCTGACTCTTTCACCCTGCACCTACCCTTTCACTGAGTTAATGGATCCTCAACTCTCAACAAGGTCACGGGCCTGATAAGAATGGCAGCTGTGTGCAGAATTAAAAACAGTGCCTACAGTATAGCCAGCTTACTGACTGGGGAAAGACAGCGAGCGGCAGAAATGTATCTTATAACTGATAAAAATAGGCAACAGGACGGAGACAAAGTGACATGACATTATGGGAATGAGATGAAAACATATTTTGGTCATAAACATGGTGCAAACACCGAAACAGGACCTAGGCCTCGATGATATGGGCATATCTCTGCTGACAAACAGGATATGGTGAAGTGTCAAACTTGACATGATGTGTAAACAACATATCAATTTTTATCACTTGTATTCTCACTACTTACAATAAGCCCTATTTGCTTTGTCCTATGGCGATTCAGGCGAATAGTGTAAAGGGGAGATTATTACATTTCTGGGGCTTTTTGCCTTTTATTGATAGAGTAAGTGCAGACAGGAAACGAGGAGAGAGAGAGACAGGGAGTGACAGTTCGTCAGGATCGGGACTCGAACCCACGATGCGCTGTCAGGCTGCATTAGAAGCCTAGGTGCCCGGGCCACTAGGCCGGCCTAGGCCTTAAAATGGGAGATCTACAAGCGCACAGCACACTGAGCATGTAGATCTGCTATTTTGGCAGACAGTTTTTGGTCAAATTAGGGATGCAAGGTTGAAAGTGGTACCAGCAGCATATCTATTTTTTTCAAGGTTTCAATGGTGCCTTCTTTTTTATTGCACCTTTATCCGAAGCACTTTACAATGTGCATTACATTCACACACACACATTTACACATCCACAGCAGAGGAAACCATGCAGTGCACCAACCTGCTAATTGGGAGCAGTTAGCGATTCAGTGTCTAGCTGCCCTCTGGGTTAGTGTCGACACTTTGACACTTGTAGAGGCAACTGCGGATTGAACTGTGAACCTTCCAATTCCCAAGTGGCTGCTCTAACTCCTGAGCCACTGCCTAGGCTGCTATGGCTGGGCTGAACGTTGGTAACTGTGATATGGACTAGGCCCTATAGAGCGTCGCAGTCCCGCCCCCTTTCATGTCGACGCCAGGCCCAGGAAATAATTCCCAATGCATTTTTCCCATAGACATTTCAAAAAGTATTTATTTAAAGGACCTATACCATAAAATTCAACTTTTTCAATTTCTTTTGTGTTTTTGGGGCTCCCATATGTGTTTTCTATCCCCACAAATAACCAATTTTGAACAATCAGGCTTTCATATCATATGGTTGCTTTAATGGAGCTCTCAGGAACAGCTCAACTGATTTTGTCCTCATCGTGATGTCATCAATGTCACCCTACTTTGTATAATTCCTCCTCTGTCTTGTTTTAATTTCCCCCACCAGAGCAGAGCCAGTGTGTGGTTAGGATGGACACCCAGGCCTCTTCTCATTCGTCCTCCACGGTGGCTGGTCCCGCCATGGTGGCGTGGCGTCTTGCTGAGCGGAGAGGCAGGAAGGCCGGCTCGGGGAACATCTTCGGCGGAGTGAACCTGTGGCAGCTTCAGAGGTTGTTCAGAGTGGCGGGGGACCAGGATGCAGAGCAGAGGGCCCAGCTGGTCTGGGGCCACAGGGACGAGGCTGAGCTGGCTCAGGCACTGATAGGGCTGAGGGCCCGGAGCCGGCGGCGGGGCCTCAGAGCCGAGGGGAGAGACGCACTGGGCTCACGCTGGATGCAAGCCTTCAATCACCTCAGGTAGAAAAGCTAAGAGGCCGATGATTGTGCATGCCAACATGTGCATGCTGCTCATGCATGCAGAATTAGTCTCATGCACACGCCCACACGCACATTTTTGAATGCCTGCTGAGTAAGCCAAGCAAATACGTGAGATCTTCTGAGAACTTATGTAAACCTTATGAAATTGCGAACATAACGCCACTGGAACAATCTAAGCTTAACATTGAGTTCAATACCTGCCTGAACTCATTGGCTTTTAAAGCCTCTTGAGTCTTAACCTGTTTTGGGCGGGAACCCCTTTTGGTGTTAGCATTATGTTATGCTTTAGCTATTGAAAAATAGCAGATCTACAAGCTCATAGCGCGCCACCGAGTGGCGCGCTACGAGCTTGTAGGTCTGCTATTTTTGAAAAATCGAAGAACCACTGACATAGAAACATAGCTTTTTCAGAAAACTGTCAGGATGTAGAAGACATTTTTAGAATCTGATCTCAGGTCAAAATAGGTTAATACAATAAGGTTTCAACAAAAGTCTCTTTGTTGTTCAGGATTGCTGAGGTTTCACCAAGCAGCCAGGCAAAGGACCCTGTGGAGGACAGTAACTCAGAGGGAGGAGGACATGGTAACCCAGAGCCACAATCATGGACGCTGAAAGGGACAGAAAGAGGAGGTGCCGAGGCCACAGATAGTCAGAGACCAGCAGGGACCCCTGAGAGACCATCCAGGACAGGGTTAAGGAGTGGAAGAGCTAAAGACCCAGAGCGATACCTTCACCGCATCCTGCATTGACATTTGAGACCTCCGGAGAGGTGGAACTCCGTCTCATTTTGACTGTCTACTTGAAACAGTCAGATTATTGTACTGCAACACTATTCAGATGTTTTGGTACCAGTATGTATGCACACTTAACCACTTAAGCCCGATTTATTTTGCATGAGACACAAAATTCCTGAACGATGTTCCACTCAAATGTTGGGTGGTTATGCAGCTACCTGCGTATGATACAAGTCGAGTCCTGAATATGCAATATTTATATATATTGCACTAGAGAAATGCCTTTATATCAAACTGGCGGTTGGTAAAATAGATACTATTATGTGCTAATAGATACTATATATTACACTGATATTGCTGACCTACAGTATATTTTTGGAAATACAGTAGTTCATACTTCATAGCGCCTCACGATGCAACATGCTGTGAGCTTGTAGATTGTAGTTGTTTTTGCAATTGGTCGTACGTCAAAGTATATAGGACTTAAGTGGTTAATCTATTGGCAGAATCTGGAAAAATAGTTTGGGTTTGTCCGTTGCCATTCAGTGAGAGGTCATGAAATCACTTCTGGTTGGCACAAAAGCAACATAAAGATGGACAATATTTGGACTTAAATATAATTATAGAGGTAGCTATTGTATAGGCCCTAGGCCTATATCCTCCAGAAAACCACGCACACTGCTATGCCCTAGCAGTGGGCGTGGTTTTCTGGTTCTACTGAAACATTGCCTTTTTTACAGAATCAAATGTTTTATGGTCATGAATCACCAGGATCCTGGATGGCTTGATTCTAGCTTAGAATAATTGATATAAATATTTTTGTAATTCTCTATGGGATTTTTCAGTGGAACCAAAACAAATCACTATTAGATCTTTAACCCTTATATATCTTTTACTCTTGAGAGTATGAAATGAAACCAAATGGACCTGTAAGAATGCATTTGGTTTCATTTTACGCTCTCAAGAGTTAAATTATTGTTAAACATCTACACAATTAGAGAATGTAGAAGAATTGTTATTTTGATCAACGTTTGCCTGTTATCTCTCCTAATGGTACCAACATCAATACAGCATGGAATTGTGTAGAAAAATGGTGTAGAAAAACAGCTAACAGCTAAATGTCATCAAATGGTCCATGGCTCAGATGCTGAATAAATAATGGACCTTGATATGAAAAGGGTTAAAAACCACTGTCCTATACTATTCTGCCAAAGTTCAACATTGCTTTATTTAATAAATATCCTGTTTAGTTGGAGAAAGAAAGAGTATACAAATGTTGCACAGCTGTTGGGGAAAAGCAACATGGATTGCATAACAGTAAGGGTAAAGTGCATCACAGTGTTAAGGACCACAGCAGTCCAGTGTTCTGACATGTATAGCTTTTTATTGTCATTGTACACTTGACATTAGGCTGCTGACCATTTACCAAAGTTATACAGGTGGTTTGTTAGATACAACTATAATAGGCTCTGTGCATAACGCCAGTCCTGGGCTTCCAGAAGGTGGCATAACTGTTTCAGGTTCCAATAGCTTCATTTGATTCAGCAGCATATTTGAACAGGGAACACACACAAAAGTGTTATTTGTCATTCCTGTTCAAATCCGCTGCAGTACCAAGTTATGTGACACTGAACCAGAACAGGAGACGGGTATGCCACCTTCTGACAACCTGGGAACACTACATCTCAGAGCCAAATGTTGTACTTTTTATTCCACTACAATTACAGCATTTGACAGCTTTGGTCACTTGTTACTTTTCAGATTTAAACACTTAAGTCCTACCTATGTCATAGTCATACTTCGACTATTCGAAAGAAAAAAAGCCTATTACAGGGCAGGACATGAGCTTGTGCTATTTAACAAGCTTGACAATTTACAATTTGAGTACCCTGGTACTGTAAGTATATTTTGATGCCAATACTTTTGTACATCTTGTTTAATCAAATTCAGTTCATGCAAATGTTATTGTTCTTTGTAATTGGTTGTATTTGACAATCTTGTACAATATATTCTCTTAAAAGGTCAAAAACTAAATCTTTCTTGATGATTTGGTTGCAGTTTGATTAAATGACTTGGAATAGTTACATCCGCAGTTGTCTTGGAAAAAAAGGCTTTACACAGCAAAAATGAGAAAAAAGAAAAGCAAAAGCATAAAACGTACATTAAAATAATAGCAAAAACATAAAACAACATTAGAATAATAGCAAAATAGGCAGTGAATCAGGCAAAAACAGCGAGGGCATGAATTACAACACAGATTTCAAAATCAACTGAAAGCAATAGATTAGTTAGTAGATTACATTTCAACATGACCTTTTTATTCTGCTTCACAATGTTCACTATAGCTTTCGGTAAAGGTTATTTTCCAGCGACTGGACCTTTAGCTGCTCCACTTTTTTTATCCTAGCTGGGGCATCCTCCTGAGTACAGGCTTTTAGAGTTTCTTCATTCTAGCTAGGCAGATAATAAAACACAAACAATTCAGTGTCAAAACGTTGTGAGCAGACAGAAGAATAAGAAAATAAGTAGATAGATAGATAGATAGATAGATGGAACTAGGCTACACTACACTAAGCTAACTTAATTGTAGGCTATAGGCATTTTCAAGTCTTTATTTGATAGTGACAGTTAAGAGAGGAGACATGAAATGGCTGGGTAGAGATGGGTTAAGAACATGCAGAAAAATGCCTCAGATTGGAGTCGAACTTAGGCCGGCTCCGAGTGGAATAGTAAGAGAGTGGCGACACGCTTTGATCTTGCCGCAATTAAAGCGGGTGCCTATGGGCTAGTTCCAAACATTGGAACTATCCCATTGAGATAGAATGAGCACTTCCATATTCCATTGTTACAATGGGAGTCTACGCTCATACTATTCCACTCGGGGCCGGCTGTGCAAGGATTGAGCATTAATGTGTGCCCTCTACCAGGTGAGCATGAGGCACCAGGGTACCTCTGGCAATCTCCACCTATATATTCAATTAGCTCCGTTTGGAACCTCAATATCTACGCTTTAGCTCCAAGATGAGGTTCCGCGGAAAGCCATCCCTGCACAGATCGAAATGGAGTCGTCGAGCCTGTCCACAAACAGTGGATTAAACCCCTTTCGCAGTATTTTTTCCAAAAAGTAAAGGTATCAGAACCCAGATACAGTTGATAAACTTAATATATGCATATGTAACATTTTAACATAGGCAGTACCATGTTTTCCCCGGTTTTCCAAATGCAATCTTATGGAAACAGTACTGCGCCTGATTAAAGTGGTTGTTTCATGCCTATATGTTAAAACATTAGTTTTGTGGATTAATTTACTTTTACTGCATGGCCCCCTGTGCCCCCCACAAAATGACCTACTTAAGATTTCACCAAAACCAGAGCAGAACGCCCACCACAGGACTCAGGCAATCAATTAATACAGTTGCAACCATTATATTAATGGCAAGTATTTCATACAGCTGAAGTGGTTGCACCACTTAAAAAACATCTGCAAGGAATGTTTTGACAGGGAGTAGCTCATAACATGTCTACAGTCGATTTTTATCAAACAAACACATTGCAGATAGAAAGAAAATAATTCAAGTTTTCCGTACAGCTGCAATGTTGGTGAGTTTTAAGTTATTTAATACAATTAGATAGGACGTTTCTGTTTGGATGAATGGGCTGTCTATGGGAAGTTGCACCTACAGTCTTACTAAGGCTTAGCAGACCTGTATTGAACTGTAGCCTACTTTCTTGGGCTTTTTTCGCGAATTGTTAAAGTATTAATTCAATCAATAAACACGAATTCCCATGTTTCGCCAGAAGATGGCGCCAGAAAATCACTAATATAGGCTACTGATGATGAGAGAAACGTTCTATCTGATTGATAAACTCACTTTATGCATGCGCATCATACCCTCTATTAGTAGGCCAATCATCTCTTCATTCTATCACAGAGGAAATGTTACATCATTCATGCATGTGTAATCAGTCCCATTTCACTATTTCAGGGTAGTGCATGCATGTCCACATCACACCCCCAATTACCCAGGTGTAAGCAGTTCACTGATTGGCTCTTGCCCTATAAAAACCTGTTGTGCCCTATACATTATCTTTTCCTTTCTGCTATTTTGTGTGCACACTGATAAGGTAGTAACTGATAGTTTGTTTTGGAACTGGTCACTCGTGTTCATTTTAGTTAGTTTGTGTCAAACTCAAACCTCACTAAACCTCACCTGAGTTTAAGCCTTTGTAAGTTTGTTAACTCTAACCACACTACATCACAGCACAAATGGTAAAGAAACTGTTCTTAAGATGACAAAATATTTATATATTATAAAAAGCTTTAAAATACGCTAAAGAGGAGAGGCTGGTCTGATTTCGATTTGAGATTTAAAACCGAAAGTCCCATAGCCTTATACTGCAGGGCACAATCGTAGAAGCAGTAGTTCATCTTCAAGTAAAGTTAGCATCAGGCCTAATTGCACATTGCTTTCTTTCGCAGCTCGCCATGAAGCATCTCTTTTTGCTGGTCGTGTTGTTGCAGTGTCCTGCAGAAAGTGGATTATTTGAGGGGCTCAAGCAAACGGAGTCTCTTACAGCTGCCACTCCAACACCACAACAGCAAGCTCCCGAAACACACACAGGAGATGTCCCTTTTGAGATGGCTGTTGCAGATGAGAAGTTAATGTCTGAAAGAAGGCAGATGAACCTCAGCCCTTTGGATATCTGTCATTCACAGGTATTTTTTGACAGGGAATGCATTCTGCAAAGAATAGCAAACTAAATCAAAATGTTCTCATAAGAATTCAAAATTTGTTGTCACTGTTCGCCATCAATCACTGTGGTACCTTTATCACTTTAGCATTGCTGCAGTGATTTGTATATGAGTATATTGATTGCAAGTGGGCTCTCAAATAATTGGCAGAACACAAGACTTTGTTAACATTACTATGTATGTATGCATGCATGTCTATGCATGTATGTATGCATGGTTCCTAGTATGAATGGCACTTAAGAATTCTTTCTTTAAAACCTAGAAAAAATTAGATGTTACAAGTAAAAAAGAGCTTTAAGTAGGCCTACCGGTATACTATGTTTAATTTGATAATCAAATCGGGAACACAATCAATTTGATCATTATAATACACACAGCCCAGCTGCTATGTTAAGTGGTAAGATGGGTGGTGATTTTCTCATATGGAAAGGTTTGGGAATCACTGGTAAGAAGTTCTGTTGTGTCCCAGGTGGTTGGTCAGTTGAAGTCAACCTGTGGAAGCCTGTCGGAAGAGCAGCTTGCCAAATTAGGAGTGGTCCTTTTCAACTGCCAGGCAGAGGTGGAGGGCCGCAATTTGCAACTCTAGATTTTTTTACAATGGGATGAATCTAGAGTTGCAATACCCTCCATTGACTCCCCACTCATTTTGCGTTTGCGATCTGCTGGTCTTAAACAACGTTAAACTCACCAACATTGCAGCTGTAGTCCAAGCTTGAATTTTGCTCTTGCAATCTGCAAAGCTTGTTTTTCATAAAAATCCCCCGTAGACATGTTATGAGCTACTTTCTGTCCAAAATATTCCACAAGTGATATTCCGAGCCGCCATTTTGTATTTTTTTCAACCTGCCGTAAAACAAGACGTGTGGGAGAGCGCTTGTTTAATAGAAGGCCGTGCGTGACGGGGCGTCGCGCTGCGTCGGCTTCTTCTTTGGGTGTCTTACCTGCGCAGGTAAGATTCTATTAAACAAGCTCTCCCCCTCACGTCTTGTTTTACGGCCCGTCGCAGAATTACAAAATGGCGGATCGGAATATCACTTGTGGAATATTTTGGACAGAAAGTAGCTCATAACATGTCTACGGGGGATTTTTATGAAAAACAAGCTTTGCAGATTGCAAGAGCAAAATTCAAGCTTGGACTACAGCTGCAATGTTGGTGAGTTTAACGTCGTTTAAGACCAGCAGATCGCAAACGCAAAATGATGAGTGGGGAGTCAATGGAGGGTATTGCAACTCTAGATTCATCCCATTGTAAAAAAATCTAGAGTTGCAAATTGCGGCTAGTGGACTGCATACCACATAGTGAGCAGTCGAGCGCGCTCTGTGTGCTATGCCACTCGCCAGCAGCAGTTCCGCCGTAGGGCAGAGCTGACTGTCAACGCACTAATCTCCACAGCTACCAGCCAACTGGATGCAATGAATGACTTGAAGGTAGAGTTGCTGTGTTGACTTTTGCACATTTGTTTGGAGGGCAAGCTGTAATGGTATGTCTTGCCTCATGTCCACGTTCCATTATAACAGGAGGGACAGCTGGAGCTGAGGGAGCTGACTTCTGCCTCCTTGGACAAGCTATTGCAGGGCCACAGTGCTTTGCAGTCTCAACAGGGGGAGCTGTGGAAAGGTCAGGAGCAGCTGGAGAGTTCCCTGAGTTCCAACCTGAAGCATCTCAGCCAAGAAAAGTCCCTCATCGCCTCTGGACAGGAACTGGTTGCACAGCTCATTCAGGGCATCACACAGAGGATGGGTGAGAATGTGTGAATCTTTGGATATTCAAAATACTCGGTTTGACCACCGATTTGACTTTACAGATTTCACAGTTTTTTACATTCACATAGCTGAGTGAAGCAAAGCATGCTTAACTCGGCACGCTTTAGCAGGTGGTCATTTTAAGTTGCAGTGGAAAAAAGTAGTTATCTTACGCTAGTAAGTACTTCTGCCCTCTGGGAGAAGATACAAAGAACCAAAGTGGAAGTACATCAGATTTAAAAAATCGTTTGTACCAGCATCAACCAAGATGCTGAACGAGGCTCTGAAACAGCAGTAACTGTGAGGCTAGATTATCCACATGTGTGCAATGATGTAATGTTGTGTCTCCCTCTGTAATGTATTTTTGTCTGTCATTGATATTTTATGTGTGGCTGTAGCTGGGGTGAAAGCCCAAGACAAATTTCCCTTGTCGACAATAAAGTTTACCTTGACTAGTAGGTGTATTTGTACAAGCAAAGTATATCACTTGCTGTCTCATGGCATCCTCTAGAGAATGGCACACTGGTGTGCCACCACCTTGACAACATGCAGTACCGTCTAGAAGAGTGGCTTCACATCATCCAGGGCTACCTCGGCTGGGCAGGTGAGAATCGCGTCCATTTTACGAAAATGTCACTGTGAGACGATGCAACTTCTCTGGACTGATGGGGCTCGGATACCCATTTGATATTGTGGTGTATTTTCACACCCTAAAACTCACTAAACCGTAGTAAACTCTAGAGAGATGAACTAGGCTAACGCAAACTTGTAGAGTAGTGAAAAACCTCGTCAAAAAGCATCGGATCGGAGAAACACAGGCAGAGAGATGAACTGAAGATCCATGTTGACCATTTATTCAATCAAAGACAGAGTCCAGAATGACAAAAATAGCATAGCTTCCCCGTAGGCCTTGGTCGGCCCACGGGAGCTCCCAGCAGACTGACCACTGAGCCAGCTAACACTGAATGAACTTTACATTTGACAATTGACATGATATACTTTTGCATAGACAGAGTTGAATTCAGGAAGGGTGGAGCTAAGTTTAACATACATCTCAACAAATGGCTCAAATTAGCAGATGGCTGTCCCACTGTGTGTTTTGATTCACACCTGTGACAAGCTCCAAGCAGTATAACAAAGCTTTAGCCACAGGGTACTTCATGAGAACCTCTGATGAAGGAAAGCTCCCAGACTAAGCACTTTTGACCAGACAATGAGTCTCCACTTAACCTGCATCAAATTCGCACAGAGACCAAAGTGTAGTCTAATATTATTGACAGAATATTGCATTATTGGCTATGGACTATATTTTACGATTCCACACTCCCCCCTTATGACAATCACAAGATTGGCATACAGAAAAATACATATAGTCCATATTCAACTGTAGTACACCCCCCTTTGACTCCATCACAGCCTGTAACACACATTAGGAAAAACAACAACAAATGACAACATTACACAAAGTTCCCAAAATGATTACAACTGGTTCAAATTACATGTTCTCGTTCTTCTAAATGATTCTTCTTCACATCCATACAACTTCATCAATGTACACCTAGCATCACTTTTCGACACATCACGACACTCACAATACCCTGTCTGTAACTTCAAATCACTTTTTTAAAACGAATTTCACATAACCACATGATCAATGATAGAAATGAAACTTTAAACATACTGACACTAAAATCACAACACTTTCGTCTTAACCCCTTTGTTTCACTTTGAAACTCCCACTTTTGTTTGGAATAATTATTGACCTTCGATCTTAATAACTAAACACCCAGTTTAATATGATATTAAGAGTAAAGCATAGTCATAACATTCATTTTCAAATAAGTTTTATCGTTTGATAAATTCATTTATATTTTGAAACTACTCCTTCAAAGACTTGGTGAGCGCGATGCGGGGAAGGGAGTGGGACAAAATAAGTCCGATGCCAATAGATCCTAGCCAGAGGCCACCTCCTGCTTCAAACTAACAAGTCACAGTTCAACTTAACCAGGGTACTATCGGGTTACGTTACTTATCCTGACCCTAACTTAATGAACGCTAACTCCCTCACGTTTAAAGACAAAAGTTTTCTCAATAATAACAAAAGAAATCTTGCACGTCGTGGCACCCTAACTGCCTTTAGTTGACTATTTGCAAACTAAATTTCACACGAGAAAAGAATAATCAGCTATACTAATTCTAAGACGATTTTATACTGAAGCGTATGAGAGGGGCACCGGGATCTCGGCCGTCTGACACAGAGCATCAATTAATCTCAATAAAGCTAAAATTATTTAAACATTCTCCAAATTACCCCATAGACTCTATTTCTTGAATCAACTTCTTAACTAATTTAAATTCGACAAAACACACAAACATCAACGTATGCCTACATATACGCTGAATAGACTCACATTTAGACACACACTTTGAATACAGATAAAGACTATTGAATCTCTCCATCTGTTATTAATAAACTTCTTATAATGTCACACTTCTCATTGTCTCACCTCATGTCCGTACAGCCATGCTTGGTCAAACAGAAGCTGCATGCTGTTGAACTCGCACCGCCGTCGCCCTGCTTCCATTGTCCCATCCAACACAGCACCATACTCCCCCCTCCAGACATTATATGAATATGAAATATCACATAAATGACTGGAAAGAAAAACATGAACGCATGTGTAGCTACAGGCCCCATCGAAACAAAGAAACGCCGCAAAACGAGCTTGCAGATCCGCTGTTTCCGAAGAATGAAATGAACAGTGATCGCCGTTCGACCGTGACCACCCCCGCTGATGATGAAATGAACCATGCGCTGATCGCTCCCCTCTCCCGGTGCATGGCCCGCTGATGAACTCTCCCGGTCCGCTGCTCGATGAAGGCCGTGTAGATCGATCGCCTCGGAGACTCGCCGCTCTCCGCCGAGACGTGAAGAGAAGCATGTTCCCCATCGACGCGCTGCAGAGGGCCTCTCCCTCCCCGAGTCCAGGTCGCCGTTCACATCGGAGCTCCGGAGCGCACCGCTTGCGCTGTCGCCCTCCATCCGAAGAGAAGACCACTTCTTCCCGCTGTAGACGAACGCCGTATCGCCGAAAAATCAAACCAACCACCAACCACCAACCGCCAAAATTAGACTGAAATATCCAAAAAGTCCCCGCCGGCCCTCTACTGCCTGGCGCTGGAAGCACCAAAGACACCGGGTTTCAGGGCAACATCATGTGGTGTATTTTCACACCCTAAAACTCACTAAACCGTAGTAAACTCTAGAGAGATGAACTAGGCTAACGCAAACTTGTAGAGTAGTGAAAAACCTCGTCAAAAAGCATCAGATCGGATCGGAGAAACACAGGCAGAGAGATGAACTGAAGATCCATGTTGACCATTTATTCAATCAAAGACAGAGTCCAGAATGACAAAAATAGCATAGCTTCCCCGTAGGCCTTGGTCGGCCCACGGGAGCTCCCAGCAGACTGACCACTGAGCCAGCTAACACTGAATGAACTTTACATTTGACAATTGACATGATATACTTTTGCATAGACAGAGTTGAATTCAGGAAGGGTGGAGCTAAGTTTAACATACATCTCAACAAATGGCTCAAATTAGCAGATGGCTGTCCCACTGTGTGTTTTGATTCACACCTGTGACAAGCTCCAAGCAGTATAACAAAGCTTTAGCCACAGGGTACTTCATGAGAACCTCTGATGAAGGAAAGCTCCCAGACTAAGCACTTTTGACCAGACAATGAGTCTCCACTTAACCTGCATCAAATTCGCACAGAGACCAAAGTGTAGTCTAATATTATTGACAGAATATTGCATTATTGGCTATGGACTATATTTTACGATTCCACAATATCATAACCAGCAGTAAGCGTATTCTGCCTGACATGTCTCACAAGCACTGGCCTGCAAATCAATGAAACCTGCAATATGGCCAAATGTGTATTTTCAGACACTTTTCTGTTGTGCCTCTGTGATTTCAGGTCTGAAATACAGGTCCATGTGGACCTGTATTGCGCAGTTCTTACTGTGTGCGGAGTTACTGAGAATCCTTGGCTGGCCCCTTTTCACCCGGGCCATGCTGCTGGTCACTGTGCCCCTTAATGCAGTGGCTGTGCTCAACCAGCACTGCATTAGCCAGGATCTGAAAAGCCTCAGCCAGATGCTACTTACTCTTTCTCTGGGTATGGACTTCTATTGGTGATGGATATGATTATATGATGAGGCTCCTTTTTTGTTTTGGTTATTTTAATTATCTTAAGTGTATGACATGCTTGCACAGGTCACTTGTGTGTGAATCAGCTGCTTTGGGCGTACACTCGGCTCAAGGTGATCCTACCATGTTACCGATGTCGATCCTCTACACCAGAGCGGTGAGGCTGCAGATAACTCACTAGGGTTGGCACAAGCATACCAGACAAAGTTACTGCCTGTTGGTTTTATCTGATTGTCTGCATCTTATTTAATTTCTTTATCTTATCTCTTCATCTTCAGAGATGAACCGGATGGATCCCTGGCACCTGATCTGCTGGATCAAGACGGCTGTCTCAATAGTGTGCAGCAGGACACTGAATGTGTGTAAACTTTCAAATGCATGTCATGCCTCATGTTTTTTGAGGGGCCTATGCCCAGCTTTGTGTGTGTGTGTTCCCCATAGTGATTTGATTGGCCGAGGGCTTAAAAAGTGAGAATAAAAGGTTGGGACAGAAAAGTGAGGACACCAAAAGTGAATGGCCAGAATGTGATTATGTATGATAATCGTGCCCCTCACTTTACACGAGTGATTTTTCTTGTGTATAGGTGACATTCTCAAAGCAACGCTGTCGTTCTCCAATGACCACACCAAAGTTCATAGGCCGACTCAGCCAGTCCACGGTGAGTGTACTGTGTGTATGTATATACTGTATATATTATAGTTCATGCACATTTCTGTTTTATATATATATTTTTTTTCTCTCTTTAAGGCACTCATGGAAGATGTGTACTTAAGAAACTTGGGAAGCGTTTTTGATGCAGATGGTGAATTCCGAAGTCCTAGCCCTAATCAGTCTTTAACCAGCAATGGGTTAGTTCTTTTGTTGTGTATATATGTATAACTAGGCCCCTAAAGGACGATCACACAAGACACTAGAAACATGTCCAATATTATCCAGTCTATAACTTTTCAGCATGAAGCTTCCAGTTTCCATGCCGGTGGAAGTGGTGGGAACCGTGGCAAATGCAGACCATAGTTTGCTCTCATGAACAGCTCATCCCCGGCATGAAACTTGCAAGCACACTCCCAGTAGGCCAAGGAAGAACTACAATTGTGAATAGTTGCACCATCTGTTGTACAAACTCTATCCTTTATCTTAATGTCATCACCAACTTTTTTCAGGGTTGTCAGAACAGTCATAATTCATTACTCATTGTGTAGTTTGCTTTTGTTCCATGTACTAATGTCATCTTTTATTTTTCCTGATGTAGCTCTCTGTCTCCGTCAGCTGTGCAATGGCATTACAAAGACTGGAAAGGCTTGTAAGAAGAGGGCTGCGAAAGGACAGGACTTCTGCAGATTACATGAAGGAGGTTATACCTCTTATGTCAATCCTTAACTGTAATGATATTTGCTGTAGTTTCCTTGCTAAAGGTTAGTCTGCTTCCTAAAACTAAAACCCCAGTTACCTTGTTGCTTATGACATGTTTGAGAACATGCATTGCTTTTATCTTGATTGTTGAAATGTCTTGGACAGTTTTTACTTTTTTATTAAAGATTTTATTGCTTCAGTATTTCAAGTTCATTAGAAAACATCATTGCATAATAATGGACATGGAAAGGTAGATGCCTCATTCGCTGCTGCAATTCACTGGAGTGACCTGTCTCGCACAGAGGGCGGAAGTGCGGCCATAGTTAGAGTGTCGTGGCAGCCTCCAGTCATGTGACTCACGTCCCTTTTCATTGTTATTTCTTATTTGGCACCCACACGGAAGCTTGCCCTCACTTGAGAGCATCCGCCAGAGTGCTGGAAGAGTAGTCTACTTTTCTATGTCTATGGTCCTCCCTACTTGACCGCCACAACTCCTGAATGCAAGTAATGGGCAGGAATTCTGTCTGCTGTTGTAACACAATTGACTAAATAGGAGGGTTCCTATTCCTATAACATGCCGTTCCTGACTCGTTTGAAAGGCATAATGGTACCTAGTTACATGTACAGCTTTAACAGGCTCTGTTTCCTCTGTGCCTCTGAGGCAATCAACAGCTCCTTCGAAAAGGAAAAAAAAGGAATTGTGCAAAAGTTTGCTTCTGTAATATAATTCAAAAAGTTAAACTTTCATATTATCGAAGTATTTTAAACCTTTAAAAAAAAAATGAAAAGTTAGTCACTGTGTACAGTATAGGTTCTCACATCTATCATGCTGTTGCATAATAGTTAGTTACATGATAACTTCCCTCTCTCTCAACCTGTCTTACAATTGAGAGACTCGCCTACACTATCAAATGTGAAAGTCAGATTTTCTATGAAATATGTGGTCTTACATCTTCCATGAAAAGGTGTGTTGTCCTGACAGTGTTTACTTGTTAGGTATGGGCTGATACCAAGATGAATACTTTAATAATTTTAAAGAATTGACAAACTCAATTGGAAATCTCACAAACAATTTAAGAACCAAACTCTCAAAAACAATTGCTATATTATACAAGATGAGACCAATTTTGGACCAGAAGTCACTCCACTTACTGTATTGCTCCCTCGTACTTCCGCACATCAGTTATTGTGTGGAAGTATGGGGGAGCAACTATCAAACAAACATCAACCCAATATTCTTACTTCAAAAGAAAGCAATCAGAATTATAAATCACGCCGATTACTATGCACCAACAAATCCACTTTTTATACAGTCACATACACTAAAATTACATGATCTTGTAGACTTCACAACAGCAGTCATGTACAAAGCACATAACAGACTTCTTCCGGGCTGTATCCAGGACCTGTTTGAGGCTAGAGATAGTAGGTATAATCTTAGGGGATTTGGCATCTTTAAAGGGACAAAGGTAAGAACAAACAAAAAAGGGAGATGTATAACTGTCAGAGGGGTGAATCTGTGGAACGGCCTGGACAGTGTACTAAAAAAGTGCAGTTCAATCTATACATTTAAAAGAATGTATAAATCAAAAATAATAGATAAGTATAAAACTTTAACAATATAGTTTGCCATCTTTATATCATAACTTATTTAGTATATACTCATGATATAGTAATGCTAAAACTGTAGAATAACCTTTATTTACATTCTGAGTGATCAAATTTGTGTTCTCTTCTTTCTTATTTTCTCTTTTTTCTTTCTTTTTTTTCTCCTGTATTTTGTTTGTTTGTATTTTGTTCGTATTTTCTTTTTTCCTTTGTTTGTTTTCCCCTGTTTGTTTTCTGCCCCCCCCCCCCCCCCCTTGTGTGTTAGATGTATTGTATATATTATTATTTCTGTTGGTGTAAATAGGATAGGCAAAATAAGCCACTGGCTTCAGCCTATACCTTTTTGGTCTAAATACTAATTTATAATGAAATGTAATCAATGTATTCAATGTTCAATTCTTTGACCAAAATAAACTAAACTGAACTGAACATGAGACCAAACTTAAACCCAAATGTAGTGCTGTCTTTTACCTTTAAAATGAGTGAATTGCCCTTTAAATCCTGAATTTACCAAGACAGCTTCTTGAACCATAACAAATTGAAAGCCCTTAAAAAGTAATTTGAAGACGCAGACGCAAGAAACTTAGGAGAAGTGTTTAAGGTTTAAACAATATTTTAGTAGGTATTAGTCAATTTACAGAGAAATGTGTTTCGGATACACCGAATTCTCTTCTTCTGATCATTGTTCATGGCTTAGTACTGGAGATGACGTTAGTTTGTTGACATTAATCATTGGCTGGAGATGATTCCATGTCCGCGATGTCGGATGACCAGGTCCACGGTTGGCGATGGTTGGCGAGCGCTCATTGGTCCAGCACATTGATGATGGTGAAGGCGTCGTGACGTAGCCGTCACAAGATAGGAAATGTGTCGACTCCTCAGTTGGGTGCGTTGCCCTGGCAGCCTGACTCTCTCACCCTGCACCTACCCTTTCACTGAGTTAATGGATCCTCAACTCTCAACAAGGTCACGGGCCTGATAAGAATGGCAGCTGTGTGCAGAATTAAAAACAGTGCCTACAGTATAGCCAGCTTACTGACTGGGGAAAGACAGCGAGCGGCAGAAATGTATCTTATTACTGATAAAATAGGCAACAAGACGGAGACAAAGTGACATGACATTATGGGAATGAGATAAACATATTTTGGTCATAAACATGGTGCAAACACCGAAACAGGACCTAGGCCAAGGGTAACGATGATATGGGTCTATCTGTGCTGACAAACAGTGTCAAACTTGACATGATGTGTAAACAACATATACATTTTTATCCATCACTTGTATTCTCACTACTTACAATAAGCCCTATTTGCTTTGTCCTAAGGCGATTCAGGCGAATAGTGTAAAAAAAAAGGGGAGATTATTAAATGTTTTGGGGCTTTTTGCCTTTTATTGATAGAGTAAGTGCAGACAGGAAACGAGGAGAGAGAGAGACGGGGAGTGACAGTTCGTCAGGATCGGGACTCGAACCCACGATGCGCTGTCAGGCATTAGAAGCCTAGGTGCCCGGGCCACTAGGCCGGCCTGGGCCTTAAAATGGGAGATCTACAAGCGCACAGCACACTGAGCATGTAGATCTGCTATTTTGGCAGACAGTTTTTGGTCAAATTAGGGATGCAAGGTTGAAAGTGGTACCAGCAGCATATCTATTTTTTTCAAGGTTTCAATGGTGCCTTCTTTTTTATTGCACCTTTATCCGAAGCACTTTACAATGTGCATTACATTCACACACACACATTTACACATCCACAGCAGAGGAAACCATGCAGTGCACCAACCTGCTAATTGGGAGCAGTTAGCGATTCAGTGTCTAGCTGCCCTCTGGGTTAGTGTCGACACTTTGACACTTGTAGAGGCAACTGCGGATTGAACTGTGAACCTTCCAATTCCCAAGTGGCTGCTCTAACTCCTGAGCCACTGCCTAGGCTGCTATGGCTGGGCTGAACGTTGGTAACTGTGATATGGACTAGGCCCTATAGAGCCTAGTCCATATCTTGTTTTAATTTCCCCCACCAGAGCAGAGCCAGTGTGTGGTTAGGATGGACACCCAGGCCTCTTCTCATTCGTCCTCCACGGTGGCTGGTCCCGCCATGGTGGCGTGGCGTCTTGCTGAGCGGAGAGGCAGGAAGGCCGGCTCGGGGAACATCTTCGGCGGAGTGAACCTGTGGCAGCTTCAGAGGTTGTTCAGAGTGGCGGGGGACCAGGATGCAGAGCAGAGGGCCCAGCTGGTCTGGGGCCACAGGGACGAGGCTGAGCTGGCTCAGGCACTGATAGGGCTGAGGGCCCGGAGCCGGCGGCGGGGCCTCAGAGCCGAGGGGAGAGACCATAGAGTATATATATAATAGAGACTGAACTAGCGCGAAGCTCCGTCCCCCCAGCTATTAATGTCAGTGGAAGTTGCTCAGTGGCGTTTTGAAGCACCCGGAAGACTGCCGGAAGTCCCTCCCAGGACCTCAACTTTGAGGTCCTGGGTGACGTTGAGTGATGGTCCTACGTCACGAAATACTCTCATGGACGAGCCTGCCTGTCGGCCATGAACGCGCTCTCCTGTCGAGTACGAGCCCTGCGAGAAGTTCCGACTTCCAATAGTGATATTTTGAACTAGAGGGTTTAGATTAGAAATGAATCAAGATTTAGTAACTATATGGTTTATTTTGTGCTAAAAGTATATAGATAATATACAGACAACCGGTGAAAAAGGGTTATCTGGGTATGTTGTCTCCTTCCCTGCATGTGTGTGCTATTGGCCGGGCTAGCTACCTGGCTTTCTCGCCGTAGCCACTGGAGGTCCTGTCGGTCCTGTCTGGAACTCTCCCATCCGAGAAGTTCCGACTTCCAATAGTGATATTTTGAACTAGAGGGTTTAGATTAGAAATGAATCAAGATTTAGTAACTATATGGTTTATTTTGTGCTAAAAGTATATAGATATTATACAGACAACCGGTGAAAAAGGGTTATCTGGGTATGTTGTCTCCTTCCCTGCATGTGTGTGCTATTGGCCGGGCTAGCTACCTGGCTTTCTCGCCGTAGCCACTGGAGGTCCTGTCGGTCCTGTCTGGAACTCTCCCATCCGACATACACTAGCAGGCAATGTGATTATTATAACTTCTGAAAGGGTAGGCAATATAATTTGACATCGTGTGCTCACTGTGCTGCTTAATAATAAATAATAATAATAATAATAAATCGTATATTTGGCAAATGTCTATATGTTTCATGTGTATTGCTTTAGATACAAGCTTTTGGTGGTCAATATAAGAGCAGATGTATATCCAGTGTTGTATTATATACTGTATATTCCCACAACATTTTCATACATTTCACATGCCATGGTCTCTTTTACTTTGTGACTATGGCATATAGTTACTCCACAAAAGGTTGACTAAAAGCTACAACTGAACATTCAACTTTATTGTCACATTAAAACATGTCTTATTATAAATATATACATGAGGTGCATGGTTACAATATACAAATACAATTCCATAGATCTGATTGATTGAAAATGTTATTAACCGTTTTGGAGAATGAACGGAGGTCAATTAGTCTAGTGGGAAGAGGGGGGTATCATGCACCCCCCGGAAATATACTTCTAATCAGTGTTTTCTTATTGGAAAAAATGTGCTGAAAATGATGAGCTATGATAAAAAGTTGTCAAAAGGTCCCACCTACCTCAAAACCCCCTTTTTGGTATATGGCTCTGGTGAAATTGTGTAAAGGCAAATATTAATTCACTAAAATTACATAAATAGACATGGAAGTCTGACATTTGTCATGGAGTATCCTGACACATAGGGGTAAGTAGAAGAATAGGATTTGGGGGGTTGCTACCATTATAGTTTTAAATATGACCTACATTATCCCCAGAAAAATTTGCCAACACATTATGGTGAAAATCACTGCCTCACTTGTATATAGAAAACTTCCCATATCCCTAAGCTTCATTTTGAGCCCAAGATAACCTTTCTATCTTGAAAATTACTCTTTCTGTAGCCAAAACTCTGAACTACCGGTATACCTCAAATCGGTGAAAATTGTATATTCAGTCAGTATCAGCTATACATTTGGAATGAATGAATGAATAACTGAGTTTAAACTGACTCCACATTATGGAATATTTCTTACTTGAATAAGCTATGTTAAAAAGTTGGCAAAGTGTCCAATCTACAATTTTTATGCAAATGAGTCACCATTATCAAAACAATCTATGTTTACTATATCTCAGCCAATATTGCACTTAAATGAACAAATAAGGTGTCTATACTTGTTTGTATGTTTTGAGGGTCAAGGATCTCAGTGAAACTATTCTTAAAGTGACCACATGTGCCCGTGGCATGCTGGTGTAAAAATCAGTGCTGCCATTACAATAAAGTCACATTTATACCAAGTAAGAGATGTTTTTATGCTAGCTTTATAATTTAGAATATATATACTGTAGCATAACATCACACACAAAAAACATCCTCAGTATGAACAATACTAGGCGGCAGTATACACACTATAGAATGGCCTGCACTATGCAGTATAAAACAGTCACACAATCCTATAACAGTATTCCATCATATACACACTCAAAGGCAAAAATGTAAGCAACAGTGACCACCCTATACACTAGCCTGCACCATAAAGAACAAAATGCAGTCACACGTGTCCAGTAGCCATTGACAATAGTAGAACCCTGACACTGTAGGGTGTCGTGTAGCACGCATCGGCCTGGGTGACAGCAGACTGCTGGACATGGGGAGTCAGATCAACATAATATGGAATTAATTCTGTACTGGCCATATATGGAGCGTGTCTTGAGTATACAGGGATTAATGAGGTCAGATCAACATACAATATGGAATGTCCGGTAGGGGTATGCCAATTTCTGGGGGCCATTGTCACAGTACTATGAAGGGAGGACAAACAGAGTATGAGTGAACAGTGTGATGACTACAAATTGATACCCCCCCCAATTAAAAATAAATACATCCTCACATAAAGAAATATGCCCTGGCCAGTTTGTGTGTGTGTGTGTTTTTTTTAACAAAAACCTATTGAAAGCTATGATCTAGGGTGGGTAAATCTGCCAATTATGCTTGGAGCTCTGTAAGTAGTCAAAAATGAACTTGCATCACAAGTTTAAGAGGCAGTTTTACCCACTCTAGATCATTGCTTTAAGGGATTGAACCATACTGTCTATAAAAATATCATTACCCAAAGCGGTATAATGAACTCCATCACTCAGAAAGAGGCCAGGGCAGTCAAACTTTATGTGAGGATGAGCCACAATGCTCCCACCCAATTCCCTAACAAAAGTAGCCATCGCACTGTTCACCCATTTTCTGGCCTTATTGATTTTGCCAGGCCTTGCAGCACCCCGCCACTGGCATCTCTGGGTGAGCTCCGAAAAGGCGATGGTCATCTGTGGGAAGGTGTTGTGAAGGTGCTGCAGGTCCTTCTTCATCAGATTGACCAGATCTACACTCTTCACCTTCGCCAGGTCGTTCCCACCACAGTGGACCAAGATGACATCAGGGGCTCTTCCTCCTTTCAGGCATTTGTAAAAGAAGGGGACCAACTTCTCCCATCTCAGGCCACCACAGCCAAACCAGTGCACCTGGGCATTGAGCCCAAGATGGGTGCCGATGGTTTTCCTGGCTCTCTCTTCCCCACGCCGGATGTAGCTACTTCCTATGAGCCATATTGTAGGATCTGTAAAGTACAGAAACAGTTTTTGTCTTTTAATACTTTTCATTAATTCAATGTTTTTTTAACAGACGTAAAGGGTGTTCAACAGCTATGATTATGGAAAAAAAAACAGACATGGTGATAGGATTAATTATTTGTTGTTAAAAAAAGAAAAAATATACATATAAATGCATTTTAATAATAATAATAATAACTTTATTTATATAGCACGTTTCTGAACAAGTCATTCTATATAAATTGTGAAAAAACAGTGCATATGTGCCTGTCAGTGCTATGATGTAAGACACTTTTCTAGACCCAATATGTAAATTGATGTACATCAAGTGGGACCTTCATTATAAACTGTTTAATTTTCAAGTAATGTAAAATGTGATTCACGCCACAGTGGAACCTATGTTTGTGTAGTTTTTGTCGGTCTTATGTTATTATGAAATATCTGTCAGGGTAATTTACAGTTGTAGTCATAGACTTACTCTCACAGGGTCTGTGAAACAGCAGCCATCTCATGCAGATTCTAGAAGGTAATGAAAGATTGTATTACAAAAATGTCATGTAAAGTAGGCTACACATATATTAAATCCTACCAGATTAACATATGTGATGCAAGTAGGCTATATAACTACGCCTAATAGTAATACAGCTGTAGGTAGACAATATATTTTAGCTGGACAGAAGAAGTCACACGACTCGTTATCTCTAAGAATCAAGTTCAGTTTTAAAAGTGAAATCAAATCGAACGTAGCCTACCTTTCAAATCCAGCAGTGTCAGCAAAGTGTCAGCAAATGTGTGCAACAGTGCAAGGCAAAGATGTAAATGTGCATGCAATAAAACGCAATGTATGTGCAGGGCATGCAGTTTGCAGAGAGAATTGCAAATGTGTGCAGGACATACAAATTTGGCGCTTTCTCAGTTGTACTTCGTTGTGCGTTGGTGTCGTCCAAAGAAAATATCCGATCTGCAAGCGAACAACACATTGTAATTCAAGGCATAATGGTTTGTAGATCACGTACACCACAACGATTGATCAGTGGGTGTGGTTTTCCCACGAAAATTAGTTCGGACAAATTGGACATCTCAGTTCTACTTCGTTGAGCGTAGGTGTCGCGCAAAGAAAATATCCGATGTACAAGCCATCAACACATTGTAAGTCAACACGATCGTGGTATTGTAGAGCGTATACACCTTCAACGAACAATCGAGTGGGTGGAGTGTTCCCACGGTGTGTCATTTTGTTTGAATTCAGACCGTACTTTTTTTTTCAACTTCAAGAGCTCCGGACAAGATCAAGATGGTGATGTGTTCTGCAACGAATTGCTTGTCTACAAGTGATATACGAAAGACTCGTCCACCTCTACCCTCTTCGGATTCGGGTGTTCCGAAGCGGGTGTCTCTTCACAGGTATTTTTATGATATGTTGTCATAAAAAGGCATCAGATATTATAACTCTGCACCGCGAATGTAGGAGTCACAGGCTGCTTCAAGTTCAAGCGAACGCGTTGTAAGCTATTTTAGATGCATTGCTAGTAGGCCCACCACAAAGATATGGTAATCCCAACATAGGAACGCCAGATTTGATTAATAATAACTGTTGTAATCTAAATAAGGGACCCTCGTCTGGGTTGACAGACAGGTAGTGTGTGCAGGCTGGGTGGTGTGTGACAATCCTGTTGAAGTATTACTTTGGTACGGCGACTGCGGCGGCGGCCGGCGGGTACCCGGGAGAACAAATTAACGAGACACGAGACAGTATCACGCTAAGGTTCACAAAGTTTATTACACAAACATGAAACATATATAGTGCTGGATCATAATGACGTGACAATAAGATATGAGACAGAAGAACGTGCCTACTGCAGCAAGGCTGACCTTGCTGTCGCCTAGATGTCTCTCGTAGCCTATCTATAAAGAATGCTACAGTACCGGCAGTACACAATACATATCAAGTACACTGTATCTCAAGTTCAAGTACATAGACTAAGATGTACTGTGCATGGGCTAATATCACAACAATAACTAAAGTTGTTTCTTTATTTATAACTATATGGGTAACACAATTGACGCGCTTATAACTATGGATCATGCTGATGCGCTCCTATACTCTAGGCCTATGTGTGCTCCACGTGTCTATTATTCCACTCCATTACCGCAATCCGCATTTGTATATAACTCCACGATTTAGACAAACTGCAGGCCACTAGGCCTACTGAAAATATTACACCATTACATGCTTGAAGTTAATATCATATATGCTATAAGCACTGCATTAGAATTACCAGTCAGTCATATTATAGTCTGCATCCATGCAGTCTTCGCCTCAACTGCATACTGACATCCGAAACAAATAATTGTATTGAGTAAGAGAATGGGTCTTCATTTTAGCCTCTGTTTGCTCAACTAGAGTGAATCATTGTACTTTTGACTACACTGCAATTGTAGAACAATTGATTTAGCAGTTTTGGGTTATTATTATAAAACATAGCCTACTTAAACCATATTCTATCTTGCCAACATGCCATTGCAATTGCTTTAGTGATATGGCTGAATTACATTGACAGCAGTAAATCCTTTAGCCTATAACACAATCTGGTTGTGTAATATTTTTAGACTTAAGCCATACATCTGTAGTACATAATGTCAGGAAAGAGTTTGTTTCAGCTTAAACATAGTGTTCCAGTTCCAATTTTGTCTGCTTGCTTATTTATGTAATAACTTGCATTTTCACTTATTTATCCAGTATACTGCATGAGTTCTCTCTCCTGTTGGATTAAATTGGTGTCCTGACCTGAACATGCATTTTCTAACATCTGGAGAGACAGTTACTGTTACTACTACTACTACTAATAATACTCTACAGCAATTGCTGGTTAAAAAAATCACTTATTGCATGCATCTGCAATGGTTTTTGATTGATTGATTGAATACTACAAGTGGCTTGTGGTCCATATATGGTACAATTCACCCCACCTTTCCAGCCTCAATGTGTAGTGAGTATTTAAAGGGCAACTTTAGTTTTTTTCAACCAAGGTTCATGTTTTAGGTTGTTATTCGAGAAAGTAAAAGATGAGTGAGGTTTTTTTTTTCATTTGCTGCTTTCTTTTGTTTTAGCTATTTTTGCTGTTTTTGACAGGGCATTCCAGCATGGTGCTAAATATGTATATTTTTTTTACAAAGGTTTATAGCGATTTCTTTATTGATATGTTTTTTAATCTTTGATTTCTTTATATAAAAGTCAAAATGCAAACACCAGCAATGCATTTGCTTTATAAGACCCAGGGGGGTTGGTCTGTACCATCTGGGTGAATAAGGCTCATAGTGATTTTTGTGAAGGTATACATGTCTAGAGTTAGAAAATATGTGATAGCATTGCACCAGTGGTAGCTTTATGAGTGCTATCATGCATTTTATTTTATAACACTAGGCGAAAATTGCATGGATCAATATGAAAAAACATAGTAATACACCCCCCAAAAATGATAGAAAAGGTTTTTCCAATTGGTTCTGGTACCTCTAGGCATGGTTCTCTAGGGATAGTTCAGATTTTTTGAACTTAAGTTGTATGAAATACTTGTCATTAATATAGTGGTTGCAACTGTATTAATTGATTGAGTCCCATGGTGGGAGTTCTGCTCTGGTTTTGGTCAATATTAAGTAGTTCCGGTCATTTTGTGGGGGGCACTGGGGCCACGCAGTAAAAGTAAATTAATCCACAAAACGAACGTCATTTGTATTGTTGACCTATTTCTAAAATATTAGCGAGACTTTCGTTCAACTTTGACCCCTCTATCACATGGAACTATTTTTTGGGCGTAGTGATATGGACACAAAAAACATAGTTCTGTGTGATAGAGGGGTAAAAAAAGGTGTTTCTAACTCTACTTTCTCAACAGGTACTCTGATGGAGTTGGGTATCTCACCCATTGTCACATCAGGCCTCATCATGCAGCTGCTTGCTGGGGCTAAGATCATAGAAGTGGGAGACACCCCCAAGGACAGAGCTCTCTTCAATGGAGCACAGAAATGTAAGTCTGTTATCATCAGGTTGTACATTGTCAATGTGTAACATGAAATTAATCAAGGTGTCTAACCAACCACTGATTTTATTTTTTAGTATTTGGTATGATCATTACCATTGGCCAGGCCATCGTATATGTGATGACAGGCATGTATGGAGACCCCTCAGAGATGGGAGCTGGCATCTGTCTCATCATCATCATCCAGGTAAGATACATTCTATACATTTCTTTTCCATCGTATTCATGTTCTCTGACTTAGCCCAGAGTGGTGATTGGAGTTTTAAAAAGAGACTGGGTCATTCAATTGGGTCAGCAGCAGGGAGTTGCTTTGAAAGAAAATTACTCATCGAGGGACAATTCATTATTTAGGACAAATATATATGTAATAATAGACTAATATTGTATATCGCCATTCACTGAATATGTGATTGTAACTCATCTATGTTGTGTTATCCAGCTGTTTGTGGCTGGGCTGATTGTCCTACTTCTGGATGAGCTGCTTCAAAAGGGCTATGGTCTTGGTTCTGGCATTTCCCTGTTCATCGCTACCAATATCTGTGAGACCATTGTATGGAAAGCCTTCAGTCCCACCACTGTCAACACTGGCCGAGGTAAAGAGAATAGAAAGTAGTCTGTTGGTCATAGTTGTTGTAGAAATCCTTGATTTGGCTACTGCTATTATGTGTTAACTAAGGCATACTTGTTTAAGCACAATCACTGCTCCTTTGCTAAATCCAGGAAAACGTTTTCTATAGGGCTTCAGGGTGGATCTGCCCATCAAGTCAGCACGCTACCGTGGACAGTACAACACCTATCCCATCAAGCTCTTCTACACCTCCAACATTCCCATCATCCTGCAGTCTGCCCTGGTGTCAAACCTCTACGTCATCTCTCAGATGCTCTCCACACGGTTCAGTGGCAATTTCTTGGTCAACCTGCTGGGGACCTGGTCTGTAAGTATAGCAAAGCAGACGAATAAACTCTACAGAACTTTTAAACCCTTTTAGTATAGTCTGTGTATGCCAAAATGTTGAACTCCTTAGTGGATATGCCCACATAATATAGGATTTTTATTAATATATAATGGAAGAGTGCCATGTCTGGTGTGGTTCAGTTTTTCTTTTCTTCTATTTCTCATTCTGTTCTCATAATATTATTGATACCACATATCAAACGTTTATCCATCTTTATGATCTTTTTTGTGCGTAATTGAGTCTTTGCAATTACACACTTGCAATAAATGTCCAATATTGCTAATCACCCCCCCCCCCCCCCAACACACATACACACACCAATTTCATCCCAGTAAAGAGTAGTCCTGCCCAAGAGAAGTCCTGCGCTTCAGCCAGCAGAATTTAAAAGGGTTCGTCAGTGCTAAACAGGGACAACTTGCATCAGATGCACACAATTTCATCCCCTCTCTCATCACCCTTTCTCCACCACTGAGAGTAACATAAAATGGCAAACAGCTGGTGTACACAGCAGATCTACAGTAGCACAAGTTCAGCAAGTGACCTTTCCATTTTTGCTATTTAACGTATCAAGTGGTTATTGAAATATCTACAGCATCTGGTGTCTTGTCATTAATGCAGTTTTACCCATTCAAATATTTTAGATAAAGTTGTTAGTTTAGACTGGTTTAGACTGTATTCTATCTCCATCAAAGTGTTCTGGCAATTGTATATTTTGTAATGTAATAAAGATATGTAATAAAGATATAATGTAATAAATGTAATAAATGTAATAAAGATATCACAGTGTAGTGATGGTGGTTCCTGAAACAAGTTCACAATTCATATTGTTCAGACATTTTGAGAGTTTTGCAGATGTCAGTGTGTTGACTTAAAATTCTGTCTTCAGATCCCAATTGTGTTTGCACACAAACAGAATAAATAGCCTACATGTATAGTTTATGTCTTTGTATAATCCTCACACTTAGTCCAGTGATCACAAAGCTGATTAACTCACTAAGCACCTGCTGTGAACAATGTATAAGTACCCCTTCTTCAAATAGGGAAAATGACTGAGTAAAACTAGCTTTTCTGTCTGGTAAAACGAATTCATTTTGACATGTAAATCAATGTGAAAAAGCTCAGTCAGCAATCTTTATTATAGGCTAAAGTAAAGGGAATGTGCTCTGTATATTCTAACTATGGACGCCCCCTAGTGTCCATGTTTGTTCATCTTAAATTCTGTTTTACAAGGTGATCATGGTATAGATTTTTTTGTTTAACAAAAAGGCTTTGTGAAAATGTTCAAGGTCTACCGACAGTAATAATTGCCATACAGTGTTCAGTAACAGCCTACAGGGGTCTCTCTGTATCGCCAGCTGTTTCATAAACTGACAATACCAGGTGGGTTGACAATTTCATATTGACGATTGTATACTTTATTAACAGTTTGCAGAGTAAATTAAAGCACAGAAAGTACAGTTTAATACAAATACAATGCTAAAAGGATTGAACCCAAGAAAGGACTACCGGTATATGGCTTATTGTTTCCATTGGGGTCGTGATTATTCAACAATAATACTAATAATAATACATAGGATTTATATAGCGCTTTTCTGGGTACCCAAAGTCGCTTTACAGACATTTTAGTAGTCAATAGCCTACCATAGAACCATATAAAATGGTTAAGTTTACTGTTGCTACTATTTAAAACGTCTGTAACGTCAGTAATTTGGAAGACGCACATATTACAGCAGTTACAATTAAGAACATAATATAAAAAGGAATGTATAGATTATAGAACTATAGCCTTAATTGCATCATTATTCATGACGAGAGAGTCAGAAAAACACGAGCTCCCACAACACAGCATGTAACGTGTCAATTTTAGTTAAAATTAGTATGGTAAACCAAACCAAACTCCGTCGGTTTACGGTGGGCTTCTTATCTGTAATATAATAAATCAGTTATGTTTTGAGATGTTGTACATGATGCGAGCACTCGTGGTTAACAAAAAAGCTGCTTTATCCTTCAGAAAACATAATGTAAACACAAACTGCCCTGTGCGCGTCCACAAAGCAAACCAGCGGCGCGCTCTCTTGTGCTCGTGCATGAATTCCACCCGCCTGCAGTCCCAAACTTGACCACTAGGGCCCGGCTGCTTCAACGTTGGAAAGCCTGCCTGCCCCCTTGGTTGTTGGGGTTGTTAGCACCGCGTTGAACTCTGACCCGGACGTTAAAACCAATGCAACACACAAACACACACACACTGAACCACCACGCTGTGATGTCGCCACCTGCTGGCCGATCGGTTTAAGTAGTAGTAGGATAGGAAGGAATCACATTCATTATTGTCTCCACCAGGCCGAAGGCATGGGGAGAGAGTATGGCCCTCATTTATCAATTGAGTGTAAAATCTGCCCCAAATTCGAGTGTAGGTTTCGTAGTACACCCACGTCGGGTCGGCATTTACAAAGTGATCGCAGACAGCTGATCCTTCCTTAATTTCGTTCGGACGTTTATAAATGTGACGGCTGAAATCTATCTGGCACGCCCTATGAAATCAAGCCTCGCCCTCGTTTTTGCGACATGAACAACTGCAGTACGACCTTGGAAACCATAGTTACATGACGAAAAAAGTCACCCCCTCTCATACACACACAGACGCACGCACGCACACGCAACGTGCAAGTCCAACTGGTTTGTTGCAGCCTATCTTAAATAAATAAAGAACGAACACCTGTATGAATTAAATAAAGCTGTAGCTGTAGTACCCTGTCTGTTTCTCCTCTCGCCTCGCTTGCCTTGCTGCCCACACACACGCACACACATACGGGCCGTGGCCCAGTCAGTTTAGAGCTGGCCCAACTTTGAGCCTTAATTGTGCATGCACATTTCTGGTTATTAAACCACAGCATGCAAGCCGCCTTTGTTTTAAAATGGTTCCCCAAACCGTTCACAGTTCACACTTCACTATCGGCCGGGGATGCGCCCCCCCCCCCCCCCCCATGCTAATTTGCCCAGTCAATCATTTGATCCGTGCTACGCGCCTGCCGTGTGTTGTTAGTTGTTGTAGCCTATATTAAATTATTAAAGTATTTATTCATTTAATATAGCCTACAACAATATATTAGTGAACGAAAATCTGAACCTGCATGTGAACAATGAATTAAATAACAAATAGGCGCGCACACACACGCTGCTGTTTTCCTCCTCTCCTGTCCTGTCTGTCTCTATCACTGTGGTCCGTTCATGACACCGCGACCATGCACGTTTATGACAATCTATTTAGATTACCTCGCTAGTCGCAGTAGTCGGTGCAGTGGCTGGGCTGTCAACTGACAATTATATAAATGTGCAGCCTAAACCAGCCTCATGTGGCACACTGGCACTGGTGGGCTGGCAGCCTGGCTGGGTGGTTTAGCCTATACCTAACTCCGATGCGGTCAGCGGTCCCCAATTTTGCGCTGGCACGGCACATTTGGCATTCGAGCGACACGTCGGGTTTATCCTTAAAACGACGAGATGTAACTCGAGAAAGACATGGCTGTAGATTGCACTATAGCCTACCCGTTGGTTGGTAGACTTGACTATAGCAGCATGCACTCTCGGTCCAGTTAACTATTCCAGGAGGGGGGGGGGGGGGGGGGGGGCACCGGCATGCTCATGCAAAACACTGTTTAAATGGCTTAAGCATCAACACTTGCAACATTGTTTTAATTGCGCGATTTTAACTGCTTGTAAAGTTGGTAATCTCCTACCAATTTCATATGACACAGACACATCGTTGATGTAGGCCTATTCCTTTTTTCCTTTTCTTTTTCTTTTTTTACATGTAGCCCATATAGGCCTACATACATACTACATACATGTACTTTTATATTAACATTTTAGGAGTGAAATATGTTTAGATGCCTGTGACAGCCTCTCAGCTGGTCAAACAATGCTGCT
>NC_136791.1:52736844-52741844 GCF_951216825.1 Electrona antarctica
ATGGAAAAGGACCGTCACGCTGTGGATTGCGTGTTCGAGTCCATGACAACCTTCATGACAACCTTTGCTGCATGTCTCTCCCCTTCTCTCTGTCCCTCTTTCCTGTCTGTCTACACTTGGTACTATCAATAAAGGCAGAGAAGCCAAAAACAAATCTTAAAAAAAGAAAAGAAAGGTGTGTTAATTCACAATAACGGTATATACTAATACTAGGTCAGGTCCCCGGACCTGACGCTGAGAAGCAGTGATCTAAATGAACCAATCAGATGATCAGAATGAACCAATCAGATGATCAGTGGGTTGAGCCAACCCATCATATAAGCAGAGCACAGACTTGTGTGTCATTGTGAAGTCAGCACCCACGGCGAGCATGTGGCCCCTCCCCTTGCTGTTGCTGCTCTACGGAGCCGCCCTGGTGACATCAGAGGGTGAGTGACACACTTTATTTAACATTTGTGACCAAATTTGACTGAGGGACTGCCATTGGATTTTTTTGAATTTTCGTTTTTTTTTTTTTAAGCAGGGAATCATAGCTTCAAATTGACATTGGTTGTTCAGTTTGATCCACCAGTTTTGGAGATATGACTTATAGAGTAAATGTCTTGCAGAAAACAGCAAGTTGAGAAAACAGGCTTGAAAGGTTCACTTCTGTGATCTCTAACATTACACCTAGCTACATGTTTAAGCATTTATTTCATATTTACATCGATTTCAACTCTGACACTTATTTCAGACATGCTCTAGTATGTGAAGTCTGCCTGTGATATTAACTCATTTTGAAAAAAAAGAAAACGTTTTTCGCCTCTGGTGAAAAGCTGGAATTTGCGCGATAGCAGGCTCTCAGTCAAATCTGGTCACATTTAACTACAATGTGGAGCTATTTTCACTTGCTGCTTCACTATCTCTATTGTTCACTATACCTTCTACTCCACTACAGTACATCTCAGACGCAACTTTGATACTTTTTACTTCACTGCAGATATTCTAAAAAAAAAATTGTTAGGGGGTAGGTGGGCTGACCCTCTGGTGGGCCGGTCGGTCTGGGGCCAAATGTTAAAGGACAACTTTAGTTTTTTTCAACCAAGGTTCACGTTTAAGGTTGTTATTAGAGAAAGTAAAAGATGAGTGTTTAATTATTTTTCATTTGCTGCTTTCTTTCGTTTTAGGGATTTTAGCTGTTTTTGACAGGGGGGCGGGGGCATTCGAACATGGGGCTAAATATGTATTTTTTTTGCAAGATTTTATAGCGATTTTTTATTTTTTTATTTACTATAGTCCTACTAGACCCCAATAAATTATATTTGACAAAAGATCACAGGATCTACTGAATGTGTCAAACTGAGCCCCAGTAGGCTACCTTCACATTCAGTAGATTCCGTGATCTTTTGTGGCCAGATGTAATTTCTTCTGGTCTAGTAGGACTATAGTAAATAATAAAAAAAAGAAATCACCATAATATTTTGTTAATAAAGACGTATTTAGCCCCATGTTCGAATGCCCCCGCCCCCCTGTCAAAAATAGCTAAAATCGCTAAAACAAAAGAAAGCAGCAAACTTTCTCTAATAACAACTTAAAACTTGAACCTTGGTTGAAAAAACTAAAGTTGTCCTTTAAAGTAGTCTGTTCGTTGTGTGTCATTTATGTTGTACTGTAAATGTGGTGGTGTTAAGGGCTTGTATTACAAGTATTTGTATGGGCCTCGACCCCGAAAAGTCAGTAGAATATCTGCAGTCTGCACGCTGATTGTTGTGGTGGGCCAGTCTGGGCCAAATTCCGCGAAAATATCCGGGCCGAATTTTTGTCTCAGTCCAGCCCTAAATGACTAAAGCATATGTCTGAATGCCGGATTTCTTGAGCTGGCGAGCAGGGATTCTCAACCAGCTCAGAGTTGAGAATCGTACCGTACTAGCCTTAGTAGGCCTACATTTTATTTATTTATAGATTTTACACAGTATTTGTATCAGTTACACATTTTGTGTGCCCTCAAAGACATTCTTTGTCCTTGAGGGGGTTCCAGGTATAGTGCCCGTCTAAATGATGGAGAGTTGGTAACCAAATGAACCCTTATAGATAATTAACTCTCTCTAGAGATAAATTATTGTTAAACATCTGCATTACTTAATTTACAAGAAGTCTATACAATTAGTGGAATGTGGAAGAATTGCTGGAATTGTGGAATTGTGGAAGAATTGTTCAACGTTTGCCTGTTATCTCTCCTAATGGTACCAACATACAGCTTGGAATTGTGGCCAAAATCTGTGTCCACAATGTTTGGGTGTGAGAGGCTAAATGTCATCACATGGTGTGTGACGTCAGTGACGTGGCTGAAATGCAGAATAAATAATGGACCTTGATGTGAAAAGGGTTGAAAACCACTGGTTTACAGTGTTAAAGTGGTGGTGTTAGGGTTAACTTTAAACTGGGGGGAAACTGGGGCCACGCATTTAAAAGTAAATTAATCCACAAAACCAGCGTCATTTGTATTGTTGACCAATTTCAAAAATATTATCGCAACATTCGTTCAACTTTGACCCCTCTAATCACATGGAACTATGTTTTGGGCGTAGTGATATGGACACAAAAAGCATAGTTCTGTGTGATACCCAAAATTGTGCATGTACAACTTCCTGGTCTCAACTGCGCATGTTTCTTTCCTTCCATGGAGCACATGGAGCAACATGGCGTCGCCCGTACGGTCTTCGCCTCTCGTCCTCTTTAGACAGTCCTTGCTCCAGAGCAACATTAGTGACTTCCTCCTGGGGGATCCCTGTCACTGTCACAGCCTGTGTCTCCACACACAGACTGTGTCTCCATGCTGGCCACTCCCGCATTCAATTCCACCACACTAAGACCTATCATGCTTTCATTGCTGTGAAGTGCTTTGTGACTCTGATGTCTATGAAATGTCCTCCTTTAAACTGTGTGTGTGTGTGTGTGTGTGTGTGTGTGTGTGTGTGTGTGTGTGTGTGTGTGTGTGTGTGTGTGTGTGTGTGTGTGTGTGTGTGTGTGTGTGTGTGTGTGTGTGTGTGTGTGTGTGTGCGCAATGTTCACTTTCCTGTCACTGTCTTAACCGGCAACGCATGTCGGGAGCCATGGGTGAGTGTTAAACCGGCCATGCATGTGTCTTAGCCTGTGTTTCGCCACAGAGTCAAGCCGATAAGGTCATAAATCATGACAGTGCTGAGCCTGATGTGAAGTTGTGAATGTACAGTAACAGTAGCCTATCAATGCTTGCAATGAAAAAACTTTTCAGGAATATAAAGCCTGCAGTTTCTATTAGCTTGGATTCCCCATCATCGATGACCTATTGACCCCTGCCAGAAGCTGCTGATTGACTCCTGATTACAGACAAACACACACACACACAGACGCACGCACGCACGCACGCACGCACGCACGCACGCACGCACGCACGCACACACACACACACACACACACACACACACACACACACACACACACACACACACACACACACACACACACACACACACACACACACACACACACACACACACACACACAGCACCAGTCAGTTCAGACGGGTCTGATTTTATAATTTGTTGAATGAATTGGGTCTGTGAAATCTAGTGGAATGGGTTTGTAAATCCCTTTATGACTAAGAGTAATTGTGTAGATAATAAGCTATAGTTAGCCACAGTTCACTTAATTGAGTTTATAATGTTCTTAGAGTAAAGGAGCAACGTGTGCAGTCAGCAGTTTATTATCTCACATGATCTAAAAGCCAACGGGGTGATATAAACATTTCCTGACTAGATGGAGCGTGCGGTCATGACGTGGGCTGTGTTTCTGATAAATGGACTTCAACAGATAAACCACAGGTTGGTTTCAGGTACTCCGTAACCGCTGATCCCCCGGTACGTCACAGGGTAAGTAGTAAGTAGCCTTGCCGAGCCATGAGGCCCACAGCGCAGGTGCCTGTCTCCTGTTTCTGTAGCGTGAAGCAGCTTGATGTACAAGTACACCCCCTGGACATGACGCTAGTATGTCGCAGGGACTTACCCCCAATCCAACCCTTGATGCTGAGTGCCAAGCAGGGACTTACCCCCAATCCAACCCTTGATGCTGAGTCCCAAGCAGGGACTGACCCCCCAATCCAACCCTTGATGCTGAGTCCCAAGCAGGGACTGACCCCCCAATCCAACCCTTGATGCTGAGTCCCAAGCAGGAACTGACCCCCCAATCCAACCCTTGATGCTGAGTGCCAAGCAGGGACTGACCCCCCAATCCAACCCTTGATGCTGAGTCCCAAGCAAGGACTGACCCCCCAATCCAACCCTTGATGCTGAGTCCCAAGCAGGGACTGACCCCCCAATCCAACCCTTGATGCTGAGTCCCAAGCAGGGACTGACCCCCCAATCCAACCCTTGATGCTGAGTGCCAAGCAGGGAGGCACTGGGTCTTTGGTATGACCCGGCCGGGTATCGAACCCCAACCTCCCAGTCTCAAGGCGGACACTCGAACCACAAGGTCACTGAGCTGGTTAATTGTACAAGCAGCAAAAGATTGCACAACCTTTATAACACGGCACATCACAAGCTTGTAGATCAGCTATTTTGGGACTTTTTTATATTGAACGGTGAAAAGTGGTTAAGTGTGTTTGTGGGTTTTATAAATATTCAACCAATGAAACATATTAACAAGAAGCTTGTGATTAAATAATAACTATTATTGGATTAATTGGAACGCACATAATTTATTATGTATTTATTATTGTCTTCCTCTCTTCTATTTCCTGGAAAAGGAAGATCAGGGATAATGTTGTACCAAAGTAAAAGTACTATTCCAAATATGGCCGTATTTAGCCCAAGAAGTGTTTCTTTGTGTAAAACAAATGCTTGCAATGGATTCAGAATCATGAAAACCCCCTAGTTTGACCCGTCACATCATGCTACTTAAACATAATTTTGTAAATGTTGCCTGCAATGTTAATGGTACCCCAACTTGAAGCAGCTCTCACAGTTTCCCAGGGGAGTCGG